>NC_041389.1:483898582-483961482 GCF_002162155.2 Triticum dicoccoides | reverse complement strand
ACTAGCGGACACCCGTGTGGATGAGCTCGGGCTGTGCCGGGGCCAGGTGGCGAGCCGGGGTGGCTTGGGCGGCGCTGAATGGAGCAGGGGCTGTCGGCGGTGGCGGCGGCTAGCTCTTGGCCTGCCGGGCGTGGCGGGGGCTGCTTGGCGCGTTGCGGTGAGAAGGGTAGCGCGTGGCGAGGTGCTGCAGAGCGAGCCAAAACCGTGGGGGCCAGCGTGTCGGCTCGTGTGCGCGGCTGCAATATGCGCGCTCTGGGCGTGCTCAGAGCACGCCGACCATCTGTTCGGCGAAATGCCCTGGCCTGCTAGATGGCTTGGTTGGAGCTGAGGATTAGCAGTTCTAGGCTATGGCTTGCAAGGGGATCAGTAGACAAGCTGGTTTGGTCAGGAGATCAGGTTCACAGTGCAAACCAAAAATTCATGCCAAAACAGATCATGCCTATATGGTGTTTGACAAAATGCTAAGGGCACTTAGGCATTTCTTGGAGTGGCCAAAATCTCCAAATCAGTGTCTCTGTGGATGAAAGAGAGGGTGGTGATGTTAGTTGGTGAAATGCACAAACTTGTTAGTGCAAGTCTAGCAGAATTTCAATTCTGGACAGGAAATAAATGGCATTATTTCATGAACCAAAATTAATCCAATGGGTGCATGCTCCTGGACTTAAGGGTTTGGCATGGGGGACTACCAGTAGAAAAAGTAATCATGGATATAGGAGCAATTAAAATGGTGGTTGTTGTACAAATCATCAAGTTGGTCCAGAATGGAAATGAGGTTGATTCACTCAATATTTTCAAAGAACAACCCTGGATTTTTGCACAAAATGGAATAATATGCTCCTACTGACCTCCCCTAATTTTGGTAGAAGTTTTAAAGAAATATATAAAAGGGTTGTAGTGCAAAATGCACTCTGGACCAGAGAAGAAAAACTGAGTGTAGGGCTCAAAATATTTCATGAATGAAATATATTTTTGCATAAAAGTGATTTAAAAACATCACATGACATCTCCAAATTTTTGTGGAAATTTTAAGTGAATCTATCAAATGGTTGTAGTTCAAATATGGCCATATAACCTTGAAAAACTATTTTCAAGAAGGTAAAGATCAAGCAATTAAATTAGTTAATTAGTTATACTGATAAAAGGAAAGTTTTTCTTGAGAGGTTAAATAAGTCCAATAACATATTTGAAAAGTTTTCTCTTTGGGAAAAACTCATCATAACAGGGAAGGAAATGATTTAAAAAAAATCAAAATGGAGCTCAGAAATCCAAAGTTTTAATTCCTAGCAAAATTTTAATTTAATAAAACAAGGCCAAATTTTTGGGGTGTCACAGTTCGCATGCCTTACGGCTTGCAGAATGCAGCTGCCGCGTACCAGCGCCTCATGAGGGCCATCCTGGAGGCTCAAGAGGTCAGGCGGTCTGCAGCCCTGGTGGAGACGGAGATGGTCCGCAAGGAGCCGCCAGCGCCTCCGGAGCCTCCCGAGGCCCCAGGGCCTGGGGGCTCGTGAGGATCGGCTCCCGCAGCCCACCGAGTATGCTACATCAACACCCCTTCGTCTTCAGCATCATCAGGTGACATCTTTCAAGTTTCATTTCCAGCTGGGAGCACCCTTAGGGCCGCATTATTCCCAGGTCGCGTGGGTCCGTCCCTATGGCATGTATCCCTTTTATTTCATGTTTCTAGCTTACTCTACCGGGGGCGCCCCTCGGGCTGCATTATCCCCAAGCCGCTCGGGCCAGACCCAGTGGCATGTACCCCTTTTGCATTCATCTTAGGGCCATGCTTTCGACCCATCATGCTTGTTATTTGGTGCCTGTTCACGGTACCTTTTCTTCTTGGATGTCGAAAGCTTGCGCGTTAAGGGGGGGGGGGGTGCCTGAGCATCGCGACTCAGGGCTCCTACCGGCTCTCCGGCCCTCACCCTCTGGTCTTGCCCACGGCATCGCGACCTGGCATACCAGCGACGGCTGAGACCAGCCCGAGAGCCGGGACCCGAGGACGTAGAGTTTCGACATCTAACCCAGCTTGCGTGTTAAAGGGGGGTGCCTGAGCATCGCGACTCAGGGCTCCTACCGGCTCTCCGGCCCTCACCCTCTGGTCTTGTCCACGCCATCGCGACCTGACATACCAGCGACGGCTGAGACCAGCCCGAGAGCCGGGACCCGAGGACGTAGAGCACCGAGATCTAACCAAATTTGCAGGGACACATTCCAAGGTGAGGCCCAGTGCCGGGCGCAACCTGCCCTGGGGTTGGGCCCCGTGAGTCCCGTGCTGGCTCATGGGTGCCCCAATACACCTCGCCAGGCCTTTCGGGCCTCGTCGCCTCTCAAAGGCAACTAACGGCTAACTGTCGATTGTCACGGCGAACTCTCGTTCCTTTGTGATGAGCCTGCAGGGTCCCTCCAAGGAGCATCGTCGGGCGAGGCCCTCACAGTGCCTTCTTCACTCTCGCCCGTGCGAACTGCTTGTGCGTTAAAGGGAGGGTGCCTGAGCATCACGATTCAGGGCCACTACCGACTCTTCGGCCCTCACCCTCTGGTCTTGTCCACGGCATCGCGAATTGGCATACCAGCGACGGCTGAGACCAGCCCGAGAACCGGGACCTGAGGACGTAGAGCAGAAAGGGGAGCGAAGGGGAGAGGGGAGAAGCACGCGAGGACCTCACCAAGCAACCCCTCACCAGCCGGGGCACGGACCTAGCCCCTCACCAGGAAGCGTTTCCTGACCCTCAAGATAAGTCACTCTCTGGAAACACTAGTTATCGCAGCACCGTCACCGCATCCAACGCAATTCCGTGTTAGCAACGTCATATTCCTTTCTCACCGAACGATAGCTCCTTGAGCGCCAAAGGGGACCTCCTGAGCATCGCGACTCAGGGGCTCTTACCGGACCCCGGGCCGCTCACCTCCTGGCCTTGACCACGGCATCGCGACCTGGCATACCAGTGACGGCTGAAGCCTCCTTGGGACCGGGACCTATCGGCGCAGAGCACCAGGCCCTCGTGAGGTCTGAAAGGAAGAGACTAAGCTAAGACGGAATAAGCATCTCGCACTGCTTCACGATAAGGATCATATTGACAAACGAAGTTACAAACATCTTACAAACCCCCACGGGGTACATTCTTGGCTCCTCGCAGGAACAAAAGACGCGAATCCTAAGGAGTCCTACCTACAGGAACCGCCGCGGCGGACGCCATCATCAACAGTGGGCCGTCCGGCACTGGCGCCAACCCCATCCAGATCAGGGGTGGCGACGGCCTGACGAGCCTGCCCTGCTCCGAGAGCGGCGCAGGCTAGGGGGCTCGTAGCTGTCGTCGCTCGTCTCCGGAGTCGCGAAGAGCTCGGCAGAGTCGCTGGATCCTCCGGCACCTCCATCACCTAAGGAGCTGCCAAGGGAGCGGTTGGCAGGCTCCTGTCTCGCAGCAGTAGGGTCCGGACTGCCTCTCCCGGGGTAGCACTCCAGCCGGCTACCCTCCGCATCGAAGACCTTGAAGAGCATCATGGAGGCACCGTCGAATTCCAGGTGGATCACGAGGGCGCCCCTCGTCCTGCAAACCCGGGCGATCTCGCCCCAGCCCCGGGTCATGAAGACCTTACCTGGAGCGACGACCTCGACATCCGCATCGGTCGCAGGGGTCTGGCAATCGGTGTGCTGTAGCCAGAGCCTGAAAGGCCCTCTAGGCGGGATCTCGAAGGTGAAGGAAGGAGGAAGGCGAATCCAAGATCGAGGAGGCATGGTGGCGTGGAGCACAAACTCTCGGGAGGAGCCCTCGATGTGAACTCCCGGGGGGACAACGCGCACCGTCGTGACCCGCCGACGACAACGGAGGTGTCGTCCATGGCGCTTAGCGTCGGCTCCTGCAGGGCCCTCAAGGCGGGCGTACAGGGGCAGAGGAAACCCTGGCGGCAGTCGCTCGCACCAAGGCCTCGACACCTCCTGCCGCGCACCCTCATCTCGGCGGCAGAGAACCAACTGCTTCTTTGGCGGAAGTGGGTCGGGGCCCTCTCGGGGGGCCTTCCCCTTCTCTTCCACGGAGAATCGGTGTATCGGATCCATGGCGGCAAGGCGGAGCAGTGGCGAAGATGAGGAAGAGAAGAAGTAGCGGAGGAAGATGAACTGGAGTGGCTCGCGCCGCTCCGTACTTATAACCAGAGGAGGCCAACCGTCGGCTCCCACGATCGCAGGTAATCATGACCAGTTTTGCATGCAGGGACTTGTCAGCTCGTGCAGTTGCGGAGGCAACATGGGGAAGCGGTGCCGCCCACGTCCAGTCAACCGCCACGCAGCGCCCAAGGCCGCAGGCTGTTAGGGCCCGCGACGCTTCGCACTTGCCCTTTCGCCTCTCTGCTCGGCCAAGTCCGTGCGCGCCATGGGCCCGGGGGCTACTGTCGGCGTTCTGCGAACGGGGGTCCCAAGACTTGCCTGCCTACGGCCTGCAGCGTGGCTCAAAGAGGGGCCCAACACGGCCCACCTTCATCAACACAAGCTCAAGACCCTCGCGAGGGGCCAAGCCTCGCGGGGCGGACGACAAGGAGCTTCCTCAGGCACGGCCTCATCAGGTTGGCTCACGAGGAAGCGGAGAGTTCAAGGCAGGGTACCTCGCGAGGTGCCCATGACGCAAGCCATGACGACCAAGGGCGCCAGTCGGGCGCCAGCCCGTGCAGTGTCCTCCTTTCCTCTTTGGTGCAAAGGGAGCAAGTGCAGGCGAGAGCATCAAGCAAAGGCATCCATTTCGGTGCAACAAGAGCAAGACCAGTCCAACGGCAGGATGGAGGTCACCGTGGAGCCCAAGACGGCGTCACCACCAGAGCCTTTGATAGGCGAGGACCAACTTTAGTCAGGATAAGTGTACCCGCTGTTCCCCTTCAAAATGGCCAATTGTTGGCGCCCTTCCCACTCAATATTTGGGAGGAGGCCCAGGGCCTTTGCCTATAAATAGGACCAGCCACCCCCAGGGTAGAGGATCGAAAAGAAAGGAGAGGATCGAGAGAAAGGAGAGGATCGAGAGAAAGAAGAGGATCGGGTATCCAGCATACACCTAGGATAGAGAGAGAAACATGATCGAGAACCAAGTAGCTCCAATCAAGAACAGACCCTCGCAAGGCTGTTCTTCCTTGTATTGTTCATCATCAGCCCAAGAGGCAATCCACCACGCCAGACACTGGAGTAGGGTATTACACCACAAGGGTGGCCTGAACCAGTATAAACCCTGTGTCTCTTGTGTTGATCTTTTCGTAGTTTAGATCCCAGCGATTCGGCGAGGAGCAGGTAGGCAGAGGGTGTAATCTCCCGCACCCCAGAGTTCGAACCTCAAGGGTCTGCCGGAACCCGAAATCCGACAGCATCACCCCCTCTTCGAGGAAAACCAACGCAAGCTCAAGACGTAGCAAAGCACTTATGACCCCTACGCCTGGTTTCCACACATGCCCCGGTTTTCACATAACTGAGCGGGTATTCGGATATACTCCGGACTGTCGGGTCCAGAGGTTGAAGCGAAAAGGTCTGCCAAGACAAATGATTTACAATCCGGCTAGGGACAAAAGGTGTCCTCCAAAGTACAAAGTCACTTAGACTGACTATATTCTTCTTCTATACCATCCAACAGGCTGTCTAGCCTACAGTCCTGTTGGGAATACTTAGCGGCTAATGCTACCTGGTCATATACCAGACTTACAGGGTTCTCTTTCCCATCTGACCCTACAGGTCCGACCTCAGCCATATGGTTCGGGTCAGCCTTGGTGTATCGCGTCTTCACCATGGCCCAGGCTTCCCTTGCACCTAGTCGGCAGGGCGATATCTTCCACAATTGGAAGTGCCGCCACGCTCCCTTGAGCATCTCCACAAGCTCCCCCATGCCTCCTGGCAGGGAGGCGGATGGCCACAAGGCCTGGGCAATACCCTGCATCACCTGCCAAACTTGTTCGTGCAGTTGTGAGAGCTCCTGCAGAAGATCTCCCGCAGATCCAGGCATCTCCTCTTCGGGATGACCTATCAACTTACCTACAGACATAATTCTGTTAGCATGCTTCTTCGCCAAACTTTATAATAGTTCGTTAGAGTACTTCCTAAATATGCCACGTCGAAGCCTCTTATTCTCCCTCACGGAGTCAGCAAGCTGGGCCCGAACATCCTTTAATTCGATGCCCAGTAGGGTGTTCAGGTCCTAGAGATTATTTTTCTCCTGTATAACCTTCATAAGCACATGCTCGCCAGCCTTCAGCTGTCGTTGAGCATATTGCTCATCCTCCGATACGATCTGCGGATTACCTCCAGGATTGTCTGCAGAATCTATTGTTAGATTGGCATGCATGCCGAATACTAACTAGTATATGTAAATGCATCAAGGCAAGTATTACCAGATGAGGCCTTCTTGGACTCCTCCATTCCGGCGACTGTAGCCATAGCTGGGCTTTGCACTCCTCTAGCTCTTTAGACAGCTGAGTATTCTTCTGTATCAGAACCTATGCACATGAGGATCCTTAAATCAGTTGTGCCAACTGTTTCAAGTCTCAGGGGCTACTGATATACATACTTATCAAATTTTCTTACCCGTATATCCTTTACGTACTGGTCCGTGGCTCTGGCGAGGCCACCTTGAGCAGCCCAGATGTACGCGTCCCCTGAGTTGAAGTCATTGAACGCCTCTTCAGAGAAATTAGGGTCGCGTAGTGTGGCCTATCGGCGCCTATGATTCATGGCGCTCTCCACTTCGGAGTTTGTAGCAGAAAATCTATCCGCATCCTCTATAGGAGGATCGTCCGTGTTGACCTCCGCCCTTGAGTCCGGCCTCGGAGTCCGGCTGGTGGAGGCGTGGCCAGCAGGCTCTCCGGATATAGTCCGGTGAGCGCTTTTTCTGCCAGAAGACAATGGACATTGTTATATTTTAGCGATGATATTTACGTGGCAGGTTTTTAAACATACCTTTGCAACGGCGTCTCGGTCCTGATCGCCTTCCTTTTAAGCCAACCAGGCTTGGGTGCCCCTTGTTGACGAGTCACCGCGGGTTCGGCATGGCGTCCCGATGGCCTTCCCTGTAACGCAATACATGTGTGGTGGGTAAGGTGCAAAGATGGAATCCTTCTTGGAAGTTGGGACTCCGGTTTTACTTACACGTGATACAGGAAGTAGGCCAGGATAATCAGCTATGATGGCCACCAACGCACCGTCACAGCTTAACTGATAAAATGTACGTCACAGCTTAACTGATAAAATGTACGGTCGACGAGCTCCACAAATGTGTTCGGATCTTCTTTGAGTCCAGGGTCGAGGGCCCGGTCGGGGTCCTCTGGCTGTGGAGACGGGCTGTGAACCTCCCTCATAGCTTTTGGCAGTTCCTGCTATGAATTGGCAAGGTAAACATTTGTGCTAAAAATTGCAGGAAAGACTGGAATAAAAGATGGCAGCTCACCCAATGGGGGGTTGTACATGGAGAATCCATCACGTGGCTTGATACAGGTAAACTCCTCTTCTTCTCCTTTGTATAAATCGGACAATATTTTCGCGAGAGCGGTGGCGGAGTCCGGGCCTTTACGGCCACAGCGGGTGTCGTCGTCTTCTCCATTATAGTGCCACATGGGCTTCCCCCGATATTGAAGTGGATGCACTCCCCGCATTATACATATGGACATAACCTCAATTATTGTCAGTCCTTATTTGGCCAGTGTCTTAATCATGTTCCTCAGGAAAAGGATCTCTCTGTTATCTTCCTCCTGGGGGCTCCGGGGGCGCCAGCTGTGGCGTTTCTTCAACGGGGCATTTACAAACTCGGGAAGGCCCTTCCGAATAGGGTCTGGAAGAGGGACGTCCTCCATGTAGAACCACTCTAAAGGCTAGTCTTCGAATGCCTTCTTCGGGGTACCGGATAGGTATCCGATCTCGGTGATGCGCCATATTTCGGCTCCACCCACTTGATATACCGACCCCTCCTGAGTGCGGGGTACGAGGCAGAATAGCCTCTTCCAAGCTCGAAACGAGCTCCGCAACCCAGAAATAGCTCGCAGAAGGCGACATAGCCTGCGATATGAAGTATGGATGTTGGGGTAAAGTTATGCAGCTAGAGGCCGTAGAACTCCAGGAGCCCACGGAGGAAAGGATGGATAGGAAATCTGAGTCCCCTCAGCAAATATGGGACAAAGCATACCGCTCCCTCTTGGATGGGTTTGGAGAACTCTTCGCTTGCTCCCCACCATTATAAGTGGCTAGTCCAGCTCAGACGGGGACCATGTACGCCGGCGGGAGGAACCCTTTGGTCTGCAACTCTACTAGTCAGCTGTGGGGGACAGAACATTTCTCCTAATCACCTGGCCTAGTGCTACGAGAGCGAGAGGAGGAGCTTCAATGACCGGCCATGGTGGTATGGATTTTTCCGGGCGCGCTCTGATGGATACTCGCTGGAAGGAGATGGTGTGGTTTGGATCTAAGGATCCCCGTCCCTTTAAATAGACGATTTACTCACATGGTCAGGGTGGCAAATGTAAAAATGCCCCGACTTCTCGCATTCGCTCGACACGTGGAGACAACCATTATTATAACACAGAAGCAGAGGAGTACAACATTAATGGGAAGCCGGACACTACGTGTTACAAAAGGTACCCTGGAGAATTTGGAGAAGAACCCACCTTGCAATGCCGAAGACAATCTGCGCGCCGGACTCATCGTCATTGAAGCCTGGTTCAGGGGCTACTGAGGGAGTCCTGGATTAAGGGGTCCTCGGACAGCCGGAATATATACTTTGGCCGGACTGTTGGACTATGAAGATACAAGATTGAAGACTTCCTCCCGTGTCCGGATGGGACTCTCCTTTGCGTGGAAGGAAAGCTTGGCAATTCGGATATGTAGATTTCCTTCTCTGTAACCGACTCTGTGTAACCCTAGCCCCCTCCGGTGTCTATATAAACCGGAGGGTTTAGTCCGTAGGACAATGATAGTCATAATCATAGGCTAGCTTCTAGGGTTTAGCCTCTACGATCTCGTGGTAGATCAACTCTTGTAATACACATATCATCAAGATCAATCAAGCATGAAGTAGGGTATTACCTCCATCGAGAGGGCCCGAACCTGGGTAAAACATCGTGTCCCCTATCTCCTGTTACCATTAGCCTTACACACACAGTTCGGGACCCCCTACCCGAGATCCGCCGGTTTTGACACCGACACCCCCCATGACCGCCTCATGATTAAGGACTGGCACGGTGTCTGTGCTCGGGTCCATCCCTATAGCGTCGCTAAACCCAAGTAGCTAAGCTCTGGCTCATAGGCTAGTTCCCGTGTACGTCACCTCCCATGGCTCTTGGTGCCTTGTTCTTGCATGAGCTAATCATGGGTGGATGAGTGAAGGCGCGCGACCTGGTGCCCCCGTGGCCACGGGTGTCGGTGTCAAAACCGGCGGATCTCGGGTAGGGGGTCCTGAACTGTGCGTCTAAGGCTAATGGTAGCAGGAGGTGGGGGACACAATGTTTACCTAGGTTCGGGCCCTCTCTATGGAGGTAATACCGTACTTCCCGCTTGATTGATCTTGATGATATGAGTATTACAAGAGTTGATCTACCACGAGATCGTAGAGGCTAACCCTAGAAGCTAGACTATGATTATGATTGTTCTTGTCCTACAGACTAAACCCTCCGGTTTATATAGACACGGATGGGGCTAGGGTTACACAGAGTCGGTTACAAAGAAGGAAATCTACATATCCGAATTGCCAAGCTTGCCTTCCACGCAAAGGAGAGTCCCACCCAGACACGGGACAAAGTGTTCAGTCTTGTATCTTCGTAGTCCAACAGTCCAGCATAAGCATATAGTCCAGCTATCCGAGGACCCCCTAATCCAGGACTCCCTCAGTAGCCCCTGAACTAGGCTTCAATGACGATGAGTCCGGCGCGCAGATTGTCTTCGGCATTGCAAGGCGGGTTCCTTCTCTGAATACTCCAAAGAAGATTTTGAACACAAGAATCGTGTCCGGCTCTGCAAAACAAATTCCACATACCACCGTAGAGAGCACAATATTCCACAAGTCTAATCTGCTGACAAATTTTTCATAGCATGACATCATGCCGCGGCCCGGTCATTATTCGAACCGTTTTTCTCAACCTGCTACTGCACATCTTGCGAGGTGGTTTTATCGGCACATCTTGTCTAAGTAGAGATCGTGTCCCCTTATCACGGGATTCTCATCAATACAGGCGTGGGTAACCCAACCGCGCCATTAATCACGGAGCTTGGGGGATAAGCGAGTTTTCAGGGCAAGTGGGGATGCGCAGGATCCCTGCCGCCTTTATAAGAAGATAAGGACCCCCCTTTTTCACCCACACCTTCTTCTTCCTATGCTCATCCATTCTCTCTCGCTCGAGCTCCAACGCACAAGCATTCGCCTTCTCTGCCCACAAAGGCCCTCCGAAAATGTCCGGATCTGGAGCAGGAGGCAAGTGGATGGCCTATACCGTCCGGGAGAAGGATATCAAGAAACTTCAGGAGGCCGGGTATCTGGCCAAGAATATCAGCCATCGTCTCCCGACGGTGGGACATATCGTCCCTACTCCGGAACCACACAAGAGGGTTGTATTCGTCCCTCACTTTGTCCGCGGGCTAGGGTTTCCCCTCCACCCATTTGTTCGCGGCATTATGTATTACTATGGGATCGATTTTCATGATCTATCCCCCAATTCTTTCCTCAACATCTCGACATTCATCATCGTGTGCGAGGCCTTTCTCCGCATCCCTCCACACTTCGTCTTATGGCTGAAGATTTTTAATGTGAAGCCCAGGGTGGTGAGCGGCAAGCATGCTGAGTGCGGAGGAGCCATGGTGAGTAAGATGCCCAACGTCACATGGCCATCAGGTACCTTCAATGATTCCATCAAGGGATGGCAACAACAGTGGTTCTATGTCATTGAGCCACGCAGCACAAAATGGGCCGCAGCTCCCGAATTCCAATCCAAAGCTCCCTTGCGGCTTACGTCCTGGCCCAAGAAAGGCCCGAACTGGGTGACGATAAGTTATCGGTGCTCCAGACGTGCATCAAGGGTATGGAAGACAAGAATATCAAACTTGTCAACGTAGTCCAAGTGATGTTAGTTCACCGGATTCTTCCTTGCCAACACAGAGCTTGCAATTTATGGGAATACGACCCGGTCAAGCACCAGACCCTGCTAGGATTCTTCAACTCATCGCACGAGGACATCCAGAAAGTGCTTTTTAAGTCCGGCAAATCGTGGCCGGACTCCGCTGAGGACCGCGGGTATCAATTGTCCTGACCTGCGAGTTCGGTAAGTCTCCGTATGTTGGCAAGTCACATGCTTTATCTGTATAATCCAAGGGAAATGCTCAATGTATTTTTCCACAACTCTCCTAGGGCTGGACGAAGAAGGCAGGGAGGATCTACTGCCCGGCCCCGCTGCCAGAAGAACCAGACGGCCCACTTCTGACAAAGATGCTGGTCCCGGTGCCTTACAAGGCGCCGAAGAAGAAAACCGAGAAAGAGGTTAAATAGACTAGGGGTGCCCGTCGGCCGAGAAACTTCGGACAAAGTATCCGAAGACTCCGAGGCCCGCTCTTCCTCCAAGGAGGACGAGGAAGAGGAGGAAAGCCAATCCCACCCAGTGAGGGGATGAAAGAAAAGGACGACCTCCACACACTTGGAGGCTGAGTCGCCTAAGAAGGGAAAAACTCCCCTTCCGGAGGAATCCGCCACTGCTACCGCAGCCCGGAGTGGGATCCCAGGGTCCAGCCCCTGGTGAAATCGTGAGTATATAAAATTCGGACATGTTTGCTCATCCAGACTCACTATTATATGACGTTTAATCATTGACCCACACTTTTTTGCAGTCCGGCAAGGTCCCGTGCGGAACAATCCTCATTGGGGGATTTACTGGGCTCAGCTGCTATGGACAGCGGGACACCCCCGAAGGCCCCCTCCCAAAACACGTGAACGACACTGAGGCATCATCCCAGAGGGACCCAGGCCAAGGAGGGGGTGAAAAGACTGTCAAGGCGGCGCCAGGGGGTCAAACTTTGGTGGCCGGACACACGGGAGAAAAGGCTCCCATGGACACCGATGGCAAGGGCTATCTCGAATTCGGCCCGCAGCCGGACACAATTCCGGAGATTGATACGGCTCCGGAATCAGGCAGGCAGCCTCCCTCGATAGGAGGGGGTGCGCCTGTTCCACCGGCAACCTCTGCCCAATGAGAGGTGCTGGATACATTATCAGCAGCGCTGAAGAGCACCTCCATTGTTGAAGAACACTGTGCCTCATGGGTGCGGTGATTGAGAAGATTCAGTCCGCTGAGAGCGGGCTGAATGAAGCCTGCATTAGCGTTATAAAGGGCTTTGAGGTATGTTGTGAGGTTTCAAAGAGTGTTATAGTATAGGTAGTAGCCCCTGATACACTGTTCGGTGTTCGAAAGAAAGAACCGGACAGAGGATCAAATACATGTTCGCAGGAGACTCACCTTGTGGCACCTCTCCCTCTTTTTTTATAAGCAGGCATCTATAGCGACTGCCGCCTCTCATACTGTGGAAGTCTCCGGACTGAAGCAGAGTCTAGAGCGGGCCGAAGAAGAACTTGGCTAATTGAAAAAGCAGTTGGAGGATAACCAAGGTATGAAAAAAAACCTTGTTCGCGTTCAGCGCGAATGAATAATTGAGTATGATGAAAATATTTTCATGATTTGCTCTAGCGGCGACGGCCGAAGTCGAGGCTCTTAAGAAGGTTGTGGCCGAGGCCGAGAAGAAGGCAGCCGTAGAGCAGGCTCTTCGGGAAAAGCACGAGGCCATGGTTATTGAATCTGAGCAAGAGCTTCAAGAGGCCGTGAGGAAGTGCGAGACCTTGGAGCAGAGTTTAACGGAGAAAGAATCCGAACTCACCAAGGCTCGTCAAGTCGCACGCGATTCCCGGGGGGAAGCCCAAGGCGCCCTGCAGGAAATCCAGGAGGCAAGGAAGATCGCGGCGGGTAAGGCTTTTTCTATGCAAAGCAAATATTTGAAGGGAGAAAATCATGTTACTAAAATTCGGATTCTCCAAGGGTGTTTGCGAAGCAGCCGTGCAGCATATCTGATGCCGCACAATTCTATCGAGCCGAAGAAAGGAGCACTGTAGAGAAGCTCTTCTGGTCGCAGTATCTGACGCCAGAGTATCCAGTGCCCTTTGACGACCAACTGAAGGAGCTGGTCGAACTTCATAGGGCGGCCGAACTGGCCATGAAGGATTTACTTATCCGGCTATGGCCCACCGAGGCGATTCCCAGCAGCTACTTCGGGCTCATGAAGTGGCTTGTGAGTGGCTGCCCTCGACTTGAAGTCATCAAGCGATCAATCTGTATGGAAGGTGCACGAATGGCCTTCGCACGCACAAAGGTGCACTAGGAGAAGATGGATGCCGAAAAGCTGATGACCGAAGGACCGCCTGCGGGGAAGGAGCACCGCAAGCCCGAGTTATATTATGACAGTGTCCTGAAGGGGTCCCGACTTGTAGCGGAGCAATGTGCCAAGGACATTATATTCCCATGAATACATTCATGTTGTCTTATGTAAGGTTTGAACAAGGTCATTTAAATGATATAATGCCTATTATTTGGAAATTTTACCTCCTGAGCAGCCGTTTTATATATTAATCCTGAGAGTTGGCCAGTCGTCGGCTTCTGCCCCCACGTAGGATGTACGGGGGTGTTCGGGATGAACTTGAGCACTCTTTACCCTAGTTTTGGGTCCTTGAAGGAGGTGTTCAGCACAACGAACCAGGCAATCGGACTATAAGGCTTTATCACCCTCACTTAGCCATAGGAGTTTGACAAAAGAAAGGTAGGCGCAACCCCTGGTGTTCGGAAGACCGCACTAGGGGCTCTATGAGTGCCTGATCGGAAGGAAAAAGCCAATCCATCACACGCTGCATTAGTTATCGCATAATGCAGAAGAAATCCTTAAATATTTGGTAACCTCTCGAACAGCTAACCAGCTCTCGCCGTATCATGACAGTCAGTTTTTGACTTTCTCTACCGAGGCGCTCATCCGAAAGAACTGAGACGCAATCGCAGTAGTTCTCCCTTTACTACCCTAGCCAATATAGCAGAACAAAGGGTAGGAAGCACAGGAGCCGGGCAACCCAACTATTGACCCAAGACATGATTCGGAGCCGATGCATATAATGTTGTAAGTTTGGGGTGACGAACGACCGTGAAGGTGTTCAGACTTTATTGCCGTATTACGGGTACAACGAGGCCCACTACAAAAAAAATACACTTCCGTGATGATACGTGTTTGTCACAGTAGGTCGCGTTTTTTGTCATGCATGTACATCCATGATGATTTTATGACATAATCAAGATAGTCATACCTGTGCTGTTGTAGAAGTGTTCCATGACATTACCAAAATTATCATCACGGAAGTGTCCACTTCCATGATGATAAATCGCGCTTCACAGAAGTGCTTTCGTCAAGGGTGACCGACACGTGGCATCCACCGTAATGGAACACCGTTAAGCTATCGGGCCGGGTTTTGGATCCGATAACCCGCTAACAGCCCCGACCAATGGGGATTTTCCACGTGTAAAATCATCATTGGCTGGAGGAAACACGTGTCGGCTCATCGTTGGGACAGATGTCATCCACTCATTGGACAGAAGGCGCCTATGATACGTCGACACGTGGCACGGCCAAACAGTGGCCCATTCCTGTGAAAAGGCCGGCCCGTTTGACTTGGTCAAAAGCCGGCGGGCTGGCCCATGGAAAGCCTGTTAACGGCCTGTTCGCATATAGCCCATTTACAGCCCGCTAACCCAAGGCCCGTTACGCCCTATCCGAATTAGGCCCAGTAGCGTCATCTGGGCCATCCAATATGATTTCAGCCTGTTTTCACTTCTGGCCCATGTATGGCCCATGATGTCTGTCGGCCCATATGGGGCCCTTTGTAACTCTTGGCCCATTAACGGCCCATGGTAAAACTGGCCCATAATGAACAGTGTATCACTTTACACCCATTAACGACCCGTGGTGAAACTGGCCCGTAATGAACAGTGTATCACTTTGTACACATTAACGGCCCGTTATTCCGTTGGGCCGTTTCCAGCCCAAGTTAACTTTCAGCCTTCCGAGGGCCCATTTATTCTTGGGCTCATTTCCAGCATTCGGTTACTTACAGCCCGTTACTATCATTTTCTGCTTGTGGGCCAAATTTAGCCCGTCGTTACAGTCGGCCCGTTTGTGGACCGTTAATCTGTTGGGCCATTTTGATAGCATCACCAAATACGGCCTATTAACGACCCATTATGGTCAACCCATAAAATGTATCATTTCCATTAAAGGCCCGTCTACAGCCCATTAAAGGCCCGTACAAGACCCATAAATGAGTCGGCCCTTACGAGGCCCATGGATCCTATGAGACGTAGAAGGCCCATGGATCCTACGAGACGTAGAAGGCCCATGGATCCGACGGCCTGTACATGGCCCATGATCATACGGCCCATGAAGGGCCTTGGTCGGGCGAGTTGGCCCCCGTTTGAACGATATAGCATATTCAAAGAATTATCCTACTCAATACTATCACCTCTAAAAAGCATACACTATACAACAAAGAGATCAAGGCATAGAAAGGTAGAATAATCCTACACTATACAATAAAGAAATTACAGCCGATTATACCCACTGGGCATTATGGTTCGGCACAGGTGATAATAAAGCATACACAAACAGCAAATTACATACACTGGGCAAATACAGCTCATACATCATGGATGCGCATCAACTTAACTTCATTTGAACTATAATCTCTTCAGAAAATAGGATTGGCCGGATTCAGATAGCACAAATTTCAGTCTGCAAAATCTCCAATTCCTTCATGGTTACCTCAGTGTCTTCTTTCATTTTTATGACTCCTGCATCTAATACCTGCATGTACAGTCTCAACTTGTTGATTATACGTGTTGACAATCATGTACATGTTGTCTTGCTACCTCTAGTTGATGCTCGAGAACATCAACACATTGCAATTCAAATCCATAATCATTCGGTAACGGCCATGCCGCACTGCTCGCAGATCTTTGTGTTGATGTCACTTCATCCTGAAATGTTTCTGTAAGTACACATGACTAGGGCAAAAATATAGTTACAATAGTGAAGCGAGCAAGACACAATTTTGTACTACATGGCAAAACAGGACTAACAATAATGTTACACGTCACTTTCAAAAAAAATGTTACACGTCATGAAGCATAAGCAAGTGATATTTTAAAAATGATAAAAAAGATAGTCTCTGCAGCCTGCATACAGAAATCCCTCTTAGCTCACCAGAGGAGCATGATGTTGGGGCCCAATCAAAAACACAGACAAGTTACAAATTTAGACAACACGTTGCGTATAAGTAAGCAATCAGTTGGCCATTCTATACCTCAATTATTGTCTTAGGGAGCATAATGAACAACAGAGGGTTTCATACAAACATACTACAGTAGGCAAAACTATGCAATCATGAGCGTAGTATAAACTAGATTGTGAGCCTCATGCAATAATGGTTGGTTAATAGACTTCAAAGCTTCAGGCACACTTCGGCAGAGTAATTAAATAGTTAGGCCTTTAATTATGTCAATTAATAGTTATACAAGTACCAAAGATCAGGCATGATTATTTGGGCATCTCATTAACTGAGGACAAATAAAGCAATTGGAAAGAGCAAATTAACTATGCCCGAAACAAACAAGGAATTGAACTGTTGAGTTGCATACAGTGACTTACCTTAGCAGGTTGAAGAGGTTCAGCGCAGCTCGTACTTCTCTTGCAAGGCTCCTTCCTAACATCTTGTACTTGGAAATCCTCAATCTTATCTTCATTGCACCCCCTCTGCAAGGTGACACAAACTAGTTACTCGTCTCCTTGGAAGATAAATATGCATACTTTCCAGTCTGTGAACACAAAAGGATGAGATTATAACAAAACAACACCACATAATGAAACATGCCGCATCTCTTGCACTTGCACACAATGAAATGAGCATTTACTATGTCTGCACTATGTAAAAATTAGGCATACGTTCGAACTGGATCTCCAGGTACTCTTGGAGAGCCTATTGTAGTTTATCGCCAAACCTTTATGTCACCTATGAGTTAGACAAGGCCCCACTACAGCAACCCTTAGTGTTTAAATCATGGACAAGCTCTGTTAGAGTGTTAGGTCAAGAACAACAAGTAATCAAAGCAAACAGTCCTAGTATGGATGGCTGATGCAAACAAGCAATTGAACAGATGTGTGAGCAAATCTTACATATCAAGAAAAGAAGCAAAGAAGGAGGCTTAAAGACCATCACTTGACTGACCAGATTTAAGGGGCGTTTAAACATCATGTGCAACGTATGAACTAACATAAACATTGCATATTCCAGATTCTACAATGGAATGCAGATGTATTAGGTTATGCCATGTATGATGATGCCTAAATGTATAGATAGCAGGCAGGAGTGATTCATCATTGCACGCACAATTGAATTGCAGGTTAAGGGCCAGTTAGATTCCGCCTTTTCAGGGCATATTGTCAAAATAAGCCATAAAAGATGTAAAGAAGTCATTTTTGAGTTATGGGCTTGGGCTTAACTAATTTCGCTTTGGAGGGGGTGTTTCGGGTAGAACCTCACTAAAAATTGAAGGGAAGGGGAATAGTGAAATGACTCTGTTGTCTGCCTATATTACACTCAAAATGCAACTGCTGACGCCCATGTCACACCTGACCCTCAAGTAAAAACAAACACGCAAGAATTCATTGCCCTGCCCGCTTGCATCTCCTCTCCCCTTTCCCTCTACCTCGATCCCCTACCTGCAACACTAGGGTTCCTCCAGCGAGCCGTCACCACTGGTCCAATCTGGCCTGGTCCTCGATGATGCTATGTCCAGCTAGGCTACATGGCCGGCGGGTAGGGGCAAATCTCCCTGGCTGCTCCTCCCTCTGGCGCCGCCCCTCATTCTCATGGTCTCCAGCAGCTGCTCCACTATGGTTCGTCCAATGCACTACTCCGGCAGGCGCTGCACAACTACAGCTGATGCCATACTGTGGCAGAAGGCACCTTATTCCCCCTCCCCTCCTCCTAGGCCATGGCCTTGAGGTGCTGTTGAAGGATGAGCTCATCCAACAAGGTGAGGATCTCCTCTAATTTTTTGCCAAATTTTCATTCTGATCCACTATACGATGAATTTCTATGAGCTGCTTCTGCTGCTGCTATATGATGCATTGCTATGAGCTGCTCCTGCTGCTGCTATATGATGAATTGCTACGAGCTGCTGCTACTGTATGATGAGTTGCTATGAGCTGCTGCTGCTATATGATGAATTGCTATGAGCTGCTGCTGCTGCTATATGATGATTTGCTATAAGCTACTCCTGCTGCTGCTATATGATGAATTGCTATGAGCTGCTCCTACTGCTGCTATATGATGAATTGCTATGAGCTGCTCCTGCTGCTGCTATATGATGAATTGCTATGAGCTGCTCCTGCTGCTGCTATATGATGAATTGCTATGAGATTCTACTGGTATATGATGAATTGCAGACTGCTACTGCTGTATGATGAGTTTCTATGAGCTGCTGCTGCTGCTATATGATGCTTTCAGGTGGTGCTGCTATATGATAATAACCAGCCACTTGGACCATCGAATTTCAATAAATAATTGTTCTTAATTTGAATGTGGGTCATGCGTTGTTCGTTTAAATTAGGCAATGGGATCTCTATGGAAAACATTGACCAAAGCAGATTGTGCCAAGTAGATGGTATATTTGTATTTGCATTTTGAGCAAATAGTGATGGTCTGTTTTCCTATGATATTAATTACTGCACTGGGTTCAATTTGTGATGTTTGCAAGTCAAACTAATTTCCATATGGGCAGCAAAATGAAAAAAATATAATGCAATCTAGACTTTCCACTGATCATACCAAAGATAAGCTGAAAACACAATGAAAAGAACTGGTTGGCTTATTACATGGAGATTATATTCACAGGTACTTATTTTCTTAGGATAACTCGTAATAACTGTCCCTAAGAAACTTGGCTAATAGAACTGGCATACAAATAACATGTCACGATGATTGCAATGGAGGAGTGACGTATCATAGCACACTATATAGGCTCACCACTGCCTCTCCTTTTTTTGCGATGTTCCATGAAATTCCCACATACATCTTGTATGTTTTCATTGTGTTACCCTATATGCAAGTTGACACGGCTAATTTCAGACATCTCTACATGATACTACATTGCATATCCCTTGCGCATATTTAAACCACCAATTAACGATTGTGTGCGTACCAAACTAGCCATGACTCTGTATGCTGGACTAGCAGGCACTCTAAGGGAGCCTAATGTAGTGCACTGGAATTCCTACATGCCACCTACGATTTTGTGTAATGTACTGCCCCTATTCCTAAATAAATCTCTTTGTAGAGATTCCAGTATGGACCACATACAGATGTATATAGATGCATTTTCGAGTGTAGATTCACTCATTTTGCTCCGTATGTAGCCTATAGTGGAATCTCTAGAAAGACTTATATTTAGGAACGGAGGTACGAGGTAGTATCATGTATGACATCTACATATCTAATTTAGCAGCCAGTAGTAGAAATCATTGTCTGCACAAAGGGATTACTGGTCGAAAATCCTAGCAAAGCACGCTGGTAGGCACAAAACAATACAAGAGAGAGAGACACACTTACAAGATCATAGCAATGCCTCAGTCCAGGATCTTGGTTGGCCAAGCTATTAGATCCAAAAAACACATCGTCCTTGTAGTTTTTTCCAGCTACATAACAGGTAACAGCGACCAATTAGTATATTTGAAGTACATCGGGCAGGTGATGCTGGACGGGTTTAAAGGTGACAAGTACCTAGGCCATGGCGGGTGATTGGCATCTCTCCAGTTGGTGGGAATCAGGTTAGAAACGTCAAGGGTGATGACACTGTGCTGGATATCGGGGTCCGATAAGGAGATCTAGAACCGCCGAGTAGGTTGTTTGTGGAGCGGCTCCAGTAGGGTGGACTACGGTGTGGGCAAAGCGGATCTGTGGCCGTGGACGAGGGCGTAGGTGAAGCTGCTCCGGTGGTTAGGTTAAGGATGGTGTCGACGATGCGGATCTGCGGCCGTGGACGGGGCGTCAGAAGCTTCTCCGGTGGTTGGGTTAAGGATGGTGTGGACGATGCGGATCTGCGGCCGTGGATGGGGCATCCGAAGCTGCTCCGGTGGTCGGGTTATGGGTGGTGTCGAAGATGCGGATCTGCGGCCGTGGACGGGGTGTTAGAAGCTGCTCCGGTAGGTTGGATGAGGGTGCGAGGAAGTGGATCTGAGGCCGTGGACTTGTGAGTTGGCAAAGCGGCCCCGGTAGGGTTGAGAATGGTATAGGCGAAGCTACTCCGGTGGGGTTGACAATGGTGTCGGCGAAGCGGCTCCGGTAGGGTTGAGGAAGGTGTCGGTGAAGCGGCTCCGGTAGGTTTGAGGAAGGTGTCGGTGAAGAGGATCAGAGGCCATCGATGGGGGCGTCGGTGGGGCGGCTCCGGTGGGTGTGGACGAAGTGTCTCCGGTGGGGAGTACGAATAAGCCGTTGCAGATGCGCGGTGGTTGACGAGAGTACCGGCGAAGTAGATCCGGCGCCGTGGACAAGGCCGGCACTGAATGGGCTGTGGTAAAGTGGTGGATGAGCAGTCTAGTTGTTTCTAGGGGAGGTGGGAGGGGTAGATGCGGCCACAGAAGCAGATCCGGCGAGGTGGACGCCGCTGGTAGTGAATGGGCTATGGTACGCTGGTGGATGAGCAGACTAGGGTTTTGAGAGCGGAGGGTAGAAAGGGCGATGAAGTACGGACGGCGTGATGTAAGATGCTCTGGTGCTGTGGAGTTAGTCGTTTTTGCGGGAGGTGGAGAGGAAACGGGGGTGCCATGTAGTGGGGGGAACCGGAAGTTACCAAAGCAGCCCCGACCTATCATGTAGATGAGGGCGGTATTGTAACTGTTGGTCTCCGTGCACCAAGGACAAAAGGGGGATTTCACATGCTAAAGAGTAAGATGGCGGAAATTTTAGAAGGAGGCGGGAGATTTTGCCGCCCGCGGGATCATTCATATCCAGTTTCAACTAATTTTGGACCGTGCTAGCAGGAAGGTCATGCTAGACTGTGTACACGGGGCATGCATCAGCAGTTAATAACTGGTGTGAAGTCCACCCCAGAAAAAAAGACAATAACTCGATGCACCAATAACTTGGACGTTCACACGGGCGTGACCAATCCTACGGGTGTAGTGGCGCGTTCACACAAAAAGGGATCAAAAGCTCTGCCTATGTATTTCTCGTGTAAATAGATAATTTAGTGCCATTGGTTATTTACTTTAAACATAATGTATTGACATGTTAGTGTAGAGGCGCACAAAAAGAAATGGATATTGTAGTCAACTACTTAAAAGTGTTACCTCATATGATTACATAGCCTCCATTTCATAAATTATGTACGCATTGAATTCATATATGAATATTACATATATTACTTCAAAATAGAAACTTAAATCATCCAAGACTAATGAATTTGAATGCAAGAGTAACAATGGTGCATGTACATGATAGCTACATTGGTTGTTTGAAGAAACATCACTGTAACTTTGGCATGCACAACTGAAAAGGTTTATTTAAATAGAAAAAATGTGATATGTGAGTGTCCAATCTTTATAGCGTTGAATCGATATTGTACCTTTGGCCATGATACGAAGTAGATATTGACTTATGTTCAAGCGATGCACGTCCACGATCGCTAGATAGTGATACGTGAATGAATTGTGCAATCTCTCTCACACGCATACATATCTCATTTCCATGTGGGCATCGGAATCACACACGCGCACTTCGTGTATTTCTCTCCCTCCATTAGGGTTAAATTCGTCTTTCTACCCCGTCCTACAAGTCTCTCACACAGAAACACACACGCTCTCTATGCCTAACACACCCACCCCTTTAATTCCGCACAGCCACTAATGTCTCAAAGTATAATAATGTCTCTCACACATATGCTATCTACCTATCCCTTAATATAGCTAGATATGGGTCACACAAACTCATTCTCCCTACTAGCAAGATGCCCATGCGTTGCACGGAACATGAAGATGCATTTGTATGAGAAGTTTATCTTGTGGGAGAAAAGGATGAACGCGGGAATGCCTTATTTGCAAATGCAGAGAGGGGTGTGGGTATCTTTTTGCAAAATTGCCATAGTTACCTTCCTGTTCGTCGGATATAAATCGGATGGACTATATTGCAGGATGGCAGGAACACCATCATCACCAACTCTATTTTTTATAAGAGTAGAGATATGTGAGTGTCACTGCCCCCCCCCCCACACACCCACACACCCACACTTCCCAACACCTAAGGAGTCACCTCGATCTTGATACTAATCTATCGACTGGCTTCTCTCTCAAACATACACACACACACTACTCGGCACCGAAGGAGTAGGGTGGCACATAGATCTTGATAATAATCTATCTACTCCTCTTTCAAACACACACACACACACACACTAGTTGTGCCTTTGTGCCTACCGCGCACACTCTCGATACGTCTTTCTCTCCCTCCTCCCCCAACAATGACAGCAGAAGGGTGACAACTTGATCTGATCATAATCTGTTAATTGGTTTCTCTCTCAAACATTGTGTCTCGGTGCCTCGCTCGGTAGCCCCCTCGATATGTAGACTTCTCGCGTGCGCACAGCTATAGTGACAATGACGCTGAACCCAGTGTGGCTTGTTTTTACCGGCCTCATGTGATAGTTTTCACCCTGTTTTTTGTTAATTAACAAGGCAACCTTTTCTTTGTTACTACTAGTGAATCTGAAATCATTCGGGGCAGACATAAAATATATCACTTCAACCCAATTATCACAGCAATTATTTAAAAAGAAATTAGCTAGCTGCCCGTGCGTTGCATGAAACATGAAGATGCATTTGTATGAGTAGTTTATCTTGTGAGAGAAAAGGCTAAATGAGGGAAGGCCTTATTTGCAAACGTGGAGAGACGTGTGGGTATATTTTTGCAAAATTGCCATAGTTTCTTTCCTATCTGTTAGATACCGACAACCTATATTGCAGGATGGCACGCACACCATCATCACCAACTCTGTTTTCTACTCCCTCCGTCCGAAAATACTTGTCATCAAAATGGATAAAAAGAGATGTATCTAAAACTAAAATACGTCTAGATACATTTCCTTTTATCCATTTTGATGACAAGTATTTCCGGACGGAGGGAGTATTTGTCTTTTTAGAGATTTCAACAAGTGACTATGACCGGACCTTACCAACATACTCAAAAAAGTAGTCCATAATTTTGATGTTACCCTCTTTTCTTGGCGGTGCAGTGCCATCTGGATACCTCATAAATAAATCAAGGACAAATCAGACCCCTTCCTGAAAAGACATACAAAGCAAAATGAGTGAATCTACACTCTTAAATATGTCTACATACACATCCATATGTGGTAGTCCATTTGAAATCTGAAAAAGAGAAATATTTAGGAATGAATGGAGTATATATAAGATTAGACATGGAGATATATCTCCAGCATGGTCTACAACAAAAATGTGCTGGGCTGGTTAGCGCCGGATGCTCGCAACGCGATGACATGAGTTCGAGTTCTGTCTTTTAACTTTAGATTTTTATGTTATATATTACTCTACTTATTTAATATATACTTCTTTCGCTACTGTACTGACACTGGAACCCACAGAGTACTTAGAATACAAGATTAAGGATGGACTTGTTTCTTTTTAACTTTCTGTACGAAGCTGTAGCCACCTTGCAAGTCACGTGTATACTGTACATGCAATTAACTTTTTATAGAGGGACAATCATATAGGCAATTAACTCAAATGGATTGGATGTCACTATTATTTCCAGCATAAAGAGCATCTCCAACGGCAGCCGGCAAATTTCCTCCCGCTTCCTTCCGTGGAGGATGACATCAAACGCCAGCGGCATACATTTTTACAACTCTAACCAACCAGATGAAATTCGTGCAAACACAGACTGATTTCATATAAGCATGAAGGATTTCGTATAAAAAAAGCCGGATCTTCATATAAAGATGATGGATTTCATTACATTTACATGAACTAAGAGGTGCCAATCCGGCTCTCTTGTATAATTAATACTCCCTCCATCCGGAAATACTTGTCCTAGAAATGGATGTATCTAGACTTATTGTAGTTCTAAATGGCCGCCCGCGGATCCCTTTGTGTTCCTCATGTCCATCAGACACTTGCGGGGTCGACGAAGGTCCTCGGAAGAGTTGAAGCAGCAAAGAAACCACCTGAATCCGCGGTCGTCGCCTCGGCGGTGGCCTTCATGGGTCCCAAGTGGCGGCGACCTCCCTTGTTCTACTTCTCCTCGATGATGGCGGCGGACACGGAAAAGATGGCCACCGACTCGTCGCTCTCCACGCACCCGAATTCTGTCTCTGCCTGCATGGCGCTGACGCAGGCACGGGAGGCGCGCCCACAGACACGAGAGGCGCGGCCACTACAGACACTAGTGGCGCGGTACGACGTGGCAGCGACGGCGCCCGTACCGACGTGCTCGCCGCCGTGCCGGCGTGGAGCAACTCACCGCTCCTCATTGAGCTGAACTGGAGCGGCGAGTTGCTGAACCACGTGCCTGCTTGGGGCGGCAACTGGCTCCGTCGGGCCAAGCGAGGTTGGTGAATCATCGAGCGGCATCGCCCGTATCCGGAGGGCTCGGTGGGCCACCCAGCCGGGTAATATGCCGGAGAACGGCTCATCGGAAGCCATCGGAAGCCATCGAAAGAGTGGAGAAAATGGTGAAGGAGGAGATGGGGGAGCGGCGGAGGGGTGCGATTCTTGCCCGCTGTCTGTCTGGCCTCGTGTAAATAGAGGGCGGACGGTAGGAGCTTGGCCGGCGTCTGGCCTCGTTTAAACTAAGGGCGGACAGGAGGAGCTCATGAACGGACGTGTGGCCGGAGTAGGATTCTCGGTTTGCATGCGGTTTTAACGGAGGGGTTTAATGGAGGCGCCAAGCGTGCAGCGGGCGGTGCAGTACTATTCAATTTGACAGCAGTAATGAGCCGTCAAATCACAAAGGCCCTCGCCTCTCGTGAAACCGACCGAGCTAGACTGCCCCGCCCTCTAGCCTTTTAAAAAATGTATATACTCCACTTTTGTATAGTAGTAGTATCGATGGATTGCGCCATGGAGCAAAACTTGAAATTAAAAAAAGGTGGTACATATAGAGAGTGCTCGTCGCCAAATTATGCATATAGTACTATTAAAAAGGATTGTCACAATAATGGTGTCCAACACAAGTGCACAACCCACACCTCAAATAAAACTAAGCACCCTGGAATTCTTTGACAAAACTAAGCACCCGGAAATTCTTTGACAACTAAACTGCTGGCTATATGATGTTGGCCATATATATTGTACGTATATAATGTGAAGAAATGAGTGGTAGTACTATACCAACTAAAAGATGAAATGTAAGAAATACTACTATGTACGTACTAAAGAGTTAAAGTAACGAGAAGAAACATAACATAGTTCTGCTGGGGGCTCAGCACAACACACCCCTCAAATTAAAATAAGCACACCCGAAATTAAACTTTGCAACTATTCCGGTAGACACTACATTAGAACCACCATGAGCAATGACACTGCCACCTTACTCAGAGTCCTTGTCCACGTCCTCGACTTCATCCTTGTCCCTCTTCCTCTTGTCCTATACTTCTTTGCTTGAACTGCACACTTGGCTGTTGCTCTTCATCCAACCGTTGTAGATATCGAAACAAAGGTAGCCATCCATTGCAGGGTAGTGGATGTTGTCTATATCTAGTACATTCCGCTGCCATGCATAACGATGAAACGTGTATGGAGGTTTCTCCAGTTTACCGTACGAAGGATGAACCATGGCTCCTGCCAGGGTCAGCATTGAAGGCTGACGAGAGGACACCAGCCGATTCTTTTGGAGTTTGAAGGTGTTGCCTACAACGAGGCCTATCCGACCCAGGACTTCTTTGTCGTTACCAAAGTCTACAGTAACGAATTTGACTAGGTTGCTCTCAAGTAAGTCCTTAAAATCCTGGAACTCAATGTCGGGATGGCATATGTGGTAGACCAAGCATAAGTCATGTACGCAAACCTGGATCATGGCGGGCTTCTTCCTCTCTTCGTCCTTTAGATCCTTCTCTCGTCCCAGGACTGTGGTGTACTCAACATCTAGCCCAGCGACCCACTCATCATCTGAGTCTTCGAACATGCGTCTGAAGCGACAAAGGCATCCTTTCACCGTCGCGGAAGAACGGGTGTAGATGACGTCGAACTCATCGTTGGTGATGGTTCTAACCTTGTACTCACGGCCGATCATGGAGATTTGGGACGCCATGGATTTGGGAGAAGGGTTAGGATTAGTGGAACTACCATAATGTGAATGGACGGGACGACTAGGAGCGAACTGCCGTAGTATTAAAGGACATGCGGGGACGAGTAGGAGCGAACTACCAGCGTGCGAATAGTAGGGTAGTGGCTTTCTATTCTCCCATGATAGGGGATTCTGAGAGCCCTTGGATCTGAGATCGAACGGTTGCATGGCGTGATTCTAGACCTATGGGCGAATACCCTATCCTGGAGGGTTATTCTGCAATTTTCAGCAACTTAGCATGCGACCGTTTGATCTCAGATCCAAGGGCTGCCAACAGCCCGTATCATGGTCGCGCCTACCACGACTATCGCGTCGCACGTGCGGTCGCGCCCTTGGAGATTTAACACGGTGCATTAGGCTATCTAATGTTGGCATGTCATACATAGTCATCACTTAGGCGCTCATAATACAACAAGGTTGGCTATAAGGTTGGTATAAGTGTATTTTTTTACTTCTCTCTATCTCTTTCTTCGTACTCCCTCCATCCCATAATATAAGAACGTTTTTGACACTAGTGTAGTGCCAAAAATGTTCTTATATTATGGGACACAGGGAGTACTAGTATTTATTGCATTTGCCAAGGAGTGACCTCTTCCAATGAAATGGTGTTGCTAAGTTTGCTTCATTTAATTAGCTATAGACGCAAAATTGTCTTTTCACCTAGGTACACGCGCTTAGCACTGTTTCTTCCTTGGGTCACCAAAATAGTCTCTCTCTTCTTGATTAACTTGCCACATCAGACTTTATGCCTATGTGGCAAGCTTAGCACCTGTAGGAGCAAGTAAGTACAATAGTGCGCTTTACATGGCATTTTTGCATATGTGGAGGAAAGAGAGGCAAGGAAAAAGTGGAGAAGTGGGCTCTCATGCAAGAACCAGCCTCTACTACATGGTGGAGCATTGGGAGAGGCACCTGTATGTAGGTGGTCAGGAATCGTGAGACTCACACTGGTCGTAGCGCCGCAGTTAAAATGATAATGGCAAGTCAAATCACGTGGCCCCACCTGTCCAGCAGTAACTCGCTGTCAAATCACATAGCCCTACGTTTGCAGCAGCCAACTCCCTCGTCTTCTCGCGTCTCTGTCGAACCGACTAGGCGGAACTGCCCCGCCGCCTACCGCACAGGAAAAGCCCGCGCAGTATACTCCCTCCGTCTAGGTGACCAACATGGAGAGGGAAACGAGAGAACTTAATGTTTAGTATTTGCTAAGGCTGGTTGTAATGGTACTAGCCTTAACAATTTTGATGAGGTGTCATAGAATTAAATGAAGAAACAGAGAGAGTTTGGTACTATGTGTCATACATGGCAATAAATAAAGTACTACATGATACTAATATATGATACATGGCGCAGGAGTACTAAGTATTATTAATACAGTTTTGCTAGAACTCATCTAGATGAGATATATTTTGGTCTCATTCATCTTTTATAGACATTGGATGTGATGCTACAAGATGCGTGTGTGCTGACGTGGGTTGTATTTGTTCTTGTGCAACGAACTGACCATTGCATGTCATGTTTGATAGTCTCAAGTCATTAAAAGCATACAAGCCCCACATCTCTTATTGGTTGATTCCTCTATTTATGTCAAAAAATAAGAAACAACATGAGAGTTAATGCACCACGCCTATGTGTTTACTATTTGGTTTTCAGAAGATGACTTAATACTCACCTAGATGGAGGGAGTATTCGATTTGACAGCGGGCGGGGCAGTTCCCGATACGGCTTTAATGCAGACGAGGGAGGGAGTAGCGGTTCCCGATATGTTGAACGACCAATGCATCCTCCTTCAATTAATGCATGAGGGAAGTAATGGGAGGAGGTCCGGGAAAAGAGGCTGCACGATGTGAATGCAACGCAGTTTGCCCTCATTGCCCTCATATAAAGGCGCCCCTCCATTCCAATGCATCTACCACATCGTACACAGCTAAGAATTTGCCTAAGCACCTACACTAAGCGCAAAATAGCTCACTCCAGACCCATGGTGGCGATGCGCGTGAGCGGCCAGTGGCTGCGCCAGATGGTCCATGATGCCGGCCTGCGGCATGGCGCCAAGGATCGTCTCCAGACGGTGTTGGAGACCGGCTGGTGGATGGCCGCCGTCGAAGCCAACTACGAGTCTCAGTTGGACCAGATGATCGTTGCCACCAGCAACCAGTTCACTGTCGGTGTCAAAACCGGCGGATCTCGGGTAGGGGGTCCCGAACTATGCGTCTAGGCGGATGGTAACAGGAGACAAGGGACACGATGTTTTACCCAGGCTCGGGCCCTCTTGATGGAGGTAAAACCCTACGTCCTGCTTGATTGATATTGATATTGTGGATGTTTACAAGAGTGGATCTACCACGAGATCAAGGAGGCTAAACCCTAGAAGCTAGCCTATGGTATGATTGTAAGGGTTGATGTTGTGTCCTACGGACTAGAGCCATCCGATTTATATAGACACCAGAGAGGGCTAGGGTTACACAGAGTCGGTTACAATGGTAGGAGATCTACATATCCGTATCGCCAAGCTTGCCTTCCACGCCAAGGAAAGTCCCATCCGGACATGGGACGAAGTCTTCAATCTTGTATCTTCATAGTCTTGGAGTCCGGTCGATGATGATAGTCCGGCCGATGATAGTTCGGCTGATGATGGTAGTCCGGCTATCCGGACACCCCCTAATCCAGGACTCCCTCAGTAGCCCCTGAACCAGGCTTCAATGACGATAAGTCCGGTGCGTATATTGCTTGGCATTGCAAGGCGGGTTCCTCCTCCGAATGATAGAAGATTGTGAACACCAGGATAGTGTCCGGCTCTGCAAAATAAATTCCACATTCCACCGTAGAGAGAATAATATATACACAAGTTCAATCTGCTGACGTTTTTTGCGGCATGACATCACACCACTACCAAGCCATTACTTGAATCATTTTTACTCTACCGCCTCAGCGCATTTAGCGAAGCGGTTTCCTGGGCACGTCTTGTCGAAGCAGAGATCGTGTTCCCCCTTAATCCGAGATTCTCATCAATACGGACGTGGGTAACCCAACCGCACCATTGATGGTGACGCTTGGGGGATAAGCGAGTTTTACCAGGCCGGTTGGGGACGCGTAGACTTCGCCCGCCCATATAAGGGATAAGGATTCACCTTTTCACCCACGCCTTCTTCCTCCTTTGCTTATCCATCTCTGCGCACTCGAGCTCCAGCGCCCAAGCCCGCACATCTCGTCTCAACCTTCCCCAGTCATGTACGGAGCGGGAGGCAAGTGGATGACCTCCTCCGTCACGGAGGAGCACATCGAAAGACTGCGCAGCACCGGCTACCTGTCCGGCGACATCGCGCACCGGCTGCCCAACGAGGGGCAGCTCATCCCCACCCCCAGGCCCCATGAGAGGGTCGTTTTTCTTCCCCACTTCCTCTGCGGACTGGGTTTTCCACTTCACCCCTTTGTCCAGGGGCTCATGTTCTACTACGGCCTGGATTTCCATGATCTGGCGCCGAACTTCATCCTCAACATCTCGGCGTTTATCGTCGTGTGCGAGGCCTTCCTCTGCATCCAGCCCCACTTCGGCTTGTGGCTCAAGACCTTCAATGTCAAGCCGAAGGTAGTGAAGGGCACTCAAGCGGAGTGCGGAGGCGCCATGTTGGGCAAGATGCCCAATGTCCTTTGGTTCAAAGGGGCCTTCGTGGAATCCGTCAAGGGGTGGCAATCGAGGTGGTTCTGTATCACCAAGCCGCGCGACCCTAAGTGGGCGGCGGCCCCCGAGTTCAGATCTGGTATCCCCACGCAGCTCACCTCCTGGAAAGAGAAGGGCTTGCTGTGGGGTAGTTCGGAGGAGCTGACGGGACTCCAAGCCTGCATCCAGAAGCTGGTGAAGAAGCTCAGGCTGGTTAACGTGGTCCAAGTCATGCTCGTCCACCGGATTCTCCCATGCCAAGAGCGGGCATTTAATCTGTGGAAGTTCAATCCGGAACAGCACCAGGCGCTGAGCGGGCTCTTCGACACGATGTACGAAGGCGCCTGGAGGGTGCTGTTTAAGGGCGCCGAAGCCCCCGCATCCGCGACTGAAGATCGCGGATTTCGCTCGCAGTGCCAAGCCGACGAGGTAAGTGATTCTACCCCTTTACGGGACACTTGCTTTTCATAGTTTGACTCTATGCGGGTTTTAATTTCCCCTTTTCCTTTGACAGGACTGGATGAGGAAGGCGGAGCAAATTATCTGCCCGGCTCCTATGCCAGAAAACCCAGTAGACGCCCATCTAGCGAGGCTGCTGGTTCCAGCACCGCACGTGGTGCCGGAGAAGAAGGCCAAGAAGGAGGCCACGGGTGCTCGAAAGAGTTCCCGTTTTCAGTTGTCCGACGACTCCGGGGTGGACTCCTCCCCCGAAAACGAGGTGGAGAAAGAGGACTCTCTCCCAGAGGAGGGAGAGAGGAAGAGGAAGGCTTCCCCAATAGGGGAGGCCGAAGGGTCCAAGAGGGGAAGGGCTATTCCCCCGGACAGCTCCGCCAACATCAACGTTCGCGAGGAAGAATGGCCTTCAAGGGCCAGGCCTCCGGCGAGATCTTAAGTATCCGGATTCCTGAATGAGTTATGATTTCTATTTCTATGTCACATAGTGTCATTCTGATGCCGCATGCTGCCTGTAGTCCGGCCAATGATGATCTCCCCGCTTCATCAAGCGGGTCGTTGGCTCCGTCGGATGTAGACTCCATCCCGACCGCCTCTACCCCTCGCGACCCCGAGGACGCCGAGGTGGGATCCCAAGAAGGGACCCATCAGGGGGAGGCTCCGGAGGCACCACAAGGCGGCCTTCCGGACTCTGCTCCGGACTCCATATCAGAACCCGCAGTGGTTCCGGAGTCCGGCGGGCGGCCCCTTCGCAAGAAGGGCAAGACCGTGACGCCGGCGGCTTCCGTCCAACCGGAGGCGCCGGACAATTTGTTGGAGGCGCTCCAAAGTGGTTCCATCGAGGAAGAACACCGCACTATTATGAGTGCAGTGATTCAGAAGGTAGAGCTCGCCAAGAGCGGGCTGACCAAAGCCTGCAGTAGCCTTCTATCAGGCTTTGAGGTAAGAAGTTAAAAATATGCAATGTAATACCGCATAGACAGTAGCCCCTGATGCTCGGTTCGGTGTTCGGAAAGAAAAGCCGGACTGAGGATCTGAAAAAAAAGAAGATATACGCAGGGTTGCTAAAAAATTATGTCAATATGGGTTGCAGGCTGCGCTGCTGACCTCTGCCGCACTGACTGCGGAGGTCGGTGCTTTGAAGCAGGAGCTCGAGCGGTCCGAGCAAGAGCTCGGCCGCGCCAAGAAGCAGCTCCAGGACAAAGAAGGTGAGTAACACCACTTTGAACTTGTACCTTACAAAAAAGGATTTAGGTTGCAACAAAAAATAACAAGGATAACATGGGTACTTCAGGGGCCACGAACGAGGTGGCAACCCTGAAGGAAGCCGTGTCCGCGGCCGAACGCAGTGCGGTCGCGGAACGGACAGAGCGAGAAAAGCAGGAGGCGCAGGTGGCGGTGGTTCGGCAAGAGCTCCAGGCTCTCATGGAAAAGCATGAGAGTTTGGAGCGCGACTCAAAGACTCGAGAGTCCGAGCTTGCCTCGGCTCTCGAAAGTGCCAAAGCTGCCAAGGCCGAAGCCCATAAGGCCCTTCAGGAGGTGGGAGATGTGAAGAAAATAGCGGCGGGTAAAGCATTTTTCATGCAAAGCAAGCATGTTAATGTAAACTACCTGACACTTACCCGGATTCGGAGCTCTCCAGGGGCGTTTGCAGATTTGCCTCGCAGTGCATCCGATGCCGCCGCATTCTATCGTGGTGAGGAGGGAAGCTCGACGGAGAAGGTCTTCTGGTCTCAGTATGCTGAGGCCGGCCATCCGGTGCCCCCTAGCGACCAGCTGAAGCAACTGGTCGAACTCCACAAGGTAGCTGAGGAGGCCATGAAGGGCCTCATAGTCCAGCTGTGGCCTGGAGAGGCCATGCCTGGAAGCTACTTCGGCCTCGTGCGGCGGCTGGTGGACGCGTGCCCCTGGGTGGAGGTCATCAAGCGCTCCGCCTGTATTGAAGGTGCTCGTCGGGCCCTTGCCCGCGCAAAGGTGCATTGGGGCAAGTTGGATGCGGAGAAGCTAATCACTGACGCGCCACCAACGGGCAAGGAATATCGCACGCCCGAAATGTACTATAAGACTGTCCTGAAGGGTGCCCGCAAGATTGCGGATGAGTGCCCCCGAGATGTAATTATTGAGTAAACTCGCTATGTAGTATCCTGTGCGCTGAAAACTTTGTTCATATGCGCTAAGCAATGCTTGTTGAATTTAAAATATTACCTTCTGTGCGGCCATTTGTTAAATCTGAGAGATGGCAAGTCGTCGGCTTCAGCCCCCATGCCGCGAGTGCTGGGGTGTTCGGGATAAACTTGAGCACTCTTGTTCCCATTGTTGGGTCCATCTAGGGAGGCGCTCAACACAACGAACAAGGCAACCGGACTTATAATGCTTGAACACTCTCACTTAGCCATAGAATTCTATAATTTTAAATTTCGGCGAAGCCCCTAGTATTCGGAAGACCGAATTCGGGGCACTATCCACGCCTTTCGTCGGACATTATCTGGAACTTCGCTCGAAGCGGCGTAGGTCTTTAAGGACCCAAAAAAACCTCTCGAACAGCAACCAGTCTCTCGCCTTATCATGACGGTCAGTTTTAGCTTTCTCCACTGAGGCGTTAACCCGGCTCAACCGGGGCGCAATCGCAGTGGTTCTCCCAGTGCTACCTTAGCCGATAGAACGGAAACGTAAGGTGCCAAACATGGGAGCCGGGTAAACCCAACTATTGACCCAAGACATGATTCAGAGCCGATTCATATAATGCTATAAGTTCGGGGTGCCGCACTTGTGAAAGTGTTCGGACTTTATCACACCATAATGCGGGGAACATAAGCCCCTGGTGTATTCGGCCGTACCAAAATATACGGATGCAACATGTCGTAAATGAACATATATATATATATAGAAAGTAATGCAATTATGGGCAAAAATGCTGCATTTTATTCAAGAAGGTCTGCTATGAGTGCGAAATGATACAAATAGTGCGGAAAGCAAGGGATTGGACGAATTAAAGGCGTCTCCCTCCAGGGGTAGGCTGCGGAATGGTGTATTTATCAAATTTAATGCTCGTAATGGAGACCACCTAAGTGTTCGTCGCGGCCTTTGTCTCTCCCTGGATGTTGTATCATGAGTTCGGCAGGTTCACCGCCGGACGGAGTCCTGTAAAAAAAAGGAGAAAAATAAAAGATAAAAAGAGCGACACACTTGGGAGCCCCTGGTGTGGTCGAACCGCACTCTGGGTTTGTTGTGGTCGTGCCCCTTCCCCTAGACCCATGGTATCTCCAGGGCGTAATTATGTACGTGAAGAGTTTGTCTTGCAATTGTGCGAGGGCTGGGGTTGGGGCCGCATTGCTACGCGTGCTCGGAACGTGCCAGGTGGTCTTGGTTGATGTTTCTCCGGGCACGTTTGGCCATGTCCAGCCGTTTGACGACCGGACTCGAAAATTGCCTTAAAAGACTGCTCTGTACTTCTGCCGCAAGAGCCGCTGTATGTTCCTCCGTTCGGAGGGAGCGTTCCGTGTTTCCATTGACCATGATGACTCCACGAGGGCCTGGCATCTTGAGCTTAAGGTATGCATAATGCGGCACCGCGTTGAATTTTGCGAACGCGGTTCGTCCGAGCAGAGCGTGATAGCCACTGCGGAACGAGACTATGTCGAAGATTAACTCCTTGCTTCGGAAATTATCCGGGGATCCGAAGACCACTTCCAGTGTAACTGAGCCTGTACAACTGGCCTCGACACCTGGTATGACGCCTTTGAAGGTTTTCTTTGTAGGTTTAATCCTTGAAGGGTCTATGCCCATCTTGCGCACTGTATCCTGATAAAGCAGGTTCAGGCTACTGCCGCCGTCCATCAGGACTCTCGTGAGGTGAAATCCATCAATGATTGGGTCTAAAACCAATGCGGCGAATCCGCCAGGGCGGATACTGGTCGGATGGTCTCTTCGATCGAAAGTGATCGGGCAAGAGGACCATGGGTTGAATTTTGGGGCGATTGGCTCTATCGCATATACGTCCCTTAGTGCACGCTTCCGCTCCCTCTTGGGTATATGTGTTGCATAGATCATGTTTACCGTCCAAACTGGAGGGGGGAATCCCTTTTGTCCTCTGTTGTTCGGCGGCCAGGTCTCTTCCTCGTCATCGCTGTGTAGCCCCTTGTCATTGTTTTCCGTGATTAATTTGCCTGCCTGCTTGAATACCCAACAATCTCTGTTGGTGTGGTTAGCTGGCTTTTCGGGGGTTCCATGTATTTGAGAGGAGCGGTCGAGTATTTGGTCCAAATTGGACGGGCCCGGAGTGGTTCTTTTGAATGGCTTCTTCCGTTGACCGCGTTTGGAGCCTCGGAATCCGGCGTTGACTGCCGTATCCTTATTGCTGTCGCCGTTAATGCGGCGTTTGTTTTTGTTTTGACGCGACCTGCCATTGCGGTCCTTGGTATCCGGACTGCCAGCATTTTTGCTGAGGTTGTTGCTGCGAGCTAGCCAGCTATCCTCTCCCACACAGAAGCGGGTCATGAGTGATGTGAGGGCTGCCATGGATTTCGGCTTTTCCTGTCCTAGGTGCCGGGCCGGCCACTCGTCGCGGATGTTATGTTTGAAGGCAGCGAGGGCCTTTGCATCCGGACAGTCGACGATTTGATTTTTCTTTGTTAAGAACAATGTCCAGAATTTCCTGGCCGATTCGTCTGGCTGCTGGATTATGTGGCTTAGGTCATCTGCGTCTGGTGGTCGCACATACGTGCCCTGGAAGTTGTCGAGGAATGCGGCTTCCAGGTCTTCCCAGCATCCAATTGACTCCGCGGGCAGGCTATTAAGCCAATGCCGAGCTGGTCCTTTAAGCTTGAGCGGGAGATATTTGATGGCGTGAAGATCGTCGCCGTGGGCCATATGTATATGGAGGAGATAATCCTCAATCCAAACCGCGGGGTCTGTTGTGCCATCGTAGGATTCAATATTAATGGGTTTAAACCCTTCAGGGATTTGATGATCCATGACTTCGTCAGTGAAGCATAGTGGGTGTGCGGCGCCTCTGTATTGAGCAATATCGCGACGTAGCTCGAGAGAGCGTTGTCTGCTGTGTTCGGCCCGGCCGGAGTAGTTGTATCCGGCGCGACGGTATTCGTCGTGGGTCTTGGGGCACCCACGTGATCCATAGATAGATCTGGATTGTCTTGCCTTGTCCTCCAATATGTCCCGCAAGTCCGACGCGTTCCCTTGTGGCTTCGCGCTTTTTGAGCGGTGCCGGGGTACGGTTTTGGTGGAGGGCTTACATGACTCTCTGTCTCGGCCACGAGGTGGTCGGTCTGCGTATTGTGCGCTGGTGAAGCCGGTTTGTATGCTTCCTCCTCTAGTCGAGGGAGCAACTTGCGTTTTGGGTAGCTTTTGGAGGGGCGTTCGAGTTCATACTCTTCGGCCGCGAGGACCTCGGTCCATCTATCGGCCAGCAGGTCTTGATCAGCTTGAAGTTGTTGCTGCTTTTTCTTTAGACTTTTTGCTGTGGCCATTAGCCTGCGTCTGGAACGCTCTTGTTCGACGGGATCCTCAGGCACGACGAATTCGTCGTCGTCGAGGCTTGCCTCGTCTCCGGAGGGAGGTATGTAATTATCATCCTCGACCTCTTCGTCTGCCGCCCTCTCGTGAGGGCTTGCTTCTGCCTCCTCCTGCGCTGAATCTTGCTGGAGGGGGTTATCTTCGGCACTTTCTGGGGTGTTATTATCTCCTGTGCCGGAATCTCCATTCTTGCTGTGGCGGGATTTAGAGCGGCGTCGCTGACGTCGGCGCTTGGGCTGTTTCTTTAAGGAATCTGCCTCCGCTGCTTCTTTGTCGTCCCCATCTTTTGGGGTGTCCACCATGTATATGTCGTATGACGAGGTGGTTTTCCAGTGTCCTGTAGGCGCTGGCTCTTGATAGTCTCCTGCATCGTCGTCCATACCGTCGATGTCTTCGGAGTCGTAGTCGAGTACGTCGGTTAGATCGTCGATGGTGGCTATGTAGTGGGTGGTGGGTGGGATCCGAATTTCTTCTTCGTCCGCGTCCCAACCATCCTGGCTGTAGTTCGGCCAGGGCTCTTCGGATAGCGAGAGATGCTTCAGCGAGTTTAAGATATCGCCGAAGGGTGAGTGCTGAAAGATGTCCGCAGCGGTGAATTCCATGATCGGCGCCCAATCGGATTCGACTGGCAGGGGCGCAGGAGGTTCGGAGTCCGGCGGGGAGTCCGGCACCTCGGAGTCATGAGCTTTATGCGGGTCAAGATAAGTGTTCGACTCCATCGCCGTAGAAGTTGCAGCTCCCGAGGCGGTGTCTAGCCATCCGTCCTCGATCTGTGCGATCGGCTCCGGACTATGGGCCAGAGCGGATTCGTGTGCGGCCTCCAAGGTGCTGTCCGGCGGCAGAGTTAGGTCGTGCCCCTCGTGATAGCGCGGCACGCTCGGCTGTGGCTCAAATCCATCGAAGATCAAGTCCCCGCAGATATCGGCCATGAAGTTTAGGCTTCCGAGCCTGACCTGACGGCCAGGGGCGTAGCTTTCGATCTGCTCCAGATGGACAAGTGAGTTGGCCCGCAGTGCGAAGCCGCCGAATACGAAGATCTGTCCGGGGAGAAAAGTCTCACCCAGGACTACGTCGTTGTCGATTGAAGAGGCCATCAAGCCTATCGGTGACGACACAGAGGAACTCTCAATGAAAGCACCAATGTCGGTGTCAAAACCGGCGGATCTCGGGTAGGGGGTCCCGAACTGTGCATCTAGGCGGATGGTAACAGGAGACAAGGGACACGATGTTTTACCCAGGTTCGGGCCCTCCTGATGGAGGTAAAACCCTACGTCCTGCTTGATTGATATTGATATTGTGGATGTTTACAAGAGTGGATCTACCACGAGATCAAGGAGGCTAAACCCTAGAAGCTAGCCTATGGTATGATTGTAAGGGTTGATGTTGTGTCCTACGGACTAGAGCCATCCGGTTTATATAGACACCGGAGAGGGCTAGGGTTACACAGAGTCGGTTACAATGGTAGGAGATCTACATATCCGTATCGCCAAGCTTGCCTTCCACGCCAAGGAAAGTCCCATCCGGACACGGGACGAAGTCTTCAATCTTGTATCTTCATAGTCTTGGAGTCCGGTCGATGATGATAGTTCGGTCGATGATAGTTCGGCTGATGATGGTAGTCCGGCTATCCGGACACCCCCTAATCCAGGACTCCCTCATTCACCGTCCTCAAGAAGCTCGCGGACGACATCGCCGTACTCCTCCAGCCCGCGCACTCGGGCTCCCCATTGCCTGCCACCCTAATTGGCCTCCATGGCCGAAACCTCTTTCAAGCACTAGTGGCCCTGCGACTGCCCGCCGACGCCACGAAGAATGTCCACCTGGAGGTCACGCTCGCCACGAGGCGCCTCGCCCTGCAAGAATACGTCGACCTACACATCCACGTGTACGAGCAAATCGTGTACATAGGTATCTACAAGGCCAATGAGGATGCTACGACATTGGCCTTCCTCAACCTGCTGGAAGCCTTGGATGCCTTTGCTGAGAAGCACCTCGACCTCGCCACAAAAGCCGCCGCTCCTTAGCCGCCGGTCGGTGGCCCGACGCACTAAGTTGAGGAGGAGGAGGTCATACGTTCATGGATCCATCTTTCTTCTTGCCTTCTATAACCACCACTGCGATTGCATCATCGTGGCCTTAATTCTTATTGTGTTGTTGCGTTCTCGTTCCAGTCAATACTGACATGTGCGATCCCTTTGCTTAATTATATGCATCACTGCAACTAGTACTCCATCCGTCAATTTATAAGTTGTGCTTACCTTTTCCATTAACTTCGTGCAACGCCCGGGCATCTTGCTAGAAACACTGGAATATGTCTATATAATCCGTATGTGATAGTCCATTTGAATTCTCAAAAAAGACAAATATTTAGGTACGGAGTGAGTAGTATATTAGGAGTATATCAAAACAATCGTTATTTCTTTCAAGTTTGTGAACAAATACTACTATTCTACTACTTTGGGCCCGTTGCAACGCACGGGCACATTGCTAGTAAAAGGAAAAGGCCTGCCGCGTTCGCGTCGCACCCCCACACGCCCGGGAATCGGGAGTACTCCACGGCCTGTCCGGCACGACACATAGCTTAGGGAAGGCGTGTTTCCTAGCATTTTCACTTTCATGTGGGAAAGCCGTTGAGCAAACCGACACCCCGCCCGCCGCCGGGTTGGAAAACAGAAACGAGGGGAAGATCTAGCTGTAGCATGGAAGCCAAGAAATTTGGTGTCAGATGGGGCTCGTTGATAGAGTAGGAGCATTCCGTACTAGTTCTACTCCTACTAGTACCACGTTTGTACTCCTAATACTATATTACTAGTATTGCCACTATACAACTAGTAGGTACGTGCACGACACAACATTGTAGGAACAAAAAAATGGGAAGATCTTGTTTTGGGTGATTTATCTTTTTTTCAATCAACGTAGTATGAATAATATGATGTGGGGGGCACCCATGAAGCTTATGTGGCTTGGTTGCATGGCTACCGAAGGTTAGAGAAAAAATAAATAGATAATGTGTTTAGAGTGCACTCCACTAAATAGATATACTTTGGATCCATTGCAATGGACCGGCACATCTATATCTATACCCCCTATATAGTGTGTGAAAAACTTTGAAAGTTGGTCGTTGGATGAAGCCAATCCGATGGTACAAAGATCGCAAATCCGAGCACTACTGGCCGTTGGATATCATCCACCAGATTCTGCCACATGTATAATCTAGAAGACTCCATGGTTGAACTTAGTTCATGACTAACTTTGCCACAACTAAGCTTAGGCAAAGTTATTAGTTCTTCAAAATGAGAGCCACAAGTTGGCAAGCCTAAGGGAATCTTGCCACATCTTTTGTGTGTATGTCATGTGGGGCCTTAGTGTGGCTTGCCTAAGGTGTAGCTTGAACCAAACACTCACCTAAGTTAATCAAACTTGCCTAACCTTACATTCCACCAGATTTTGCCACGTGTGAGAATCCAGAAAACTCCACATGTAGAAGCATAATCCACAAACCACCAGAATCTCATGCGTGCAATGCATGTGTACGTTACTAGTACTAGTTGGTAGTAGTAAGAAACAAATTCCAGTTTTGGCACGAGCTCGTACCACGGGAGCACCACAAGGCCTACCGCAGGAGTTACATTTCCCTCTCGGGGCCCACGAGACTAAACTTCAGTGGCTTAGTGCCCGGCCTATGAGTCAATGACATGTGGACCTTAAATGCGGCTGGCCCACATGTCATTCTCATGGTGGTGGCGTGGTTCGCGACTCACTCGTTTGAGATAAACCGTCCGGTGGTGGCGTGGCCGTGGCGAGGGTGCCACAGCTGGGCATCGGGGCATTACGAGGCGTAGATGGCCACACCGGCGGGTACTACCTGTAGTACATAAGTACTCCAGCTGAGGATTGATGCCCGGGACGAAATGTGTCACAGCCGCTGGATGAAAATTCGATGGTGCGGGAGTACGGATTGGAGCACAGCAGCGGAGCAGGCAAACCGCGTCCAATCGGGTGTGTCTATGGTAGAAAGTTGATGGTCGCCGGAGTTCAGCTGGCCTGCATGTCATGCACACAAAGGCAGAGGAGCGGTGGGGCCGAGAGGGATGATGGGCACGTCGTGGGCATGAGGATCCCCTGACGTGAACAATCCTACCATTCTGTCACTGACATGTGGGACCCATAAGCGTGGGTCCCACCTGTCAACGAAGGAAAGGTAGGGCAAGGCAGTGATAGTCATGTCAGAGGATCCATGTCCACGTCGGGGGACGTCGTGCCATGGGTTGGAGCAGCGTCGTGGGAATCGCGTGTGGGTGTGGCAGTGGTAGAAACAAGAAGCGTGATGGTCGCCGTGGTTCATCCCTGGACAAGTTGTCATGCCTGCTGACACATGTATATCGAAACTAGAGTGTTTATATTTCAAGCACGTGAACAAGTATTATTCTACTACTTTGGATCCATTGCAACGCACATGCCAGCACATTGGTACTAGTAGTGTCCATCTCTATCTCTAGAGGCCTTCCCTCGTTCATCCTTTTCTCTCACAAGATAAACTACTCATACAAATGAATCTTGATGTTCCATGGAACGCACGAGGATGCTTCCTTGGGGGTCTCTCCAGCGCGGCGTGGCCGTAGTTGCAAGTTGACGCCCCTTGAGATGCCGATGTTGAGGGGCACTCGGATTTCCTCCGATGAGCAGGTAAGATGAGTTTGATCACGTAGTAAATGCATTCTAAAGACTACTTCCATGACCATTTCCTAATTCTCCCCCTGCCCACTATTTCACAGGTTAGGCTCGGTGCGAGTGGAGATTGGCTTGCATATGTACGGGGGGGTACCAACATCAATTTGCACAACATTTACAACGGTGACACCGTTCCCGTAGAACCTTTGTCCAACATTGGGATCAGCCGTGCAACGGGCCGCCGCATGAATTGGTACGATGGAACCACGACGAGATCGAATAAGATAGCACGAACCTTGCCATGGCGGTCAAAGGCGGACCATGTTGTCTGCGGCCGATTTGTTGCCGTACGAGTAGGAAGACGTTGTGCTCCTTTCTAACCGCATCTTTGCAGTGACAAACCAGGGGACTTATTTTGTATGGGACACATCCTACGATATACTCCCTCTCTCCCAGTTTATTTGTTTTGAATCTTTTCATTTTATAAGTTTCAAATTCAAATTTAGAGCTCCCCATCACATGTTGAGATTACAATGTCCATTAAATCGCTGTGTGCATGTATAGTAAAGAAACAAATCTCGAGTTTGGCACGGGTTTGTGCTGCGGGAGCACCACAAGCCCTGGCACATGAGTTACATTTCCCTCTCAGGGCCGTTGGGACTGAGCTTCAGCGCCTTACTACACCTACCTTTGAGTCAATAACATGTGGACCCGATAAGTGACTGGTCCACATGTAATGCTCCTGAAGGCAGAGGGGCAGTGGGGCCAAGAGGGGTGAGCCGCAGGTCAGGGGACATGTGGTGTCATGGGTTCGAGCGGCGTCGTGGGAATCATGTGTGGCTGTGGTAGAAACTTGATGCTCGCCGCATTTTAGGTGGCCCACATGTCATGCACACAAAGGCAGAGAGGCGGTGCGGCCGAGAGGGGTGAGGCGCACGTCGGGGGGCGTGGTGCCGTGGGTTGGAGAGGCGTCGTGGGTTGGAGAGGCGTCGTGGGAATCGCGAGATGAAACGTGATGGTCGCCGTAGTTGAACTTCCATGGACAAGATGTCATGTCTACGGACACATGCACTGCATACCGATCATTGGAAGGAGTAGCAGAGAAAGCTATATATGCGGATAAATAGTTCCTTATAGTCAAGCGGACCCACACTACTACTCTATTCCAAAGACATGCACACCATCGAAATAGTCCATCTATATCAATATACACCGAGAGAGAATAATTTTTTTTACAAGAGAGGAAATAGTTCATCTATCCAAATGCCCTCCTGCTGGTGCAACCTTTTCTTCCTCTTCTTCTTCTTCTTCTTCTTCTTCTTCTTCTTCTTCTTCTTCTTCTTCTTCTTCTTCTTCTTCTTCTTCTTCTTCTTCTTCTTCTTCTTCTTCTTCTTCTTCTTGTTGTTGTTGTTGTTGTTGTTGTTGTTGTTGTTGTTGTTGTTGTTGTTGTTGTTGTTGTTGTTGTTGTTGTTGTTGTTGTTGTTGTTGTTGTTGTTGTTGTTGTTCTCATTCTCTGTGGGAGACGACTTCTCAACAAGCTCTTTGGACCTTGCAGCTATCTTGAAACTCACACCGGCATCGAGGGCAGCATATTTTATCCGCTCGTACATCAAGGGATAATTCTCCCATCCAAACGACCTTAATGCCACCATCTCGTCACCCTTTTGAAGATTTGTACCAAGCACAAAATTTGCTATGTCGAATAGGGATGGTGTCTGTTTATCACAATCTTCTACAGGAATTTTGATCAAGGTTACTTTTCAAATCAAGGTTGTACGGCTCCAGCTTCTGTTTGTCCCCTTCGATGGCTGCCCCATAGAAGTATACGTCCTCCCGAGACAAGAAATCGTGAAGCTCACCTGGTATGAAGGGCGAGTGTATGATGTGGTACACCAAAACATCATCTTCGAGGCACAGCTGAAGGATGGCAGCGCGCTAGATCTTCCTAGGGGCACGCTCCGTGTACTCTGCGTCGAGACCGATGACCCTCGTCTCTACCTTTTCGAGGGAGTTGGATACATTGTCGATCCACTTCCAAACAACCCTTGGGTGGACGGTGACGGTGGCAACTATGCGCATCGAGCCTTCGACGAGGACATGTTGGACGCTAAAAACCTGCATCTCGATCTCTTTCGCCATTTGGAACTGCTGGAACGGAGGGCTATGGTTTGGAGAATTAGGATTAGATGGCTAGTCTAACTGAAGTAGTAGATGATTATTTAAAGAGGTTAAAACAATGTGAACGTAGTGGGGTTTGGATGCAAATGAAGACGAAGGGGAGGTGAAGAAGCCGAGGAGAATCGGTTCCCAATGGAGAAGTAAATGGGAGAAGTGGCATGCAGGCAGTTGATTAGACGGCTAGGTAGACTAAACGAAAAGGCTATGTGGGTAGACTGATGAGTCGTACCTGTTCGTGTACGTGCCCATCCTTCCTGATAGGTGGGACCTATGCAAACAGACAAAAAATGTGTCATAGCTTTTTTTTGAGCGCGTGAGTGGGAGACACACCATTCTCTGGTTAAGGAATACTCCCTCCGTTTAGGTGAGTATAAGTCACCTTATGAAAATCAGGTTTTCCCAAAACCTTTAGGCGTGGAGCATTAACTTCCTGCTCGATCCCCTCCCAGCCTCGTTAGCCAGCGTTCTCTTCCTTTGCTGCCGCGTTCTACCTTTCCATTTTTCCTCTTCTCAAGTGTGGAACGATCTGCATGCCGTCCTTGATGCACCAGAACGACCACTGCATGCATCGCGGCAGGGCGTTGATTGGGCATGCACGAGAATTTGGTTCTGCTTGCAGTATGGATGATACCTGAATGATGAAGTGAACAAGCATGCTAGCACGGGAGACCTATTTCTGCTATACAATACTGGAGTACTCATGTTCCTACTACTAGTAGTAGAGTACAACTGTGGTACACTTGATGGTCAAAATACTATCATCCGGTCCTCACAGTGAAGTGAAAACACCATGCGCCTGACACTAGTCCAGGCGGCGTGTTCGGGTTACCAAAGTCAGCCTCACCCTATGCACTATGCAGTCTGTCATCGCCGATGTACAGCACATTGGCGCCTCGCCTTGTCTTCCTCTCCGCTCCCATAGCACCACTCCATCTCCATCTCCTTCTCCGTCTCCTTCTCCATCTCACCGTGCCTCCGTGTACCGTCGCCTCACTCGCCTCCCCTAGTACCACTATTCCCTCGCTAGCCGCTCCAGCACCGACATCCTTCTCCCCCGTAAATCAAGCCCCCCAAAACCCCCACCTTCCAAACTCCACCATGGCCGAACGTGAACCGCACAACATCGATATGAGCCACGATTGGAGCAATCTCCCTAGTGACATCCTCGACCTTTGTTGTTCCTGTATGGATATGTTGAGCGCCCTGCAGCTGGCTGCATGCTCGAGGGACATGCACACGGCCATCGTTGAAGCCAGGCCTAAGCTTTTCAAGACACCCTGCTTGCTGCTATCTGGTCTTGCGAGATTGGCTCACCATGATACGGAGGCGTACATGATGCCCCTCGACTTCAATCCGATCTCCATTAGCCGAAACTTCTTTGTAGGTATGTAGTGGGTCGCCGTACATCATTTCCCTCGACATCAATCTGATCACCATCGCCCGAAACTTCTTGGCAGGTATGTACTGGGTCGGCATGAACTCCCACTGGATGGCTGCCTTCAGAGAAGACGGTAAAAAGTTGGTGCTTGTGAACTTCCGGACCTCCCAGGAGATTATCCTTCCTCCGTTGGATTATATAGAGTATTACCATCACGGTAAGTCATCTAGATTACCACGTCAGTTAGACGGACCTTGTTTTGCAGAAGATTGTAATCTGCCAAGTGCCCACACGACATGCGAATTATGCAGACTTCAAGCTAATTGCCTTGTTCGACAGCGGACTCGCCTATCTTTATGCCGGTGCCTTCTTTAGCTGGAGACAACTCAGCTCGCAGTGGATCATCGTCAAAGCTAATACACACTTCTGTGATGCTATTGAACACAATGGCATCATCTACGCGATCGACAAAGCAGATGGCACCACGTATTGCTGGGACGGCGTGTGTAAGTTGTTTCCGTCTCATGTTAATGATGACGCCATGACACTATTTGAACTTTTTGTGACGATTGGCATATCCCCGTTTGAGCAGAATTTGAGTAGAACTATGGCAATGTATTAGAGATGCCATAAATCAGCTATATTTGGAATGAGTTAATTCATGCGATTGTGACCATGTCATTACAGCCAATTTGTACCCTGAATAATCAAACGGTTAGGAATATATGGATATTATCCTTATTTTACAGTAATCTATATACTACTACTAAATATGAGTGTGTATCAATGGCCATGTTAGTTTCCTCATTTTCATGATGTAGAAACATGCACCACACTATTGGTTTCATCTAACCATACATTAGGGAAGTAAATGTGCATATGGAGAACTCTATATTTGGAAGTAGTGAAATCCTGCAATGCTTACCATGTGTACATACCTATATTCGCCCTTCAGCAATCAATGGCTAGAATAATATCCTCACAAAATATTTGCCCACAGAACACGAGTATATAACAATGCATGGTTACATAACATGCATGACATGGTAGTTTCCTGTGAAGAATTTGTTTGTGAGGACAGAACATGATTACATAACATGCATGACATGGTAGTTTCCTGTGAAGAATCGATTGCGAGATAACATGAGTATAACCATGCATGGCACTTCTATATTTTCAAACCTAGTATACATTCTCCTGTATTTTCCTCCTAGTTCCAACAGGGACATATCAATGCTATTTCTTGCATTATCCTACTCATACTCTAAACAATGTTGATCTTACATTAACAATGCCTGTCCTTTTTGATATGATGCAGTGTTCCTACAGTTACTGCCCTTTGTAATCACACCACCTTTGCCAAAAACAAGGAAGCACAACTGGTTCCTCGCTCGATCAGACGATGGCAAAATACTGATGATCATTCAGACACATGAGCCAGAAAAGTTATATTGCAAAAAACCCATTGTATACAAGCACCATGTAATACGTGAGTATCCGGATAGTGGTTGTTACATCTATGAGTAGGATACCAGCTTGTTGGGGCCTTTAGGATTTTTTAGTTGGAGGCGGGTACACAACCTTGGTTCAAACTCTCTGTTTCTCGGACTCAATTATCCGATTAACCAGGAGATCACCGTTGGCAAGGACCTTGATGGCAGAGAGGCTATGTTTGCTATGGAAAACTGTGTCTACACTGCGAGCCCTAGGAGTTCGGGAGCAAACTCCCCTGATTGTCAGTGATACAGCCTGCAGCCAAAATAAGGCGAGAATGACAAAGGCATCCGGATTAACTTTGATCCTTGGATGTCTCAATTATGGTAGGCAGTGATGTGGTTCAAGCCTTCAGGTTGATAGGTAATTGGGCTGTTGCATCGAAAGGGTGGAGTACTGGAGTCTCCGGATCACTGGTCGCTGAAGCGAGGCTGCAAATTATGATGGTGTTGGATCATCTCTTCGAATGACTTTGTTGTCTTTGCTGCTGGTTCTGGATGGGTAGTTCTTTCTTTTGTTATGCATATTCCTTGTCATTTGGTCATCCTCGTCTATGTCACTCTTACTATGTAATAGTTGCTTCTGTTTAGAATGTCATTCTTGTCTGGATCATGAGAGTCTGAGCGCTGCAGATGGGTGCGTTTTGGTGGTGTAGCAAGACTTCTTATGAACTATCATGTCTTGCTGTTTATGTCAGTAGTAGTCACTAGTCAGTGTTTGAATGTTTTGTATATCATTGTTTCGAACTGTTTATTGTCTCAAACTACTGGTGGGCTAAATGAGGGCATCACCATTCTCTAGTGTTCAGAGTATATCTCCTTTTTTTCAAGTTATATAATTTGAGCTCAGTGTCTTTTCGATGATGTACATTTGTTTGGGCCAGTGAGGTGTCGTTGAATATGGGCCGAGTAGTAACGCAATGCCAAATAGGTCAATTATGACTCTCAGGCCGGGCTCTCAAAAGATCTTGGAAAAAAAGGCCGGGCTCTCTAAAAAGAAAGAATAAGGACTCTTAGGACGACATGTGGGCGCCACCGGTGTTTTCGTGCGCTTGCGCGCCGAGAGCATATTGGCACGTGCTCGAAATTCATGCTACCTTTTCATCCCCAGTCTCCCGCCCCTCCCCCACCTCTGGAATCTCGATTCCTACTCCAGTTCCCCCAAATCTCCCTCCTATACCCCCTGTACTGAAGCGCGCTATCATGTCGCCGGTCAACGTGGATCTCCGAGCCGGAGATCCTGAGGTCCGTCCTGCCTTCGGTCGCTGCGTGCTGTCGCTCAACAGTGGCATGGCGGCGCTTGACGACCAGTTTGCCGGCAAAGTGCTGATGGTAACCATCAATGGCGACCGGCCTCCCGTCTCGCTGGACGACCTTTTCAAAGCTCCTGGCATTGCGCACGGCATCCAAATAAGTGACTTGCTCGTCGAAGTCTGTCCACCACCAGTGATTTGTTCGTCAGGTTCCGGACAACTTTCGACTGCAGTCGTGTGTTCGAATCTTCCCGGCGTTTGTTCTGCGATGGCGCGCTGGTGAGCTTTGATCGGTCGCACCCAGGATGGGGCTCGGTGCCCTCTAAGCTTGAGTTTTTAACAAAGCTTACCTTCCACGGCATGCCTCGACGTGCTTGGAATAGCGAGTCCATGAACGAGCTTATCAACGACCTTGGAGGTGAGCTCGTAAGTATGTTTGTTCCTCTAGACAACTGGGCTCTGACGGTTATGGCATGGATGAAGAAGCCGTCCACCATACCCAAGGTGATTGGTGTTGAGATACCGGTGCAGGAACCGGGGTTGTACTATTCGTCGCCACCAAGGCCGCCGCGGACCACGTTAGGGATGTACCTGTTTCGAGTGTTCGTGCATGTCAAAGAAGTGGTCAATCCATTAATCGAAGTCCCGCCGCCGCCGCTGGTGCCAGGGTCCGTCGACGACGTCCATTACAGGAGTCAACGTCAGACTTTCCTTGTGTTGCACGGAACGATGGATGGCACAGGGCCTACTCCATCGCGCGGCGGAGGCCACTGCTTCTTTGGGAGAAGAGGCAGGGCTGGCTACCTGGATGTGCTCTAATTTGAGGTAACAACTGAATCATGTCTGATACTAGTTAAATCCGAGCTATGGGTGTGAAGCAATGATATGCCAGTACATTTGATTGTGACCTGTTCTAATTTTGTACCTGAACTTTTTTTAGAAAGGGCTGTACGTCAACTTAATGGGCTAGCAGAACTTATTGTGTTGTCTGTCTGTTTTCTTTGCACAACATTCAAGATATTTCCCTGTCATTGATAAAGACGATGAACCATTATGTACGACTTTGTTGGTTTCAACATAGCCCTTCCCGTAGCGATCCACTGCTTCCATCCTGATTGTGCCGCCTGCTTGAAATTTTTGTATGCAAGTTCAGTGTGCTATGATGTTCTATATGATTGTGTCAACTATATAAGTTTTTACTGAGCATCAGCAATGCATATGGCTGAAAGATGTATTTACGAGCATCGACCGATGGGTCTCTCTCTATCTCTCTCTCTCTCTCTCTCACACACACACACGCACAAGTGGGACACGTTGAATTATTTATTTACTTGTGACAGCTTTTAATTAGGTTCCAGTGTAATCTAACTTTTTTCTTAAGTTATTAATTGAGCTCAGTGACTTCAAAAAGTTGTACAAAAGCCTTGTGTGGGCCGTTCCGGCATCGCTGAATGTGGGCTGAGTAACCATGTTAGGTTGTACTGTACTACACAGGCCTTTTTTTCAACATCAGCAATGCAACTGGGCCGACAGTTGTACACAATATCTGGGTCAACTTGTTATTCTCCGCCCCGCTGGGCTGCAAACTTTCCTAGGAGGTATGCATTAGGCTTAACAAGAAAATGGACTTTAAGAAATTATAAATGGGATGTAATTATAATAACTGGGTAGTAATTATGCACCAAACACGTAATTAGCTTAAAAAATATATTATTTTTGGAATTTGAAAATTTTAATTTCATTACTTGTTGTGTGCGCAATATTTCGTTGGATTTTAAGGTAATACAACTTTATTTTGAAATTATATTTAACCTGACTAGAAATTTTGGATAAAAATATTTTGGATCCCATCAAAATGTGGGAATTTTTTTTGAATTCTGTTGAGCGGTTGTTTGAAATTATTAATCATTGTCCTAGCTAGAAGTTGGGATGTACTTTTAACAAACTGTAAATGGGCTATAGTAAATTCCATTAGAATTGAAAAATGGGCTGTACATTCTTACAAATCGCAAATGGGCTATATGTTCTCTGCCAAATCCGAGCTGTGGGCCTACTAGGTTGACGCGTACCAAGGGCTTTGTCAACTTACTCAATATAAACGATTCTAGCTGCAGTGATCGTATGATGTCCATCCAACGGGCGTAGTGCTTCTTCAACCTCTGGTCTTCTTGCTCCAGCCGCCCAAAGCAACGTCGGTCGTGTCATGTGCTCCTGCCTCCCGTGGCCGGCTGTGATGCCGCGGAGGCCTCACCGGCCCGTACTACTCCCACCGCTGGCCAGGCCATCCCCCTACTCACCCACACCCCCTGTTATTCTGCAGCGACGCTAGCCTCACACTGCAGCCGAACCAGTGAACCCTCGTACTCCTCTCCGCACGGGCTTCCACTCCTGCGTCTTCCCCGGCTCCGCTTCGTCCCCTTCCTAGGTCTCACCGTCGTCCAGACCACCGCCCTGGTGCTCTCGGTGCGGCGTGGTCAACGTGGTCAACGACCGACTTCCATCGGAAGAGTGCTGTATGTGGAGAGGCTGACAGCTGGGTCCAGGCGTCTGCAAGGAAGTGCCTCCTTATTACGCGCAAAATAATTATTCCTCCACCTGATAGCATGGACCCACCGGATGGGCCACCTTATTTCTCGAAAAAATGTTTCCCCCTGACTGCTGGGACCCACCGGATGGGCCACCGTATTTCGCGAAAAAACATTCCCCCCGCTGTCAGCTCGGACCCACCGGAAGTGCCTCCTTATTACGCACAAAAAATGAATGCTCCCCCTGCTAGCTGGGACCCACCATGGTGGGAGGCTGACTTGTGGGCCTACTAAGTTGACTGGGATGGGGGCCTTTGTCAACTTTAGTCAATATGAATGATTCTAGCTCCAGTGACCGTACGATGTCCATCCAACGGCTGTAGTGCTTCTTCAACCTCTGGTCTTCTTGCTCCAGCCGCCCAAAGCAGCACCGGTCAAGCCGCATGATCCTGCCTCCCGTGGCCGGCTGTGCTTCCGCGGAGGCCTCACCGCCCCCTACTATTCCCACTGCTGTCCAGGCCCTGCGGCGACGGCAGCCTCACACTGCAGCCGAACCAGTGAACCCTCGTACTCCTCTCCGCGCGGGCTTCCACTGTCGTGTCTTCCTCGGCTCCGAGTCGTCCCCTTCCTAGGCCTCGCTATTGTCCACCGCCGTGGTGCTCTCGGCGCGGCATGGTCAACATGGTGAAGGAACGACTTCCATCGGGCGTGGACTATACGTGGAGAGGCTGACAGCTGGGTCCACGGCCGCAACAAGGAAGTGCCTCCTTATTATGCGGAAAATAATGATTCCTCCACCTGACAGCTGGGACCCACCGGACGGGCCACTGTATTTTGCAAAAAAAGTGTTTCCCCCTGACTACTGGGACCAACCAGCTACATCTTCGCATGCAAGGAAGTGCGTCCGGGCAAAAAAAACGATTCGCCCCCCTGACTGCTGGGACCCACCAACTACATTTTCGCAGGCAAGGAAGTGCCTGACAGTCGGGACCCACCTGGTCGAAGCGTATGTAGCGTTGTCATTCTGGTCGCAAACATGTATGTACATACTGGTCATTGTAGAGGCGCGCACGTGTCGCAGTAGAGGCGCGCACGTAGCATGTACACGTACGTACAGCGGCCAGGGTGCAAGAAAGAAAATACGGCCACATACGTACATACGAGCAGGGTCTCAAACGCCTACTCGCGCATACGTACGGCCAGGGCTTGTGTACATGGCTTGGTCGGGAAGGAGAAACAGCGTCGCCGTTGTGTTCATGGGGATGCAGCGGAATGCGTCGTGTTCATGTGGAGGCAACGGAATGTGTCGTGTTCATCGGTAGGCAACAGAACGCGTGGGAGCCAACCGGCTGGGTCGGAACAGAATGCGTCGTCGTGTTCATCGGGAGGTCTTGGATGGAACAGGCGATGGAAACGAGGCCTAGCGTACCGCAGAACGGAGGAAACGGCCTTGTGTTCGACCGGCCACGTTCGAAACGGGATCCTGTTCATCGGGAGGGGTGTGGCGTACCGCAAAACGGAGGAAATAGACCTCCTACGGTCGAAACGGGGGTCCTGTTGATCAGGAGGGGTGTGTCGTACCGTAAAACGGAGGAAACGGACCTCCTACGGTCGAAGCGAGGGTCCTGTTGATCGGGAGGGGTGTGGCATACCGCAAAATGGATGAAACGGACTTGTGTTGGAGCGCTATGGTCAAAAGGGGGTCCTGTTCATCGGGAGGGGTGTGGCGTACCACAAAACGGGACTCCACGGGATACTGTTCATCTCCACCGTCGACCTCCTCCAGCCTCCACGGGCTACCGTCGACCTCCTCCAGCCTCCACGGGCTCCTGTTCATCCGGCCTCCACTGTGCGCTACTCCACCGGCTACTGTTCAACCACCCCTCCACGGGCATCCCTCCATCGTCTTCTGTTCATCCAGCCCTCCACACCATGGGGTCCTGGTCATCCAGAGGCAACGCCACCGCTCACTGTTCACCCCCCCCGCAACGCTCACTGTTCATCCAGAGAGGCAGCATCGGTCGGCTTCAGTTAGCAGCAGTACGGAAGGAATCGCTCGATCGGGTTCAATTAACAGCCATCGATCGATCGCTCGGCTCGATCGGGTTCGCACACACGCACGTACGTGTACGAGAGAAACGCACATCGCTCGGCCCCGACCTCCCACCTTAACTGGGAACTCCCCGAAATTTTCCTCGCCCTCGCTTCTACCACGGTTTTTCTGTCATGTACGGCCCAAAGAATGTCATGCAGATGCGTCTTTGGCCCGCCCAGGACGAAAAGCCCATTTTCTGTCATGATTTGTTGTCATAGAAGTAGGAGCCCACCACATCTATGATGATACCAGGTTTTGTCACAATTATCGTCATAGAAGTGTCATATGTATGACAGAAAAAAATTCGGTCGGCCCAAAATGTCATGAATGTTTCTTTTTTTTGTAGTGGCCCCTGGCATATTAAGGCATATCATAGTGTATGGATGCCATTTGACAAAGAGTGTCAATAAGAAACAACAGCAAATAAGCGTCATATAAAGCCACATGTTGTAATTGAATAATACGTCGATGCGTACGAGTACGGGTAATGTGATGAAAAAGAAATATGACTTCGAAACCTGCTGAGACCAGGCGGGGGAGGCTGTGTGCGGATCCGGGTTGTAATCGGATGGTCATTGAGGGGAATATCTAAGGATTCCCTTACGTGTTTGAGTTGTTTACCTTCTTGGTATATTCGTCCGTTCATGGTTCTGGTCGCCATGTCGCCGATCATGGCCTACACAAAAGTGGACCTGCAAAGAAAATGCAAAAAACGTTTGTGTGCCACGGAGCGGTTAAGCCGCATTGTGTGGCCTATCCTAGCTTTGCCTCCGTCTACTGACAGAGTGTTTAATTGAGCTCTTTACGAGCCGGGCTATCCTGCCGCAAAGTAGTTCGGACTCCTTTGATGGTGTCCGGAAGCTTGGCTATCGACTCAAGGTTCGATTGAAAGATGCCACTCTGTGCTTCTACTGTTAAGGCGGCGGTGCACTCTTCGGCACGGAGGGAGCATTCGGCCTTGCCATTAACTGTTATGACACCGCACGGACCAGGCATCTTGAGCTTAAGGTAGGCATAATGTGGCACCGCGTTGAATCGAGCAAACATGGTTCGTCTGAGCAATGCATGGTAGCTGCTACGGAAAGGGACGATGTCAAAGATTAAATCTTCATTGCGGTAGTTACCCGGCGGTCCAAAGACTACCTACAGAGTTATGGAGCCTATACAATGGGCCTCCACACCTGGTATAACACCTTTAAAGGTGGTTTTAGTGGGTTTGATCATTGATGGATCGATACCCATCTTGCACATTGTGTCCTGATACAGCAGGTTCAGACTGCTGCCTCCATCCATAAGGACTCGTGTGAGGTGGAATTCGTTGATTATTGGGTCAAGGACTAGTGCGGCTGAATTGCCCTGACTGGTATTGGCCGGACGATCCGTGCGGTCAAAGGTGATCGGGCGAGACGACCGTAGGTTACATTTTGGGGCGACTAGCTCCGTTGCGTCGACATCAACTAAGTGTGCACCTCCACTTCCGCTTGGGAATATGGGTGGCATTTATCATGTTCATCATCGCTTACCACCCCTTCTTTGTTTTTGGCACTTGTCCCGCCGGCTTGTTTGAAGACCCAGCATTCTCTATTGGTATGATTGGCTGGTGTTCCTGGGGTGCCGTGAATTTGGCATGGACGGTCGAGTATGCGGTCCAAACTGGACGTGCCCGGACTGTTTCTTTTGAATTGTTTCTTCCTTTGACCGGTAGTAGAGCCGCTGAATCCGACATTGACGGTCGTGTCTTTGGTGTTGTCGCCATTATTACGACGCTTGTGTTTGCTGCGTCTGGGCTTCCCGTTGTTATCTCTTGGTTCAGAAGTCCCAGGCTTACTTGAGACGTTGTTGCTACGAGCTAGCTAGTTGTCCTCGCCTGCACAGAAGCGGGTCATAAGTGTCGTAAGGTCTGCCATGGTTTCCGGCTTCTCTTGGCCAAGGTGTCGGGCAAGCCACTCGTCACGAATGTTGTTCTTAAAGGCCGCTAGGGCTTCGGCATCCGGACAGTCGACAGTTTGGTTCTTTTTAGTTAAGAACCGAGTCCAGAATTTCCTGGCTGACTCTCCGAGCTGTTGGGTTATGTGACTTAAGTCATCAGCGTTCGGTGGTCGTACGTAAGTGCCCTGGAAGTTTTCAAGGAATGCGTCTTCCAGGTTCTCCCAACTGCCAATGGAGTTTGCCGGCAGACTATTCAGCCAATGCCGGGCTGGTCCCTTGAGTTTTAGTGGGAGGTACTTGATGGCATGCAGATCATCACCGCGCGCCATATGAATGTGGAGAAGGAAATCTTCGATCCATACCGCGGGGTCTGTTGTTCCATCATATGGTTTGATGTTCATGGGTTTAAACCCTTCTGGGAACTCATGCTCCATTACTTTGTCAGTGAAGCATAGGGGGTGTGCAGCGCCTCTATGCCGAGCTACATCATGACACAGTTCCAACAAGTCTGGTCTGCTGTATTCGGCCCGGACGGATTTTATTTAGTATATCCAGCGTGGCGGTCATTGTCACGGGTTGGGGCGCACCCCCGTGATCCATAGATCGATCTTGACTGTCCTACTTTGTTTTTCAATTTGTCTCGTAGGTCATGCATGTAGCCCTGGGCCTTCGTGTTTTTGTTTGAATGGTGACGGGGTGCGGGCTGGTGTTCGGGTTGATACGCCGCTTTATCTCGGCCATGAGGTGGTCGGTCAGCCGCATTGTACGCTGGTAGTATAGGCTCTAGTGCCTCGTCCTCGAATTGAGGTAACAACCTGCGCCTCGGGTAGCTTTTGGCTGGGCGTCCGAGTCCTTATTCCTCGGCCGCCAGGACCTCAATCCATCTGTTGGTTAGCAGATCTTGATCAGCTTGAAGCTGTTGCGGTTTTTTCTTCAGGCTCTTTGAAGTGGCTATAATCCGGTGCTTGAAGCGCTCCTGCTTGATGGGATCCTCAGGCACGATAAATTCATCGTCGCTGAGGCTCACCTCGTCTTCGGAGAGAGGCATATAGTTGTCTTCCTTCGAGTCTTCATCCATTTCCTGTTCATCAGGGCTAGCTTGCCCCTCCTTCCGTCCGGCCTGCTCGAAGCTTGTCGGGGCAGGATTGTTTTCATCTTCGGCATCATCCGGAGTACTATTGTCTCTTGTGCCGGTATCGCTGTTTTTGCTATGGCGGGATTTAGAGAGGCGCCATTGACGTCGGCGCTTTGGTTGCTTCTCAAGAGGGTCACCCTCTGTTGCACCCCTTTGACCCTCGCCATTGTCTTCTTTGGGCGTTTCCACCATATATATATCATATGATGAGGTGGTCGTCCAGCGCCCTCTGAGCGGTGGTTCATGTTCTTCTCTGGCATCGTCATCCATACCGTCGATATCTTCGAAGTCAAAATCAAGCATGTCGGCTAAGTCATCGACAGTGGCTATTAAGTGGGTGGTGGGTGGGTAACGAATTCCTTCGTTGTCCGCTTCCCACTCGAGCCGGACACAGTTCGGCCAAGAGTCTCCTGGCAGGGAGAGAGATTTTAATGAATTTAGCACATCGCCCAAGGGCAAGTGCTAAAAGATATCCGTGGAGCCAAACTCCATGATCCTTGCCCAGTTAGATCCGATGGGCATGGATGCACGCGGTTCAGATCCTATGGCCGGAGAGGAATCTGAGGGTTCGACGACACATGCCTCCTTGGAAGTGATATCTGTGTTCGGCTCCATCGCCGCTGAGTGTGCAGCCTCCGTGGCGGGGTCCACCCACCCGTCCTCGGATGGCACGATCTGCTCTGTATTTAAAATCGGGGCAGCTACAGGTGCGATCTTCCGAACACTGTCTGATGGCAGATCTAAGTCATGCTCATCGCGATCATAGGGCGCACTTGTCAAGGGCTCGAATCTGTCGAAGATCAAGTCTCCGCGGATGTCGGTAGTGTAGTTCAGGCTTCCAAACCTGACCTGATGGCCAGGAGCGTAGCTATCGATCTGCTCCAGCTGGCCAATCGAATTGGCCCGCAGTGCAAAGCCATCGAATATGAAGATCTGTCCGGGGAGGAAAACCTCACCCTGGACTGCATTGTTGTGGATGATTGATGGAGCCATCAAGCCTTATGGTGACGACACAGTGGAACTCTCAACGAAAGCACCAATGTCGGTGTCAAAACTGGCGGATCTCGGATAGGGGGTCCAGAACTATGCGTCTAAGGCTAATGGTAACAGGAGGCAGGGGACACAATGTTTACCCAGGTTTGGGCCCTCTCTATGGAGGTAATACCCTACTTCCTGCTTGATTGATCTTGATGATATGAGTATTACAAGAGTTGATCTACCACGAGATCATAGAGGCTAACCCTGGAAGCTAGCCTATGATTATGATTGTTCTTGTCCTACGGACTAAACTCTCCGGTTTATATAGACACCGGAGGCCAAATGGCAACAGGGACGAAACCCATCGGGTTTTGCCTTCCCAAACCCATCCCCACGAGAAAAATCGCAAACCCGTCCTAGTACCCATCACCGTGCGTGGGGCTAGTTTTCCACCCGTCCCCTAAACCCATCGGGTTTCGAGGAATCCATGGGGAACCCACGAGAAAATCAAAATATTTAAACAAACATAGTGGCGACAAAGAACAACATTTGAACAGTAAAACAAGCACATTTTAGCAGCATAACAAGAGCAAATTTCAACAAAAAAATAGTAGATGGTTCAACAACTATATAGAGTTTATTTCGACAAATTTAAACAACATACATAGTATATTTCAGAGGCAGCAACATAAGATAAATAGTAGCAACAATGATATCATTTCAGCAGCAACATAGTATATTTCAGCAGCAAAACAACAGCAAATTTCAGCACAATACTCACCAAATTTCAGTAGCAACATAAGCATATTTCAGCAGCAACATAAGCATATTTCTGCAGAAAGAAACAAAATAGATTCGGAAGCTATTTCGGTCATACATTGTTCAACAAGATGTCCAATTACAGAAGTTCTGAAATAGAAATCATGGTTCACACATCACGAGCACAAATGATACGAAATTGTCCAATACTTAAGTTCTAAAATAGATTGTGTAGTTCACAAATCAATTTAAAGTGGCCATCATCATGGCATCTTTCACATCTCCAAGCCTCCAAAAGACAATCTTCAAAGCATGCCAATTCAGAGTGCCAAGTCCTATAGAAGATCAAAATTCACCCAAGCTAAAGTTAAATATGAAAAATATGCAGATTGGTATATGAAATGTGAAAGTACTTTGTACTTCACCTGCATTCCCTCTTGAATGTCTTGAAGACAACTCCAAACGCTTTGTCCATCTTCATTGTCAGCATCTATAAGAATGAAATAAGTAGTAATGAACATCTAATGAAACATTGCAGCAAGATAATGATAAACTATATGATGATATGTAAAGAAAGACACACCTTTATATTTGTTTCTTATCCAATCTTGTGAACACATCAAGGCCTCTAAGATTTCAGGGGTAAGACGACTACGATGGTCACTTAGAACTCTACCACTTGTGCTGAATGTTGATTCTGAGGCAACCGTGCTGACCGGAGTTGCAAAAACATCACGTGCTAGCAGCCTCAAAGTTGGATAGCGTGTTCCAGAAACTTTCCACCAATCTAACACACTAAACTTATCTTTGGACAATGGAACTAGCTCATCTTCCAAGTAACGGTCTAGTTCAGATTTCATCCTAAAAGATGCAGGCCTCTTTTGAGCAACACGTGCATTGAAGAGTGACATAAGGGCTGGAGCTTCCAAAGAAGAGAATGAGGAAGATGGTTGCCCATGATCATCATCACTCTCAAGATTGTACTCCTCCAACAATGTGCATATCTTGGCAATTATTCCATTAACATGGTCCTCACATTCTGGACTAGAAGGACTAATACCATGCAACATAGCAAAGCAAACAATTAACATTTCATTTTTGTACCAAGGATCAAGAAGTGTAGCCATTCCCATTAGACCTTAAATATCAGTCCAATACTTGTTAAATTTCTCTTCCATGCTAAATGTCATGGCTTCTATCACCTCATTACCGCAAGTTGATCATTGCCTCATATTCATTTTAATTTCACAAATCTTGGGAAAATAGATGTTGGCAGTTACATAATCTGTCCCGGAAAACATTTCAGTGATTTCAAAGAACAACCGCAACATTTCTACAATATCACTAGCAAATTTCCATTCTTCCTTAGTAGGGAGACTCTCGTATTGCTTCTCAACCTTCTTTAATCGCTCAAATACAACCTTATATGGTAGAGCCACACTAAGCATTGTGAAAGTTGAATTCCACCTAGTCTTACAATCAAGTATTAATCTTCTTGTTATTTAGACCTTTTGAAACTTAGCAATTTCCTCAAACTTCTCTATTCGTTTGGTGAGGCAATCCAAAAAGCTACACTATCTCTAATCTTTTCAATTGCTGGTTTCATAGCATCTAATCCATCTTTGAGAATTAAATTCAGAATGTGGGCACAACAACGCATGTGAGTCAAGGTACCTTGCAACATGAGTTTGTCCTTCCCTATCCTCTTCACCAAAAAGTCAATTGTCTTGTCATTTGAAGAACAATTGTCAACAGTGACCGTTGATAGCTTCTCATCAAGATTCCAAGATATCAATGATTCATGAAGTTCTTCGGCTATAACTTCAGCGGTGTGAGGAGCTGGCACATGAATAAACCTACAAATGCAATGAATATATGTTATACAGTAGCAATGGTTGCAATGCACTAACAAATCTTCGAAACCCTATATGATCAACTATGGATAAGGGGTACTCATGCAACACAATCATGGAAGCAAGCATCTTTCTAGCAAAAACTTGGTTAAAAGTATAGTTCTCCACTGAAACTTTTCCTTGGCTACTAGAACTGAACCTCAAAGAAGATTGGCTCAATGTTTTACCATTGCTATGGACCTTGTTCATAGTACAAGATGCCAAATGAACATGAAGATGCTTTGTCCCATTCTTTGATTCCCCTCCAAGTTTCTTCTTACAATGAAGACATTGTGCCTTCCATCTCCCACGGACCCTCACTTTCTTGAAATCAACCCAAACAACTGATATGAGCTTTCTCTTGGAACCAACTGCATGTCCTTCCTCAGCCACATCTTCCTCTTCATCCTCATCCCCGTCTTCCTCTCCATCCTCATCCTCATTGTCATCTTCCTCTTCATCTCCTTCATTCGCAGCTTCCTCTTCATCCGTAATTTCAACATGTTCTCCAACAAACATTGCATCATAATCGACGGATTCATCAAATTCTTTGTCCACATCCTCAGATTCAGGCACACTACCTGTAACTGAATGTACAATTGCAGTTTCTGTTGACGGTGTCGTCAATGAATCAATTGACCTATCAAAAGAATAAAAACAGAATTATTAGCTTCGCTGTACATAGTGGCAGTAGCAATATGGACTCTACTATATATATTTCTTGCAAGTCTACTAAAAACAGTAGCAATTTGTACATGTAGCCTGCAATATGATGACCAGAAAAACATGCTGCATATTGTTTGTACAACGGTTCAGAATCTATTTTGTTTCTTTCCTGCAGAAGTGTAATAGCTTCAACTTAACTTCTGAAACTTTCATGAAAAAGACCATATACTACAGTCTAAACCAAACCCTAGTAAATCTAATCCATAAATTCATAGAAAATTAACATCATCCATCACAAACCCTAGCACCTTCCATCTCAGATTGTGAGAGATTGGGGTTACTCACCTCGTCTTTAACTTCTTGCGGACGTTGAAGTTGGATGGAGGCTCGGGAATCGGGTTTGAAACCCCCCTACCTCCTCTTCCACGAAGGCCACGACCTGCTGCCCTTCCACCACCGCCGCGCGTAGTTGTAGTAGAGAGAGGAAGGCGGCGAGTGGCTGCAGACTTCACAGGCGGCGCCCTTTCACCAGACTTGGGACGGGAAGAGGCCACCATGGGGTTTGTCACCGGTGGCGACGCCGTTTCTCCAGATCAGACCGACGGTGGTGGAGAAGACGTGGAGGGAGGAGGCTCACCGGTGTAGATCATGGTCGGAAGATCTTGCGAGATGGGATCGATCCAGGCGGCGGCTGGGTTCCTAGGTTTAGGGTTAGAGTAAGGGGGAAAGGAGCGAGCGACTGGCCACCCCAGCGAGGGGTTGGTTTGGCCTTTGACACTGTAGGGTGGGGGGGGGGGCTCGGTCGCTCTTAGGCTTAGTTTTGGGTTGGGCCGCACTAGAGCATTGCTCGGTAAAAAAAATTATTTTGCCGGGTTTGCCGGGTTTCAGATTTGGGGACTACCTAAACGCGTGCAAACCCATGAAATGTGTCGGGTTTTATAATGTGCCCAACGACAGCCCTGCGGGGATGAAAAGACGCCCATCCCCGTCCGCTAATAGGGTAAAAACCCGTGGGGACGCGGGTTTCGGGGCCCCGTTGCCATCTTGAACCGGAGGGGGCTAGGGTTACACAAAGTCGGTTACAAAGAAGGAAATCTACATATCCGAATTGCCAAGCTTGCCTTCGACACAAAGGAGAGTCCCACCCGGACACGGGACGAAGTCTTCCGTCTTGTATCTTCATAGTCCAACAGTACGACATAAGCATATAGTCCAGTTGTCCGAGGACCCCCTAATCCAGGACTCCCTCAACGGGAACCGCGCGCTGGTTGTTTTTCTTCAGGATCTTTGCATGAGAAGACTGGGCACGGTGTCTGTGCTCGGGTCCATCCCTGCAGCGTCGATAAACCCAACGGCTGAGCTCTGTCTAGCGGGCCAGTCCCGTTCACATCACCTCCTAGGGTTGTTGGTATCTGTCCTTCTCATGCAATAACCTCAGGAAACTCATTCGGCACAGGCTGCCTAACCATCTCGCAGGACCAATTCAAGCATCTCCAATCAAGACCAGGTGCAACCCGCCTTGAGGTAGGGCCTCGTGAGTCTCACGCTGGCTCACAGGTACCCATGTACACCTCCTCTAGCCCTGCCATGCAAGCCACGTGTCAGGGCGGGGTTGTACACGCCCCGGGGGATCTCCTCAGAGGGAGCCCCCTCCCACGCACCAGTGGAAGCACCATGCTCCGCGCTGGCCGTCGACACTGCCGAGGATCGGCTATGCCCGTGCAAGAGTGGGAGCGCTATGCTTTGCGCTGGTGATAAACAACTAGGGGTGGCCTCATGGCCGCATTAACCTCAGGGAGCCTCCTGACTCAGTGACTAGCCTCACCGTGCGGCTCTCCCTCGGGAAGGTAGCGCGAGGGGGCTAGGCACGGGTGAGGAAGTCCTGGATTAAGGGGTCCTCGGATAGCTGGACTGTACACTTTGGCCGGACTGTTGGACTATCAAGATACAAGATTGAAGACTTCGTCCCGTGTCCGGGTGGGACCCTCCTTTGCGTGGAGGCAAGCTAGGCAATTTGGGTATGTAGATCTCCTTCTTTGTAATTGACTCTGTGTAACCCTAGCCCCCTCCGGTGTCTATATAAACCGGAGGGTATAGTCTGTAGGACCACACACAATCATAATCATAGGCTAGCTTCTAGGGTTTAGTTTCTACGATCTCGTGGTAGATCAACTCTTGTAATACTCATATCATCAAGATCAATCAAGCAGGAAGTAGGGTATTACCTCCATCGAGAGGGCCCGAACCTGGGTAAACATCGTGTCCCCCGCCTCCTGTTACCATTAGCCTTAAACGCACAGTTTGGGACCCCCTACCCGAGATCCGCCAGTTTTGACACCAACATTGGTGCTTTCATTGAGGGTTCCACTGTATCGTCACGGTAAGGCTTGATGGCTCCTTCAATCATCTTCAACGATGCGGTCTAGGGTGAGGTTTTCCTCCCCGAATAGATCTTCGTATTCGGCGGCTTCACACTGCGGGCCAACTCGCTTGGCCATCTGGAGCAGATCGATAGCTACGCCGCTGGCCATCATGTCAGGTTTGGAAGCTTAAACTACACTGCCGACATCCGCGGAGACTTTATCTTCAACGGATTCGAGCCCATGTCAGGTGCGCCGAACAGTCACGATGATAATGACTTAGATCTGCCATCGGACATTGTTCGGGAGATCGCACCTGCGGCTGCCCCGACATTCAATCCGGAGCCGATCGTGCCATCTGAGGACGGGTGGATGGACCCTGCCAAGGAGGCCGCACACTCATCGGTGTTGGAGCCAAACACAGACTTCATCTCCAAAGAGATCTGTGTCATCGTACCCTCGGACTCGTCTCCGACCATAGGTTCCGAACCGCGTACGCCCGTGCCTATCGAATCTGATTGGGCACTGATCATGGAGTTTACCTCCGCAGATATCTTTCAGCACTCGCCTTTGGGCCACGTGCTAAATTCATTGAGGTCTCTCTCCTTGTCAGGAGACTCTTGGCCAAACTATGTCCGGCGGGAGTCGGAAGCGGACCAAATTCGTTTCCCACCCACCACCCACTTTATAGCCACTGTCGATGACTTAACCGACGTGCTTGACTTCAACTCCGAAGACATCGACGGTATGGATGACGATGCAGGATAAGAACAGGAACCACCGCCCTCAGGGCGCTGGACAGCCACCTCATCATATGATATATACATGGCGGATACCCCCAAAGAAAGCAATGGCGATGAGGCCACGGAAGATAATCCCCTTGAGAAGCAATCTAGGCACCGGTGTCATAGGCGCCGCTCTAAGCCCCACCATAGCATAAATAATGATACTGGCACAAGAGATGATAACAATCCTGCCCAGTCAAGCTTCAAGCAGGCCGGCAAGAAGATGGGCAAGCTAGCCCTAAGGAACAAGGAACAAATGGAGAATTAGAGGATGATAATTACATGCCTCTCTCCGAAGACAAAGTGAGCCTTGGCGATGAAGAATTCATCATGCCTGAGGATCCCGTCAAGCAGGAGCACTTCAAGCACCGGCTAATAGCCACTACAAAAAGCCTGAAGAAGAAGCAGTAGCAGCTTCAAGCTGATCAAGATCTGCTAACTGATAGATGGATCGAGGTTCTGACAGCCGAGGAATACGGACTCGAGCGCCCTACCAAAACTTACCCAAAGCGCAGGTTGCTACCTCAATTAGAGGAGGAGGCATCAAAGCCTAGACTACCAGTGCAGGATGCAGCTGACCGGCCACCTTGTGGCCGAGACAAAATAGCGTTTCAGCCCGAAGTCCAGCCCGCACCCCGATGCCAAACAAGCAAAAACACGAAGGCCTAAGGCTCCACGCATGACCTGCGAGACAAATTGAAAAACAAAGCAGGACAGTCAATATCGAT
>NC_041389.1:483891047-483898444 GCF_002162155.2 Triticum dicoccoides | reverse complement strand
GATGACCGTCACACCGGATATACCAATAAATCCGGCCGGACCAAATACAGTGTAGCCCGGCATAGAGGCGCTGCACACCCTCAATGCTTCACTGATGAAGTAATGGATCGTGAATTCCCAGAAGGATTTAAACCTATGAACATTGAATCATATGATGGTACTACAGACCCCGCGGTATGGATAGAAGATTTCTTCCTCCACATTCACATGGCCCGCGGAGATGATCTACATGCCATCAAGTACCTCCCACTAAAACTCAAGGGATCGGCTCAGCATTTGCTGAATAGCTTGCCGGCAAACTCCATCGGGAGTTGGGAGAACCTGGTAGACGCATTCCTGGACAACTTCCAGGGCACTTATGTGCGACCACCGGATGCTGATGATCTAAGTCACATAACCCAACAACCCAGAGAGTCAGCCGGGAAATTTTGGACTCGGTTCTTAACTAAAAAGAACCAAATTGTCGACTGTCCACATGTCGAAGCCCTAGCAGCCTTTAAGATTAACATCCGCGACGAGTGGCTTCCCCGACATCTCGGCCAAGAAAAGCCAAAGTCCATGGCAGCCGTCACGACACTCATGACCCGCTTTTGTGTGGGCGAGTATAGCTGGTTGGCTCATAGCAACAACACAGTAAGCAATCCTGGCACATCAAAAGCCAGAGATACACTACAAAAAAATACACTTCCGTGATGATATGTGTTTGTCACAGTAGGTCGCGTTTTCTGTCATGCATGTACATTCATGACGATTTTATGACAGAATCAAGATAGTAATACATGTTTGTCGTAGAAGTGTTCCATGACATTACCAAAATTATCGTCATGGAAGTGTCCACTTCCATGACGATAAATCGCGCGTCACAAAAGTGCTTTCGTCAAGGGTGACCGACACGTGGCATCCACCATAACGGAACACAGCTAAGCTATCGGGTCGGGTTTTGGATCCGATAACCCATTAACAACCCCGACCAATGGGGATTTTCCATGTGTAAAATCATCATTGGATGGAGGAAACTTGTGTCAGCTCACTGCTGGGACAGATGTCATCCACTCATTGGACAGAAGGCGCCTATGATATGTCGACACATGGCACAGCCCAACAGAGGCCCATTCCTATGAAAAGGCCGGCCCGTTTGACTTGGTCAAAAGGTGGCGGGTCGGCCCATGCAAAGCATGTTAACGGCATGTTCGCATATAGCCCATTTATAGCCCGCTAACCCAAGGCCCGTTACGCCCTATTCAAATTAGGCCCAGTAGTGTCATCTGGGCCATCCAATATGATTCCAGCCCGTTTTCACTTCTGGCCCATGTATGGCCCATGACGTCTTTCGGCCCATATGAGGCCCTATGTAACTCTTGGCCTATTAAGGCCCGTTGTGAAACTGGCCCGTAATGAACAGTGTATCACTTTACACCCATTAATGGCCCGTGGTGAAACTGGCCCATAAAGAACAGTGTATCACTTTATACCCATTAACGGCCCGTTATTTCGTTGGGCCGTTTCCAGCCCATGTTATCTTTTGGCCTTCTCAGAGCCCATTTATTCTTGGGCTCATTTCCAGCATTCGTTTACTTACGGCCCGTTACTGTCATTTTCTGCTTGTGGGCCAAATTCAGCTCGTGGTTACAGTCAGCCCGTTTGTTGGTCGTTAATACGTTGGGCCGTTTTCATAGCATCATCAAATACGGCCTATTAACGATGGCCCATTATGGTCGCCCCATGAACGGATGATTCCAACTCTAGCCCGTTTATGGCCAGAATGCGGTCTGTTTGGCCCATGTTTGGCCAATCGATCATACGGCCCGTATAAGGCCCATTGATGATACGGCCCGTAGAAGGCCCATTGTTTCTACGGCCCGTAGAAGGCCCACTGTTTCTACGGCCCGTAGAAGGCCCACTGTTTCTACGACCCATAGAAGGCCTATTGTTTATACGGCCCGTAGAAGGCCCACTGTTTCTATGGCCCGTAGGAGGCCCAGTGTCACTACAATAAATATTAGCCCATGGTTATTGTGGCCTAGTTTAAAAAAAGGTTATTGCAGCCACTAGCAAACCGCAGAAAAAGAGCTGCACTGACTCCAAGCAAACAAATAAACAAGACAACAAGGAAATAAATAAGCAAGCAACTTACACTAGGCTATCACGGCTATTACACATATTACATCCACTGGGCATCAAAGTTCGCCACCAGTGCAAATATAGGGAACACAACAGCATATAAACACTGCAGCACAACAAGTCCAGAACAGAAACCACTTCAGAAGAGCTCAAGAAACAATATCCTGGGTACCCATAATGCTGGCAAGATGCTTAGCAAGCTTATTAACTTTCTCTTGTTTGGCGCTTAAGTCCTCCAGCGCTTGCTGTTGCACCAGAAAGTATGCATCTGAATTCTGCAGGGACTTCCTCAGTCCTTCGGCTTCCTGTCGCATAACATCTAATTGATGTATTTCAACTTGAAGTTGAGACTCAAGAAGCCGAACTAATTCAGGCAATGAGTTCGAAGAGCTGGTGCCAGTAGTGGTAGCCAGTAACTCGAACACTACATCAAGACTTGACTTTGAGGTTGTCTTAGTGTCTTCAATATAGTTTTTATCAGCTTTCTTGGAGACCAACAGGGATGTCTCACTATCTTGAACCTTATCTGCATTACTTTCTTTACCATTGCATAATAGGTTACTCTTCTCCAATATTTTATCCGCGTTCTAAAAGAGAAACAAACAAACACATCTCAGGTTTACAATGTAGTATATGAAACTCATTTTGGTAAACTAGTTCAGTACTAAGGTGGACGGGATAACAGCATGAAACAAACATATATCTATGTAGTATGGTCACTGTATGGTCTATATCATTCTAGTTTATGTTGCCAAATCAAGATAGATACAGCTCGAATCATATTTGTTTAAGACAAAGCAGCATAGACAGAATATAAGTGTGGGAAACTACACAGCAATAACAACACTTGTAATGTGCATGTCATGAGAAGATAACTATTTATTCAATTGAAACTGAAATCAACATAGAGCAAGTTACAACAGCAAACAGCCAAATATGTTGAAGAAACAGGTTTAAAACATACCTATTGCGCCATTGGAGTTTCAATTGCATCCTTCAAATTTGAAATTAGTTGGTATTAGTAAATACAGTGATTCAAGAGCAAAGTAGTATGAACCATAGCTACGGAACCTGACCTGAGAACAATTCTTCTTCTGCTTTAAGCATTGACTTCGGGTTCGGAGTTGTGGTCCTCGTGATTTGGGCACTGCAGTTGCCTTACTAACTGCTCGTGTTTGGGTGCTCTGTGGTGGAGACGGTGTTGTGTCAATGGGAACTGGGTGTCTATCTACTGGAGTTGGGGTTAGAAGGGGTGTAGCTGGTTCTCTGTCCAACTGGGTAGGGGTACAATCTGCATGAGTGTGGGTTATGTGTGGTGGGGCTGGTTCTTGGGCAAGTACAACCGTGGTTCTATCTGCATCGACAGGTAGCACGATCTTTTCTGAAGACCGTGTTTTTACTCCCACAGATACTGCCATCACTCCCTCCAATTGAAATGACTGATAAACAAGAAAAGTAATTGAATGTACAGACATTGTAAGATAGACAGGTGCAATGAATAGTAGGGAAGAAAACGGGGCATGAAATAATTCACATTTATGTTGTCTAAGCAAACAGAATAGCAGGACATAATTTCACATATATGATGGCTAATTAAACAGGATAGCATGACACAATTTCACATGTATGATGGCTAACTAAACATGATAGAATGACATACTTCAAAATATGATGACTATGTAAACAGGATGACATGATATAACTATACGATGTGTCTATTAAAGTGGTTGGCATGCCATAAATCACAAACATGCCATCGATGGAAACATGATGGCATGATATAATTCACGGATAGAATGACATAATTTAAAATATGATGACTATGTAAACAGGATGAGATGATATAACTATATTATGTCTTTAGATAATGGGTTGGCATGCCATAATTTAGATACATGTTGTCTATGTAAACATCATGGCATGACATAATTCAAATATATGATTTATATACTAAGGAAGTGAGCAGAGGGCACTCGCATATATGATGTGTCAACTAAGGAGATGGCATTCCATATTGTGTATATGATGTAAAAACTAAGCATTGCAATACAACATATGCATTATATAAGTAATATAACCCTGCCAAGTTTGAGCATACACCTCAGGGGGATAATAGGACTGGTCATCTGCCTCTGAATCCTCCTCTGAAGAGCTATCTGTAACCAGCAAGATATCTGCTTCAACAGGTAGCATTGTCTGCTCTGAAGACCTTGTTTTCACTCCAGATTTCTCCATCACCAATTCAAATGGCTGATGCACAAGAAGAGCAGTTGAATATACAAACATTGTCGACAAAAGCAATGAGAAATACAAAAAAGGACGGCATGGTATAATTCACATATATGACGCTTCCCTAAACAGCATGGCATTGCATAATTCACATACATAATGCCTTGCAACAAGATAACATTGCATAATTCACATATATAATGTCTTGCAACAAGATGGCATTGCATAATTCACATATATGGTAATTAGACACTAAACAGGTGGCATTCACACAAAGCATGTCTAAACTAAGCAAATGACATAGCAATGCAAGATACCATACGCACGATATGAGCAACATAACCTTGCCAAGTTAGGGCATGCACCTCGGGGGGGGGGGGGAATATGACTAGTCATCTGTCTCTGAATCCTCCTCTGAGGAGCTATCGGTAACCAGCAAGACACGCGCTTCGTCAGATAGCATTGTCTGCTCTGAAGACCTTGTTTCCACTCCAGATTTTTCCATGACCGTGCCGAATGGCTGATGCACAGGAAGAGTAATTGAATGTACTAAAATTGTTGACAAATTTAACACGTAATAAAAAATGATGGCATGATATAATTCACATATAAGATGACTGGCTAACCAGGGTGGCATTGCAAAATTCACATATATGATGCCTGGCTAGACAAGATGGCATTGCATGATTCACATATACGATAAAGAAACTAAACAGATGGCATTGACACAAAGCATGTCTAAACTAAGCAGATGACATCTTTAATATATACGGTAAGCAATGCAAGGCACCATATGCATGATATTACCAACATCAGCATGCCAAGTTAGAGCAAAGACCTAATGGGGTAAATAGGAGTGGTCTTCTCCTTCTGAATCCCCCTCAGAACAGTTATCTTCCTCTTGATTACGATCCGAAATGGGTGGAGGGGGGCTGCCTTTGCGCCCACCATGGAATGACGTCTGCATGAAATTTTATTGCCACGCAAGGCTCGTCTCTTTTGCTCTACATGATCAGTTCCATTGTGTACAATAACTAGCATGCATAGGAATAAAACATAGTGAGATTATGTAAGGAATGCATGCACAAATCCAGAGTGATGGTAGCAAACTATGGATAGACCCAAAACCAATGATAGCAGGCAGATAATAGCTTTAGTTAAAAAATACAGATAATGGCTCCTTTAATGTTTGTTTGCACCCAACATGAAACTCATAGTAGACACCGGAGATTAACCAGATAGTAGACAGATAGAACTGATTGCTGCCCCAATATGTACCCCACAACCATTTAAAAACTCAAGTTTCAGCATTAGTTTGGACCTGACTCGGAGTCTAATAGGTGAACACGATGATAATGTAGCATGTCATCATATTAAGCGATGCATAATGTAAGCAGACATGGAAGAGTGCGACCTCTCTTGCGGACCCGTGTAGTCCTCAAGGTCATCTGCTCAGTTGATGATGGTAATGCAGTTGTTGTGGCTGCTGGCAGTGGGGAAGAAGATCTGAGGTGGCAAAAGACATTCTGGAGAGAGGATCCCTGCTGTGGTGAACCCTTCCGTCGTTGGAGCAGCTGAGCTGGGGTGGAACACAACACCGCGGGAGCAGGACAAACCACACAAGGTTTTCTTTGACACATATCTGTAACAGAAGTAATTGATTAAGGGTTTGTTTGAATTTGAGGATTCTAACAATGCAGGGATAGGAAATAGACAGGAATAGGATAGGAATGCACGTGCAAAACAGAGAATTTAAAAACATAGGATTTCTGCCAATCTGGGTGTTTGATTCACAATAATTGGAAGATCACAGGATGCAAAAAATCCTGGTGATATTAAGTCAAACCACAAGAAAATGTACAGTTATAATGCTATTATGCTACTATCTCTTAGTCTTGTGCTTGATGAATAGGAATATGAAAATGAGGAGAAGTGGAAATTGGAATTCCTATGGTTTTTCTTTCAAGGAGACACTAAAGGAACAAATCCTACAGTTTTCCTTTGCTCCATTCCTTTGCACCAAATTCATGAAAAGTAGTACCATAGGAAACTTTATAATTCCGATGTTTTTCATTCACTTTTCCTTTCAAGCACTGGCGATTCTAGTAGGCAGGCTTGAGCAAGGAAAACCCTACACTAAAAAAATGTTTTTGTGCTACTTCTATTACTTTGGACCCAGGCCACTGCCATACTAGCTCAACTCCCAGGCCCATCGACAAATGCACAGCTCAAACGCACAGAGATAAATAATGATGGCATTCAAGAGAGTCCATCATGGATAGCTAAGTTGCCTGGTACCTCACTGCTTGTCATATAGTAGGATAAAATAATTGTATTTCCCGTTACTACGAGTGCTCAATGGACAATATATATAATATGTAGAGTAAAAAAGAGATGCAACAAATGTACAACCTCTTTGGCGAAGCCATGTCGATCTTAGCGTGATTGGGTTGGCCGGTGAGGATGCTCCGGCTGACTTGGCTGTCGGAGGAGGGGAAGAAGATCTCAGGTGTCTGGAGATGGAGCCCGAGGTACTGCTCCACTGTGATGGAGGGTTTCGTTGTTGGAGCAGCTCCGGTGAGTTGTACGACACCGAGGCTGAAGCAGGACAAGAGAGACAACGAACAACGTTAACCTGAGTGGAATTCTAATAGCATCTCCAATACATGATGTAAAATACATAACCACAAAGTTCTAGATGTAAAATACATCAGCCGCTCATCTTTGAAATTAACTGTCGAAACTGAACTTAATTGTCGAAACTGAATTTTGCTATCAAAACTGAATTTTGCTGTCGAAACTGAACACAGTAGCAAGGTGAGGCTACACGTCGGTCAACTGACTTTTTCATCTCTAGTCAGTCGATTTTGCAACCTTTGGATACGAAATCAAGGGCCTGCGGTTCATCTTCAACCTCCACCCCCCTGAGCCGCCAGCCACCACTGGCCAAATAGCAGCCCCCCGCCGTCCGCGGCCGGCGGTGCGCTGCCCCGCCCGCCCCGAAAACACTCCCCACCGCCGGTTCACCGCCGCCCCGGCCATCCCTC
>NC_041389.1:483880257-483890787 GCF_002162155.2 Triticum dicoccoides | reverse complement strand
CCCTAAGATAGATAGTGGGGTACCTCTCCAGCGAGCTCCCCTCCTTGCTATGGCTGGTTCTTCCTTCACCCCGCCGAGCCCCCCCACCCCCTGAAATTCAACTGACCCAAAAGCCGATTCAGTCGACTGAAGTGTAGCTAAATCGGAGCAGCATCGCAAGCAAGAGCAAGAGCGAGAGCAGCAGCGCGAGCAAGAGCAATAGCAGGAGCAGACTAGGCAGGGGACCGAGAGCAAGAGCAGAGCAGCATCGCGAGCGAGAGCTAAAGCAGCAGCAGCTCCTACTGATGTGGACGTCGCCGCCGAGGGAGCGACGCCATGGAGGAAGTGGCCGGCGACGCTGCCGTGGATGGAGCCGCGCCGTGTCGGCTCGGGACCGAGCGCTGGCAGCACTTTGAGATCGAATCAAGAAGAAAATGTGGCGATTAGTGTACAACCTCTTTGGTGGCGCCGATTAGGCCGCAGCTTCTTCCGAGGAAACGGTGATGATGATGCTCTTCCGGTGGTGCAGGTGAAGACGGTGGTGTGGGAATGGAGGTGGCGCGAAAGATGAGGGGAACATCGGGGCAGGTCCTTGGAGGTGGAGGATGGGTGGCTTAACCGACGGGACGATGAGATCGACGATGGATCCTCATCCGCTATGGTGGATGAGGGACGTCGAGGTGTTGTTGTGGACGACGTCGTCGGGGAAGAGGCTCTAGCTGGGTGGCGGATGGAGCAGGGTGTGGGGTTTTGTCGCGGGTTTTTGCGGCCTCGATGTATGAATGGGTGTGCGGATGGGATGGCAGTGGGGAAGCATGGCTTAGAGACGCGCTTGTCCGAAATGTGGGGTAAGTTATGAAAGTACCCCCGACCGATTTGAGGCGGTTCTTTCGGTTCAGGGGTACCATGGGCATTTCGCATGTCGGGATTTCACAGGAGGTGGGAGTTTTCGCGCGCGGTGTAATTTCAGAATAGCAAGGCGCGGGTTGAGATGGAGGGAGTTGTCGGAGCACAACGAGACAAAGATATATCTTAAATATTTCGGACTAACAAGGCGCGGGTTGAAGAGGCGGGAGTTTGGCAGCATGATAGACAGAGACGCTAGCTTGAATTTTCGGCATAACAAGGCGCGGCTTGAAATTTCGAAAGACAAGCTTAATGTGTACCCAAAAAAGACAATTTGCACCTCAACACGCACAACACACACAGAAACACCATTTAGACTAGAGTAAGGTACACGTACATTGCACGCATGAGATTTGGCAACCAAATTATGAATAAATACCACATTATAGCATGCAAGCTTTGAGTCATATATGCATGATGTAGATGCTCATTTAATTCTTATAGTTCATTTCATTCAAAATCATCTAGTTTTTATAAGAAAGCTAATCTATTTTAAGATTCATGGAATTGTGCGTTGTAAGACATAAAGTAAAAACAAATAATGGAAAATCATGTAGAAAAACATTTGGGCAATTCTGATATGGAAGATTCTAGAACAAATAAGAAGCGCTTGTGTTTTGATGTTTGTGCATTATGCTTAAGTTCAACCATGGAGTCTTCTAGACTATACATGTGGCGAAATATGGTGGAATCTAGATGATATCAAACGACAGTAGTGCTCAAATTTGTCATCTTTGGACCATCGGATTCACCTCATCCAACGACCATCTTTCAAAGTTAAAGTTACCCACACACAATATAAAAAATATATAATTTAATATATATTTAGGGGTATAGATATAGATATGTGATGTGAAAACCGCCCATCATCTCCAGTTAGAATAGTGTGTCCATGCACTGATGCGACGTGGCCAAATGATGTCTGCCATCGGTATCTCAAATTCAAATCAGTCTAACCTTGTTCAATGTGTATACATTACAACATGCTCGTTTCCAAACCACACCGTGCAGATCTCCATTATATTCATGCATGCATGGGTTTCAAACATCAGGATCTCTTATTCCAATATTTGAATTCAACTTTACATTGATTATGACCTCACCTATTCTTTTACACCCACACAGTAATCTTCTCTTTATAATTGTACCACTAACTTTCTCTCGTGCATGCATGCACACACACTACCAGTCGGCATTATCCATCGCACGCATGCAATCTTTTTCTCCAGGTCGGTCTCCCATGAAGGCACACACCCACACACATCCCCCTCTCCATCATATCGGGCATTCTTTATCTCTCATGCGTGCATGCGCAACGATCGATGTTCCTCTATGTATGTGTGTATATAGCTAGGTCTTTCATAGTTCTCCACACAAACCGATCAATCGATATATCCAGTGAGGTCTCACCCTCTTTCCCACGTCCACATCGATCAATCTATACCTCTCTATATAGGATTAACATATATAGCTAATACACCCACATTAATTATATATCCAACGTCCCCCTCTCATCATCCATGCCTTCCGCTTCATCTCTAGCACGCGTGCACAATGGCAAAGACAGGGGGCAGTAAGGGCCCTGCCCCCCCCCCCTAACATCACTATATATCGAGGCTAATATGAATGTGATCATTAGAAAATTGCTGCTAAAAATAGTTTAAGTTCATGAATTGACCCTCCTCGTAAAGGATTAGCAATGCTTGGCCCCCTAGCTCATTTATTTTTCATGGCTCCGCCACTGCGTGCAACAGCGCACGTGTTCGCCCCCTCTCTCTAAATATCGATCTCGCACTTGTGCATTCCTTCATAGTCTCCCTCCACTCGGCCCCTCGCACCATCTTATAGCCCCCACCGGATTTTGCCACATGTACAATCTAGCAGACTCCATGGTTGAACTTAAGCATAATGCACAGACCTCAAAACAACAGTGGTTCTCTTTTGTTCTAGAATCTTCTGTATCATAACTGCCCAAACTTTTTTTTCTAGCTGAATTGCCATTCTTTGTTTTTACTTTATGCTTTACAACACACAATTCCATGAATCATAAAATAGATTGACGGCTTCTTTGATTCAAAGGATTCTCAAAGGAATTTTGCAGGATTCTAATCATTAGGAATTTTTCCTATCTTGGTTGTTTGATTCGTAGGATTGTAAACCATAGGAATTTTTCCATATGGTTCATTTGCACTAGATTTCATAGGAAACATCCCATCCACTCAAACCTCTTTGAAAGAATTCTGCAATTTTTCTATGCACAATCAAACACTCGTACAATCCTGTAGGATTCAAGACGACATTCCACTATAATCCCATGTTTTTCCTATTCCCGCGTTCTTAGCTTTTTTATAAAAACTAATTTATTTTGAATGAGATGAACTATAAGAATTAAACAAAGGGCTACATCAGGCATATATGACTCAGAGCTTACATGCTATAGTGTGGTATTTATTCATAATTTGGTTGCAAAATCTGATGCGTGCAATGCACGTGTACCTTACTCGTACTTCGAGTATGTGCAAAACACGTAAAATAGAATAAAAATGGCACGCTACACAGTGTCTCTCTTACAGTTCATGAAGCCACGTGGCACATGTGGAGGCGTTGTCGCGACCTCCTTGCGTGGATTGATCACAGTGACGTGCTGCTAGTTCCAGAAGAATGTACTCGTCCTCCCTGAGCCATACTGGCGGTACATGCACGAAGCGAAGATGTGCACGCACACCACGCACCTACTCATTCCCTCGCATGCACACGCGGGTACACATGCAGATACAATTTTTTACCAAGATCCACCCCATGTGATAATTTGACGCGTGTAAAATCTTTCACTTCATTGATGGTCAATCAATACAGTGCATGCAAATTGAGTGGACGTGAGGGCGGAATAAAGACATTATTACTCCGCTGCGCGCATGCGAGTATTTAAATCATGAGTTGCTAGTAGTACTTTCATTGGTCTCCTTCGTATTTTGTGCCAATTTTTGACAGTGGCATAATATTTACGCATTTGAGCAGTGTAGTACTTGAAATTTATGTTCCGCTAAACTCATCGGGAGCCGTTTCGGGCCTCGAAACCAAAATCATCAATTAATCTTTACCTTGTTCCCATCACATTCCAAAGACTGCTCACACCTACTAGTACGTACCAAACCTGAACGTGTTCCCACTATGCAGGTATTAGTACTAGTGCTAGTACTTAGGTTATAAAAAGGGGAACTACCTAACCGAAAATTACTCTACCTTTCCTCCTCATAAGTGCTTCTTCTTCGTCCGTCGTTGCCATGGCCGGTGAGAAGAGCTCTAGGTCGAGAACTACTCATAACAAGGGAGCGTCAACCAAGGCTGTAGAAAAAAAGAGAGGGCTCGCCGCCACGCAGAGACCTCGAAAGATCTCTCATGGGTAGGCGATGGCTCCCAGGAGCGTCCTAGCCGCGGAGGCAAACACGCCGAGCCGGCGGAGCTGGAGTCGTTATCCCTCGACAGCATGCCCGATCAGCTCAATAAACACCTCAATAAGCAGAAGGAGTTCATCCAAGGCTTGATGGAGTTGCTGAAGGAGAGCCTCGACGACATGCCCGCTGAGCTCAATCAGCAGGGGGAGTTGACCGCCGGCTTGGTGATGCTGCTGAAGAAGAGCATTGCCTCAGAGAAGAAGGCGACCAGCGAAATCCTGCGACTTCAGGAGGACAAGGCGAAGCTCTGCCACGAGATCGACCTGTTGAAGGAGAAGAACGCCGGCTGGAAGAAGCTGCATGAGAATAGTAGTTCCTCGATGAAGATGCTGCAGGCCCTCGTCATGGTACGTAATGCGGCCATGGAACAGATGATGAAGGCTCGCATCGAGAAATCCCGCGTCATGGACAGAATGAAGAAGATGGCGGAGGAGACGCACAAGGAGATGGAGGTCGTGGAGGCGATGAAGAAGCAGTTACAACTCCGCGGTGAATTAGATCATTTGGGTTGATAATCTTCCTTCTTCTTTTGCTCATGTGTTTCATCTTTTGCTTCGGGTGTTTCGCCGCACGTGTCACGTTCTCTTCAAGGCATTAATAGAACAATGGTTTTTTTGAGGGAATGAATAGAACAATGCTAACAATGAGATGACTAGCAAATTAGATCATTTTTATCGCCATATGGCACTGGACTGCCGTGTTTCGTGCTCCTCCGTCGCAGTACTACTCTAGTGGAAAACTTGAGTATACCACGCGGTTCTTTTCTCCTCGATCAGGTCGACGGCGCATTTGTACGAGCAGTCAAATCACAAGGCCCCGCCTTCCAGCAGTAATGAGCCATCAAATCACAAAGTCCCTCGCCTCTCATGAAACCGACCAAGCTAGACTGCCCCGCCCTCTAGCCTTTTAAAAAATGTATACTTTTGTACAGCAGTAGTATTGATGGATTGCGCCATGGAGCAAAACTTGAAATTAAAAAAGGTGGTACATATAGAGAGCGCTCGTCGCCAAATTATGCATATAGTACTATTAAAAAGGCTAGTCACAATAATGGTGTCTAGCACAACCCACCCCTCAAATAAAACTAAGCATCCTGGAATTCTTTGACAAAACTAAGCACCCTGAAATTCTTTGACAACTAAACTGCTGGCTATATGATGTTGGCCATATATATTGTACGTATATAATGTGAAGAAATGAGTGGTAGTACTATACCAACTAAAAGATGAAATGTAAGAAATACTAGTATGTACGTATTGAAGAGTTAAAGTAACAAGAAGAAACATAACATAGTTCTGCTAGGGGCTCATCACAACACACCCCTCAAATTAAATTAAGCACACCTGAAATTAAACTTTGCAACTATTCCGGTAGACAATGCATTAGAACCACCATGAGCAACAACACTGCCACCTTACTCGTAGTCCTCGTCCTCGTCCTCGACTTCGTCCTTGTCCCTCTTCCTCTTGGCCGATACTTCTTTGATTGAACCGCACACTTGGCTGTTGCTCTTCATCCAACCCTTGTAGATATTGAAGCAAAGGTAGCCATCCATTGCAGCGTAGTGGATGTGGTCTATATCTAGTACATTCCGCTGCCATGCATGACGATGAAACGTGTATGGAGGTTTCTCAAGTTTACCGTACGAAGGATGAACCATGGCTCCTGCCAGGGTCAGCATTGAAGGCTGACGAGAGGACACCAGCCGATTCTTCTGGAGGTCGAAGGTGTTGCCTACAACGAGGCCTATCCGACGCAGGACTTCTTTGTCGTTACCAAAGTCTACAGTAACGAATTTGACTAGGTTACTCTCGAGGAAGTCCTTAAAATCCTGGCACTCAACGTCGGCATGGCATATGTGGTAGACCAAGCATAAGTCATGCATGCAAACCTGGATCACGGCGGGCTTCTTTCTCTCTTCATCCTTTAGATCCTTCTCTTGTCCCAGGACTGTGGTGTACTCAACATCTAGCCCATCGACCCACTCATCATCTGAGTCTTCGAACATGCGTCTGAAGCGAGAAAGGCATCCTTTCACCGTCGCGGAAGAACGGTTATAGATGATGTCGAACTCATCGCCGGTGATGGTTCTAACCTTGTACTCACCGCCGATTGTGGAGATTTGGGACGCCATGGATTTGGGAGGAGGGTTAGGATTAGTGGAACTGCCATAATGTGAATGGACGGGACGACTAGGAGCGAACCGCCGTAGTATTGAAGGACGTGTGGGGACGAGTAGGAGCGAACTGCCAACGTGCGAATGGCAGGGTAGTGGCTTTCCATTCTCCCATGATACGGGATTCCGAGAGCCCTTGGATCTAAGATCAAACGGTTGCATGGCGTGATTCTAGACCTATGGGTGAAATCCTATCCTGGAGGGTTATTCTGCAATTTTTCAGCAACTTAGCATGCGACCATTTGATCTCATATCCAAGGGCTGCCAACAGCCCTTATCATGGTCGTGCCTACCACGACCGTCACTTCGCTCGCGCGGTCGCGCCCTTAGAGATTTAACATGGTGCGTTAGGCTATCTGATGTTGGCATGTCATACATAGTCATCACTTAGTCACTCATACTACAACAAGGTTGGCTATAAGTGTATTTATTTTTTGTACTTCTCTCTATCTCTTTCTTCATACTCCCTCCGTCCCATGATATAAGAACGTTTTTGACACTAGTGTAGTGCCAAAAATGTTCTTATATTATGGGACATAGGGAGTACTAGTATTTATTGCATTTCCCAAGGAGTGACCTCTTCCAATGAAATGGTGTTGCTAAGTTTGCTTCATTTAATTAGCTATAGACTCAAAATTGTCTTTTCACCTAGATACACGCGCTTAGCACCGTTTCTTCCTTGGGTCACCAAACCAGTCTCTCTCTTCTTGATTAACTTGCCACATCAGACATTATGCCTATGTGGCAAGCTTAAGCACCTGTAGGAGCAAGTAAGTACAATAGTGCGCTTCACATGGCATTTTTGCATATGTGGAGGAAAGAGAGGCAAGGAAAAAATGGGGAAGTGGGCTCTCATGCAAGAGCCAGCCTCTACTACATGGTGGAGCATTGGGAGAGGCACCTGTATGGAGGTGGTCAGGAATCGGGAGACTCACGCCGGTCGTAGCACCGCAGTTAAAATGATAATGGCAAGTCAAATCATGGGGCCCCACCTGTCCAGCAGTAACTCTTTGTCAAATCACATAGCCCTACGTTTGCAGCAGCCTACTCCCTCGTCTTCTCGCGTCTCTATCGAACCAACTAGGCGGAACTGCCCTGCCGCCTATCGCGCAGGAAAAGCCCCGCCCTCGACTTTTAAATGGTATACAGTATACTAATTTTGTATCCATGGATTGCACCCGCGCCATGGAGCAAAGCGTCTAGAAAACGGCGGTACACATGTACAGAGTATACAACATGCCTGTCGCGTTCGCGTCACACCCTAGACGGTCGATTGGTCTGACACGCTGCTCTCCAAATGGAACGCACATCATATTGCGTTTGCACACACATGTGAGACGGCAATTGAGAACCGACCATACGCACACTCCCCAGGCCCGCAAGTCGGGTGACTTAATAGAAGAGGGAGAGGAGCGATGGTACTAGAGAAGTGTTGTACTACGTTGGTGCTTGGACGATCCCTCCAAGACACGGATGTCGGATTTCGGGTCCCGGCAGACCCTTGAGGTTCGAACACTGGGGTGCATGCGGAGATCTCGCCCACTACCTACCTGCACCCCACCGCCATGCTAGGATCTAAGCTATGAACAGAACAACACAAGAGACATAGTGTTTATACTGGTTCAGGCCACCATTGTGGTGTAATACCCGACTCCAGTGTGTGGTGTGGTGGATTGCCTCTTGGGCTGATGATGAACAATATAAGGAAGAACAGCCTCGCGAGGGTCTGTTCTTGGCTGGTGCGATGAACTACTAGGGGGAGTTCAGTCGCTCTCTCTACTGGTTGCTTGGTGAGGATCCCATCCCTCTGGTTGCTCTCTAGATGCTTATCAAGATGCCTCTACCCTGTGGGTGGCTAGTCCTATTTATAGGCACAGGCCCTGGGCCTCTTCCCAAATATTGAGCGGGAAGGGCGCCAACAATTGGCCATTTTGAAGGGGAACATCTGGTACACTTATCCTGACTAAAGTTGGTCCTCGCCTGTCAAAGGCTCTGGTGCTGACGCCGGCTTGGGCTCCACGATGACATCCTTCCTGTCGTTGGACTGGTCTTGGTCTTGTTGCACCGAAATGGATGTCTTTGCTTGATGCTCTTGCCTGCGCTTGCTCCCTTTGCACCAAAGAGGAAAGGAGGACACTGCGTGGGCTGGCGCCCGCCTGGCACCATTGGTCGTCATGGCTTGCGTCATGGTCACCTTGTGAGGTACCCTGCCTTGATCTCTCCGCCTCGTCGCGAGCCAGCCTGATGAGGCCGTGCCTGAGGAAGCTCCTCGTCGTCCGCCCCGTGAGGCTTGGCCCCTCGCGAGGGTCTTGAGCTCGTGTTGATGAAGATGGGTCGTGCTGGGCCCCCTTTGAGCCACGCCGCAGGCCGCAGGCTGGCAAGTCTGGGGACCCCCGTTCCCAGAACACCGACAGTAGCCCTCGGGCCCAAGGCGTGCCCGGACTTGGCCGAGCAGAGAGGCGAAAGGGCAAGTGCGAAGCGCTGGGGGCCCTAACAGCCTGCAGCCTTGGGCGCCGCGTGGCAGTTGATGGGACACGGGTGCCTTAGCAACCGCGCGAGTTGATAAAGGAGCGGCATCTGCCTAGGCCTCGGACCTACGGCTGAGGCCGAGGCGCACGTCTTGTCTTCTGCAGCGCTGACGCAGGTGCTCACCCACATCTATCTTCGCAACCCCAATGTCGACCTCGACAGCCTGCTAGAGCCGGCGAGCGGCGAGCTTGCCGCTGCCACTGCTGAGGCCATGAAGGGTCGCGCGGAGACGCTGCTGGGGAAGTTCCGGGCCTTAGCACCTGGCCGAAGCGAGGCGCTGCCGGTGCTGCGGCTCCGCAAAGCAAACCCGCTCCGCGCAGCTCCCCTGCCGACAAGTGACTCCGTTGTGGCTCATGTCCTGCTTTTAATTCCTGCACATGTACCATGCCTCGGGGAGGCGTTTAAACTTGCGTTTGGTATTGTGATAACAGTATGGACTGTAATATTTGCTTTTGAATTCCTTGAAATTTGCGCTCTCCCTACTTGCTCATGTTCTACGCCGGCAGAGCCCGGCCCCGCGCATACCTCAGCCGCCGTTAGCCCCGACCGGAAACCAGGACAGGACCAAGGAGTGAGGGGCTACATGACAAGTTAGGCTCCTGAGTCGCGATGCTCATGAGTCCCCCTTGGCGCACGAACATCAAGTAGGGAGGTGAGATGTGTGGGTGAATCTACCATTCTACGTCTGCAGAGCCCGGCCCCGCGCATACCTCAACCGCCATTAGCCTTTCGGAACTAAGGAGTGAGGGGCTACGTGACCAGTTAGGCTCCTGAGTCGCGATGCTCAGGAGTCCCCCTTGACGCTCAAATGGCCTTCGTACCTTGGCTCCGCTCGGGGAGAGATGCGCGACGAACTAGGCCCGAGGGGCCTGGCTGGGTGGCGTACGTCTGGGCGTGACCCAGGCACAGCCCCTGTGCCCAGCCCCCTCGTGCGGCACTCCCGAGGGGAGGCGTTGCAATGAGACCATACTCTGAGCTCTGGGCTCCCTGAGGTTAATGCGTCCAAGGGCCACCCTCAGTTGTTTATCACCAGCGCGGAGCATAGCGCTACCATATGTGTACGGGCGTAGCCGCTCCTCGGCAGTGTCGTCAGCCAGCACGGAGCATGGTGCTTCCACTGGTGCGTGGGAGGCGGCTCCCCTCCGGGAGGAGCCCCCGGGGCATATACAGTCCCACCCTGACACGTGGCCGGCACGGTAGGGCATGAGGAGGTGTATCTGGGCACCCGTGAGCTAGCGCGGGACTCACGGGGCCCTACCTCAAGGCGGGTTGCGCCTGGCACTGGGCCTTAACTTGTGATGTGTTCCTGCAAATTTGGCCAGATGCCGATGCTCTACGTCCTCGGGTCCCGGCCCTCGAGCTGGTCTCAGCCGTCGCTGGTTTGCCGGGGTGCGATGCCATGGGCAAAGCCAGAGGGTGAGGGCTGGAGAGCCGGTAGGAGTCCTGAGTCGCGATGCTCAGGTACCCCCCCCCTTTAACGCGCAA
>NC_041389.1:483874866-483879837 GCF_002162155.2 Triticum dicoccoides | reverse complement strand
GCCATGGGCAAAGCCAGAGGGTGAGGGCTGGAGAGCCGGTAGGAGCCCTGAGTCGCGATGCTCAGGTACCCCCCCTTTAACGCGCAAGCTTGGTTAGATGTCGGCGCTCTACGTCCTCAGGTCCCGGCCCTCGAGCTGGTCTCAGCCGTCGCTGGTTTGCTGGGGCGCGATGCCATGGGCAAAGCCAGAGGGCGAGGGCTGGAGAGCCGGTAGGAGCCCTAAGTCGTGATGCTCAGGTACCCCTCCTTTAACGCGCAAGCTGCCGACATCAAGGGAGAAGGGGTGCCACGGACAGGCACCAAATAACAAGCATGATGGGTCGAATGCATAGCCCGAAAATAAACGCAAGAGGGGTACACGCCGCTGGGTCTGACCCGAGCGACTTGGGGATGATGCAGCCCGAGGGGCGCCCCCAACGAAGTAAGCTAAGAACATGAAATAAAAGGGATACACGCCGCAGGGATGGACCCACGCGGCCTGGGTATAATGCGGCCCTGGGGGGCGCTCCTAGCTGGAAATGAAACTAGAAAGATGTCACCTGATAGTGTTGACGACGCAGGGGTGTTGAGGTAGCAGACATAGCGGGCTGCGGGAGTCGATCTTCACGAGCCCCCAGGCCCTGGAGCCTCGGGAGGCTCCGGTGGCGCTGGTGGCTCCTCGCGAACTATCTCCATCTCCGCCAGGACTGCAGAGTGCCTGGCCTCCTGAGCCTCCAGGATGCTCCTCATGAGGCGCTGGCGTGCCGCAGCCGCGTTCGGCAAACCGTAGGGCATGCGAACGTAGCTGTGGGGCGGGCCCCGCAGCGCCCCACACGTGAGGGCCAGAAGCGCTCCTGAGAGGCGACTCGGTTGAGCCCTGGGATGTCGATGCAGACGCGCAGCCCGCCATCCTCTCCTGGATGGGGAGCTGCGACGGGTAAGCGGCGGTTGCCACTCATGATCCTTGACTCCTGTAGCTCCTGAACAGCCTTGCTGACGAACTCCTGAGGGTTTGGCCCTCCTTGCCTTGCTCCTTCTTGAGGGAAATGTGCTTCAAAACACGCCTCCAAGTGGTGCCCAAGCGCCTCCCTCGTGACCTTGGCAAGGTTGGTGGCCCTCCAGGGTTGAGCCCCCGAGCCCTGCCTGAGAAGGGCGCCGGGCGCGCTTTCCTATGCGATAGAAGGAGGTTCCCCCTGGGCAGGTGCGGGCCCTGAGGGACCTGCTTCCTGAGGGGCCGGGCCAAGCGAGGTCTTCTTCTTCTTGGGGGCGGTCTCGAGAAGCCTCCTGCTTCCGCAGTCCGGGTCTTCCAGTGATGCGGCCTGAAAGGCTCGCTCCAGGGAGCACACCGCATCTTTCTGCTCGTAGGGCACTGTGATGACTCCTCCACTTCCTGGCATCTTGAGGACGTTGTAGCCATGGTGAGTCACGGCCATGAACTTGGCCAGCGCTGGGTACCCGAGGATGGCGTTGTACGGCAGGCGAATGTGGGCGACGTCGAAGTCGATGAGCTCTGTGCAGTAGTTGTCACGTGTCCCGAAGGTGACAGGGAGGCGAACCTGCCCAATTGGGACCGTGGAGCCGTTGGTGACTCCGGAGAAAGGCTTGGTTGGCTGAAGCTGATCGTAGGTCGGTGACAGGGAGGCTTCCAAATTTCCTCAGTTCAACTTTCAGAATTTAGACATGATGCATGGATGCAATGCCACTAATTACAAGCATTATTCTAGGGTTGTGACAAGATATGAATGTCTTTTGAATTTCAGATTTGCAGTATTGAGCATATGAAGTATTTTATGAATTCTAGAGATCTATTTTTAGCACTTAAAAATGTAGTTTCATAGGAGTATAAAAGTGCAGACAAGGTGATTCTCAGAGAAGAAACTGCAAGTTTCAGTTTCAGATAAGAAACTGTAAGTTCAATTTCAGATAAGAAACTACAACTTTCAGAGGCAGAGCATTTATATTAACACGGCCTTTTCAAACAGGGTTAACATCATGTTGGAAGTTTTATTCATGGGCGAAAATGGAACTACCAGCCAGTTAACATCATGCTAATCAACATTCATGCATAGCACATCTTCATATGATGCACAATCAAAATGCCCACACAATGTCGAGTGTGCAAAACATAGAGAAAACGAGGGACGAAGTTTTGGCAAGTGTTGGACGTGGTTTTGGGCTGCCCCGTATAGGCTTTCATTTTTAACATGCGCAGCCCACAACCTCGGATGGGAGGTCCATAGGCCTGTTTGTATTTTCTTAGGGCCGTCATGTATCGACCGGCTTATGGACCTCCCATCCAAGGTTTTATTTTTGGCAGCCCAATTTATGTATTTTTTTGAAGAAAACGTAGAGGTCTGTTCTATTTTTCTATATAAGAATAGGAACGCCAGGTCCAACTTAAGTTTCCCTTCTAACTATATTACATATATTTAAATTATTTTATATGTTTATATATTATTTTTATTGTCATCATATATTTAACAGATACTTACATATGTAAGAAAACAATATCCCACATCTTATTAACTTATAAAAATAATTTCTTAACAAATAAAATCCTAGATCATTTTTGCACGAAAATCCTAGTGATTGTGTACAAAAGCTTGGTAAGATTTAAGGAAGAATGTAATAATATCACTTATTATTTAAATATATTTATAACAAAATGCTCAACCCCTTTTTATTTTTTGATAACATTGCTGGCCCAACCCAACATGATAATTAGAATCAGCCCACCAAAATCATGTATTTCGAGAAAGTGCAAATGGGCTGTAATTTTTAAGGAAATAAAATAAATGGGCCGCATGGACGCTACATTATTTGTTCACCCAGCCCAGCTAATGGCTGTAATTCAAATAAAGATCGAATTGACTGTAAATTCTACCGTGCAAAAAAGACTGTAAATTCTGAAAAAAAATGGGTTGAATACATGCCACATTTTTGGAGGCTGAAATGTGGGCCAATAGGTCGAAGCCAACACAAGTCGTTGTCAATTTAGTCAACAAAAGATTCTGAGATGTTAGCCGTTGGATTTACATCCAACGACCGGAATCCATCTTCAATCTCTCGTCTTCTTCCTCCAGCGCCGTCGGGACCACCTCCCGCCTCCTACTGCTAGCAGCTCTGCTTAGCACGCTTCGCTATGAAGCGCTACTCCATCCTTGGCCAGGCCATCCATCCACCCCTCCAAACCTCCTGTTCTTCTCCACCGACTGCCGAACCAAACCGCACTAGAACCAGTTAACCCTCATACACCTCTCCGTCTGCGACTCTACTCCCGCGTCTTCCCATCTCCGGCTCGTTGTTGTCCGGGGCCTCGCCGTCGTCCACCACCTTGGATGCGCTCGGCGCAGCGTGGTCAACGTGGTCAACGAAAGACACCATCGGAAGTAGACTGTGCGTGGAGAGGCTGACAGCTGGGTCCACGGCCGCACACAAGGAAATGCCTCCTTATTACGCGCAAAATAATGATTCCTCCACCTGACATCTGGGACCCACCGGAAGGGCCTCTGTATTTCACGAAAAAACGTGCCCCCCACTGACATGTCGGACCCACCAGCTATCTTCGCACGCAAGGAAGTGCCTCCTTATTACGCACAAAAAATGAATACTCCCCCTGCCAGCTGGAACCCAGCATAGTGGGAGGCTGACTTGTGGGCCTACCAAGTTGACGGGGACGGAGGGCTTTGTCAACTTAGTCAATATGAACGATTCTAGCTCTTGTTACCGTACGATGTTCATCCAACGGCCGTAGTGCCTCTTCAACCTCTGCTATTCTTGCTCCAGTCGCCCAAACCAGCGTCGGTCGTGCCGCGTGCTCCTGCCTCCCGTGGCCGGCTGTGATGCCGCGGAGGCCTCACCGCCCCCTACTACTCCCACCGCTGGCCAGGCCATCCCTCTACTCACCCACACCCCCTATTATTCTGCGGCGATAGCAGCCTCACACTGCAGCCGAACCAGTGAACCATCGTACTCCTCTTCGCCTGGGCATCAACTGCTGTGTCTTCCCCGGCTCCGTGTCGTCCCCTTCCTAGGCCTCGCCGTCGTCCACCGCTGTGGTGCTCTCGGCGCGGCGTGGTCAATGTGGTCAATGACCAACTTCCATCGGAAGAGTACTGTGCGTGGAGACGCTGACAGCTGGGTCCACGGCCGCAGCAAGGAAGTGCCTCCTTATTACGCGCAAAATAATTATTCCTCCACCGAACAGGTGGGACCCACCGGACGGGCCACCGTATTTCGCGAAAAAAATGTTTTCCCCTGACTGCTGGGACCCACCAGCTACACCTTCGCACGCAAGGAAGTGCATCTGGGAAAAAAATGATTCGCCCCCCTGACTGCTGGGACCCACCAGCTACATCTTCGCACGCAAGGAAGTGCCTGACAGTCGGGACCCACCTGGTCGAAGCATACGTAGTGTTGTCATTCTAGTTGCGAATGTGTACGTACATATATACTGGTTGATGTAGAGGCGTACACGTGTCGTAGTAGAGGCGCGCACGTAGCATGTACACGTACGTACAGCGGCCAGGGTGCAAGAAAAAAAATATGGCCACGTGTGTGTACATACGGGCAGGGTCTCGAACTCCTACTCGTGCATACGTACGGCGAGGTCTCGTGTACATGGCTGGGTCGAAACGGAGAAACAGCATCGTCGTCGTGTTCATGGGGAGGCAACGGAATGCGTCGTGTCCATGGGGAGGCAACGGAATGCGTCGTGTTCATCAGGAGGCAACGGAATGCGTCGTGTTCATTGGGAGGCAACAGAACGCGTGGGAGCCAACCGGCTTGGACGGAACAGGCGATGGAAATGAGGCCTGGCGTACCGCAGAACGGAGGAAACGGTCTTGTGTTTGCCCGGCCGTGTTCGAAATGGGGTCCTGTTTATCGGGAGGGGTCTGGCATACCGCAAAATGGAGGAAATGGACCTCCTACACTCAAAATGGGGGTCTTATTGACCGGGAGGGGTGCGGCGTACCGCAAAATGGACGAAATG
>NC_041389.1:483787015-483874394 GCF_002162155.2 Triticum dicoccoides | reverse complement strand
CGCAACGCTCACTGTTCATCCAATCGATCGGCTTCAGTTAGCAGCAGTAGCAAAGGAATCGCTCGATCGGGTTCAGTTAACAGCCATCGATCGATCACTCGGGTTCAGTAACGCGTAGCCTGCAGTGCAATCGCTCGGGTTCAGTTAGAGCCCAACGCCTCGCTCGGGTTTAGTTAGAGCTAACGCCTCGCACACACGCGCGTACGTGTACGAGAGAAACGCGCATCGCTCGGCCCCCGACCTCCCACCGTAACCGGGAACTCCCCAAAATTTTCCTCCCCATCGCTTCTACCATGGTTTTTTCCGTCATGGACGGCCTAAAGAATGTCATGCAGCTGCGTCTCTGGCCCGCCCAGGATGAAAATCCCATTTTCTGTCATGATTTTTTGTCATAGAAGTAGGAGCCCACCACATCTATGATGATACCGGGTTTTGTCACAATTATCGTCATAGAAGTGTCATATGTATGACAGAATTTTTTTTCGTTCGGCCCAAAATGTCACGGATGTGTCTTTTTTTGTATTGATAGCAACGAGAAACCACGACGCAACAAACACAAGCGTCGCAAACACGGTGATAGCACCGAAGACACGACAGTCAATGCCGGATTCACTGGCTCTATGTCTGGTCAGCGGAAAAAGCCATTCAAAAATAACAATTCGGGCCCGTCCAGTTTTGATCGCATACTCGACCGTCCATGCCAAATTTATGGCACCCCAGGAACACCAGCCAATCATACCAACAGAGAATGCTGAGTCTTCAGACAAGCCGGCAGGTCAGGTCCCGAAAACAAGGAGAAGGGGTCTCAAAGCGACAATGACGACGAGGAGCCCCGATCACCGAATATAGGAGGGCAAAAGAAGTTTCCCCCGCAAAACAAAACGGTGAACATGATAAACGCCACCCACATTCCCAAGCTGGAACGAACGTGCACTCATAGGGATGTCGACTTAACGGAGCCAGTCGCCCCACAATACAACCTATGGCCGATCACCTTCGATCATGCGGACCGTCCAACCAATACCAATCAGGGTAATCCAGCCGCACTCGTCCTTGACCCAATAATTTATGGATTCCACCTCACGCGAGTCCTTATGGACGGAGGCAGTAGTCTAAACCTGCTGTATCAGGACATAGTGCGCAAGATGGGTATTGATCATTCGATGATCAAGCCTACTAAAACCACCTTTAAAGGTATCATACCAGATGCGGAGGCCAATTGTACAGGCTCCATCACTCTGGAGGTAGTCTTCAGATCACCAAACAATTACTGTACCGAAGAGTTAGTCTTCGACATCGTCCCCTTTCGCAGTGACTATCAGGCACTGCTCGGACGAACCACGTTTGCTCAATTCAACGCGGTGCCACATTATGCCTACCGTAAGCTCAAGATGCCCGATCCGCGTGGCGTCATCACGGTTAATGGCAGGGCCGAACTTCACCTCACTGCCGAAGAGTCTACCACCGCTTTAACAGCGGAAGCAACGAGTGGCACCTTTCAACTGAACCTCGAGTCGATGGACAAGCCCCCGGACACCGCTAAAGGAGTCCGAACTACGGTGCGACAGGATAACCCGGCTTGTCAGGAGCTCAATTAAACACTCCGGCAGAGGTTAAGACAGACCACATACTGCTGCTCAACCGCTCTGTGGCACACAAATGTTTTTGTATTTCCTTTGCAGGTTCACCCTTGCGTAGGCCAGGACTGATGGCATGGAAATAGTTCAAACACGTAAGGGAATCTTCAGATATTCCCCTCGATGACCATCCGACTACACTTCGGATCCGCATACAACTTTGTCCCGCCTGGTCTCAGTAGGTTCCGCAGTCATATTTATTTTTATCACAATTACTTGTACTCATGCGCATCGACATATTATTCAAATACAACATGTGGATTTATATGATGCCTATCTGTTGTTATTTCTTATTGAAACTCTTTTGTCAAAAGGCAACTGCACATCGCGATATGCCTTAATATGCCAGGGGCTTCATTATACCCATAATACGGCAATAAAGTCCGAACACCTTCACGGCAGTTCGACACCCTGAACTTATAGCATTATATGCATCAGCTCCAAATCATGTCTTGGGTCAATAGTTGGGTTTGCCCGGCTCCCATGTTTTGGTACCTTACGTTCCGCTATATCGGCTAAGGTAGCACAGGGAGAACTACTGCGATTGTGTCCCGGTTCTTCCGGACGAGCACCTCAGTAGAGAAAGCCGAAAACTGACTGTCATGATACAGCGAGAGCTGGTCAGCTATTCGAGAGGTTGTAAAATCTTTAAGGATTTCTTCCGCATAATGCCACAACCAATGCAGCGTGCGACGGATCAGCTTTTCTTCCGATCAGGTGCTTCTAGAGCCCCTCATGCGGTCTTCCGAACACCAGGGGTTGCACCTACCTTCATTTTGTTAAACTCCTATGGCTAAGTGAGAGTGATAAAGCCCTATAGTCCGATTGCCTGGTTCGCTGTGCTGAACACCTCCTTCAAGGACCCAAAGTTGGGATAAAGAGTGCTTAGGTTTATCCCCGAACACCCCCGTACTTACTACGTGGGGGCAGAAGCCGATGACTGGCCAACTCTCAGGATTAATATATAAAACGGCCGCACAGGAGGAAAAACTTCCAAATAACAAGCAATAAATAACAGAAATGACCTCGTTCAACATTACAGGACAACATGAATGTATTCATGGAAATATAATGTCCTTGGTGCGTAGCTCCGCGGCAAGGCGGGCTCCTTTCAAGACACCATCATAATATAATTCGGGCTTGCGGTGCTCCTTCCCTCCGGCGGTCCCTCGGTCATCAGCTTTTCCGCATCCATCTTCCCCCAGTGCACCTTTGCACGGGCGAAGGCCGTTCATGCACCTTCCATACAGACCAACCGCTTGATGACTTCAAGTCGAGGGCAAGTGCTCACAAGCCGCTTCACGAGCCCAAAGTAACTGCTTGGAATCGGCTCGGCGGGCCATAGCCGGATAATTAAATCCTTCATGGCTAGCTCGGCCGCCTTATGCTGTTCGATCAACTACTTCAGATGATCGGCAAAAGGCACCGGATAATTCGGTGCCAGATACTGCATCCAGAATAGCTTATCCGCAGTGTTCCTTTCTTTGGCTCAGTAGAATTGGGCGACATCAGATACGCTGCATGGCAGCTCCGCAAATACCCCTGGAGAAATCAGAATTCAAATTATCAACTTAATATTCTCCTCTCAAATACTTGCTTAGTATAAAAAAGCCTTACCTGCCGCAATCTTCCTCGCCTCCTGGATTTCCTTCAGGGCACCTTGGGCTTCCACCCGGGCATCACTTGCGGCCTCGCGAGCTTGGGAGAGTTCAGATTCTTTCCCTGATAAACTCTGCTCCAAGCTCTCGCATTTCTTCACGGCCTCCTGAAGCTCTCGTTGAGCTTCAATAACTCTGGCCTCGTGCTTTTCACGAAGAGCCTGCTCTGTGGCTGCCTTCTTCTCGGCTTCGGCCATAGCCTTCTTAAGAGCCTCAATTTCGGTCGTCGCCCCTAGAGCACATCATAAAAACATTTTCATCATGCACAATTATCCATTTGTGCTAAACGAATAAGATTTCCGCATACCTTGATTCTCCTCGAACTGCTTCCTCACCCGGCCAAGTTCTCCTTCGGCCCGCTCCAGACTATGCCTCAGTCTGGATAATTCTGCAACATGAGAGATGGCAGTCGCTATAGACGCCTGCTTTTTAAAAGAGATCAATGTCATCAAGTGAGTCTCCTGCGAACATAAATTTGATCCTCTGTCTGGTTCTTCTTTCCACCGAAAAGTGTATCAGGGGCTGCTATTTATACTATGACACTCTTCCAAACCTCATAAAACATACCTCAATGCCTCTTATAAGGCTGATACATGATTTATTCAGTCCACTCTCAGTGGACTGAATCTTCTCAATCACTGCACCCATAAGGGCACGGTGTTCATCAACGATGGAGGCGCTTTTCAGCGCCGCCAATAAAGTATCCCGCACCTCTGGTTGGACAGAGGTGGCCGGTGGAATAGACACACCCCCTCCAGCCAATGGAGGCCGTCTACCTAATTCTGGAGCCTTATTGGTCTCCGGAATCGTGTCTGGCTGGGGGCCGGATTCAAGATGACCCCCGCCATCGACATCCACGGGAGCCTTTTCTCCCATGTGTCCGGCCCCGGAAGTTTGACCTTTTGGCGCCGCCTTTGCGATTCCCCCCCCTCCTTGGTCTAGGTCCTCCTGGGACAAAACCTTGGTGTTATTCACATGATCAAGGGAAGGGGCCTTCAGGGGTGTCCCGCTCTCCATAGCATCCGAACCCAGCAAATCCTCCGACGAGGATTGTTTGGTGCGGGACCTCGCCGGACTATAAAAGTATGGCTCAGATTAAAATATTATGCTGTAACAAGTCCGGGCGCATAAATGTGTTTGGATTTTATACTTACGAGTTCACCAGGGGCTGGGCCCTGGGATCCCACTCCGGGCTGCTATCGGCAGCGACGGTGGACTCCTCTGGAAGAGGAGTTTTCCCCCTCTTAGGCGACTCGGCCTCCAAGGATGTGGAGGCTGTCCTTTTCTTTCTTCCCCCCGCCGGGGATTCGTCTTCCTCTTCCTCCCCTTTGGAGGAAGAACAAGCATTGGAGTCTTCGGATTTTGTGTCCGAGGCACCACGACGACGGAGGCCGCCCCTGGTCTTCTTGGCCTCCTTCTCGGCCTTCTTCTTTGGCACTTTGTAAGGCGCCGGGACCAGCATCTTCATCAAAAGCGGGCCGGCAGGTTCTTCTGGCAGCGGGGCCCAACAGTAGATCCGCCCCGCCTTCTTCGCCCAGCCCTAGGAGAGTCGTGGGAAACACATTAAGCATTTTCCTAAGGGTATGCAAATAAAACATATGAATTGTCAACATACAGTGACTTACTGAACTTGCAGGGCGGGATAGTTGGTACCCGCGGTCCTCGGCGGAGTCTGGCCACGATTTTCTAGACTTGAAAAGCACCTTCCAGATGTCCTTGTGCGAGGAGCCGAAGAGCTCTAGCAGGGTCTGGTGCTTGGCTGGGTCGAACTCCCATAAATTGCAGGCTCGGTGTTGACAAGGTAGAATCCGGCGAACTAACATCACCTGGACTACATTGGCAAGTTTGATGTTCTTCTATTCCATGTCTTGGACGTGGGTCTGGAGCACCGACAGTTCGTCGGACGAGGCCTAGTCAAAGCCCTTCTTGGGCCAGGACGTAAGTCGCAGGGGGGCTCCAGATCTGAATTCCGGAGCAGCGGCCCATTCCTTGCCGCATGGCTCAGTGATGTAAAACCACTGCTGCTGCCACTCCTTGACGGAATCATTGAAAGTACCTGCTGGCCATGTAACGTTAGGCATCTTTCGCACCATGGTGCCTCCGCAGTTGGCATGCTCGTTGCTCACTACCTTGGGCTTCACATTAAAAACCTTCAGCATAAGCCAAAGTGCCGCGGGACGCGGAGAAAGGCCTCGCACACGACGATGGATGTCGAGATGTTGAGGAAGGAATTGGGGGATAGATCATGAAAGTAAATCCCATAATAATATATGATGCCACGAACGAATGGGTGGAGGGGAAACCCTAGCCCGCGGACAAAATGAGGGAGGAATACTACCCTCTCGTGGGGTTCCAGAGTGGGGACCATCTGTCCCGCCGTCGGAAGACGGTGGCCGATTCTCTTGGACAAATACCCGGGCCCCCGAAGCTTTTTGATATCCTTCTCCTGGATGGTAGAGGCCATCCACTTGCCTCCTGCTCTGGATCCAGACATTTTCGGGAAACCTTTTTCGGTGGAGAAGACGAACGCTTGGGCGCTAGGGCTCAAGCGAGAAGGAATGGATGAGCAAAGGAAGAAGAAGGCGTGGGTGAAGGAGGGAGTCCTTATCCCCTTATAAAGGCAACAGAGATCTTGTGCCTCCCCACTTGCCCGGTAAACTCGCTTATTCCCCAAGCGCCATGATTGATGGCGCGGTTGGGTTACCCACACCCTATTGATGAGAATCCTGTGATAAGGGGACACGATCTCTGCTTCGACAAGATGTGCCAATAAAACTGCCTCGTGATATGTGCGGTGGCAGGTTGAGAAAAATGGTTCGAATAAAGACCGGGCCATGGCGTGATGTCATGCTATGAAAAGTTGTCAGCAGATTAAATTTGTGGAATATTGTGCTCTCTACGGTGGTATGTGGAATTCGTTTTGCAGAGCCAGACACGATCCTTGTGTTCAAAATCTTCTATGGAGTATTCAAAGAAGGAACCCGCCTTGCAATGCCGAAGACAATATGCGCACCGGACTCATCGTCATTGAAGCCTGGTTCAGGGGCTACTAAGGGAGTTCTGGATTAAGGGGTCCTCGGACAGCCGGACTGTATACTTTAGTCGGACTGGTGGACTATCAAGATACAAGATTGAAGACTTCGTCCCGTGTCCGGGTGGGGCTCTCCTTTGCGTGGAAGGCAAGCTTGGCAATTCGGATATGTAGATCTCCTCTTTATAACCGACTCTGTGTAACCCTAGCCCCCTCCGGTGTCTATATAAACCGGAGAGTTTAGTCCGTAGGACCACACACAATCATAATCATAGGCTAGCTTCTAGGGTTTAGCCTCTACGATCTCGTGGTAGATCAACTCTTGTAATACTCATATCATCAAGATCAATCAAGCAGGAAGTAGGGTATTACCTCCCTTGAGAGGGCCCGAACCTGGGTAAACATCGTGTCCACCGCCTCGTGTTACCATTAGCCTCGTGTCCACCGCCTCGTGTCAACCGACAACGGGAGCTACACTTAGGTCACGGCTGGCATACCCCACCTCGCCAGGCCTCATGGGCCTGGTCTTCGCACACCCCTCCCAAGCGAGAGCTCGATGAGGAAAAGGTAGGATGGTCTGTTCATACGTCAAGGGGGACTCCTGAGCATCGCGTCTCAGGAGCCTAACTGGTCACGTAGCCCCTCACCTCTTGGGCTCGTCCTGGTGATCCGGACGACTCAACGACGGCTGAGGCATGCGCGGGGCCGGGTGATTCGTCTCCGTCGTATCTACTTTTGCAAACACTTTTGCCCTTGTTTTGGACTCTAACTTTTATGATTTGAATGGAACTAACCTGGACTAACGCTGTTTTCAGCAGAACTGCCATGGTGTTGTTTTTTTGTGCAGAAAATAAAAATTCTCGGAATGTCCAGAAACTCCATGGAACACCTTAGAAAAAATAAAGAAAAATCCTTGCAAAAGATGAAGACCAGGGGGCCCACACCCTGCCCATGAGGGTGGAGGGCGCCCCCCTGGGCGCGCCCCCTACCTCGTGGGCCTCCTGGTGGTGACCATAGTTTGAGGAGTTCATGTATTCACTATGTGCTAATGCTTTGTTCTGGTTCTCTATTAAAAGGAGGCCTTAATATCCCTTAGTTTCCAATAGGACCCCGCTGCCACAGGAGGGTAGGACAAAAGATGCCATGCAAGTTCTTGTCCATAAGCACGTATGACTATATGCGGAATACATGCCTACATTACATTGATGAACTGGTGCTAGTTCTGTGTCGCCCTATGTTATGACTGCTACATGATGAACCACATCCGGCATAATTATCCATCGCTAATCCGGTGCCTACGAGTTTTCCATATACTGGTTTACGCTTATTTACTTTTTCGTTGTTGCTATTACAATCACTACAAAATCCAAAAACATTACTTTTATTGTCTTTACTTTTGTTACCGTTACCACCACTATCATATTACTTTGCTACTAAACACTTTGCTACAGATACTAAGTTTGTAGTTGTGGTTGAATTGGCAACTCAGCTGCTAATACATGAGAATATTCTTTGGCTCCCCTTGTGTCGAATCAATAAATTTGGGTTGAATACTCTACCCTCGAAAACTGTTGCGATCCCCTATACTTGTGGGTTATCAAGAATATTTTCTGGTGCCGTTGCTGGGGAGATAGCTCTATTCTTTGAGTCACTTGGGATTTATATCTGCTGGACACTATGAAGAACTTGAAAGATGATCGAACTACTATCTTGCCCTCAACTACGAGGGGAGGTAAGGGATTGCCATCTAGCCTTGCACTAGATTCTCCTTCTGTTATGAGTAAGTTTGCGACACCTAAACCTACTACTGCTATTGATTCTGATATGTCGCATGTTATTGATGATGCCACTTCTGCTATGCATGATACTTATGATGAAACTACTTCTATGCTTGATACTACTGTGCCACTTGGTGAATATCTTGATGAGCAAATTGCTAGGTCTAGAGAAAGAGAAATTATTGAACCTGAACACGATGATGTTAGTGACGATGAACCTACGCCCGCTATTCCTGAGGGTTATCTTTTTGATGCTGAATCTTCTACAGCTATTTTTGCTTGCCAGGATAGACGTGAACATAAGAGGTTGCTAATTAAATGGAGTAAAGAATATTTTAGAGGTAGAATGAAACCCGACCCTGCTTTTGTTACTTCACCTATCTGTGTTCCTGATCAGGACTATTATGATTTTTCTATTGATCCAAATATAATTACTTTGGTTGAATCTGATCCTTTTTATGGCTATGAATCTGAAACTGTTGTGGCACATCTTACTAAGTTAAATGATATAGCTGCCCTGTTTACTAATAATGAGAGATCACACTACCTTTATTTACTTAAGATATTTCCGTTCTCATTAAAGGGTGATGCTAAGATATGGTATAACTCTCTTGATCCTGGTTGTGTGCAAAGTCCCCAGGATATGATTTATTACTTCTCTGCTAAATATTTCCCCGCTCATAAGAAACAAGCTGCTTTGAGGGAAATATACAATTTTCTGCAAATTGAAGAAGAGAGTCTCCCACAAGCTTGGGGGAGGCTTCTCAAGTTACTTAATGCTTTGCCTGATCATCCTCTTAAGAAACCTGAAATATTTGATATCTTTTATAATGGACTAATTGATGCTTCCAGAGATTACCTGGATAGTTGTGCTGGTTCTCTTTTCAGGGAAAGAACACCGGATGACGCTGAAATTCTTTTGAATAATATGTTGGCAAATGAAAATAATTGGGCACCTCCCGAGCTACCTCCTGAGCCAGTTCCTGAGCCAATTACTGAGCCTATTCCTAAACCAACTCCGAAGAAGAGAGGTCTTCTATTTCTCAGTCCCGAAGATATGCAAGAGGCAAAGAAATCTATGAAAGAAAAAGGTATTAAAGCTGAAGATGTTAAGAATTTACCTCCAATTGAAGAAATACATGGTCTTAATTTACCGCCTGTTGAAGAAGTATATGATCTCAATTACTTATTTAATGAAGAACCTCCCGATATCCCGACACAGGTAGTAAAGGTAAATTCTCTCTATAGATATGATAAAGCTGAAGTCCCTCCTACTAAAATTGCTAGTCAGTACTTGGATGAGTTTGATGACTTTATGTTTAAGCAAGACGACTTTAATGCTTATTTTGGTAGACAATTAAAACAGAATACCTTTACGATTAAACTCTTGGGTGATTATATGGCTGATATTAGAGGTGAACTTAAACTTGTTAGCAAGCATGCTTCTATGGTTACCACTCAAGTAGAACAAGTACTTAAAGCTCAGAAAGAAGCGCTTGATGAAATGAATAGTAAGAAAAATGATTATGCTATTAGAGTGGCTACTAGAACTGGTAGAATGACTCAGGAACCTTTGTTTCCTGAAGGCCACCCTAAGAGAATCGAGCAAGATTCTCAGAGAAACAATATTAATACACCTAGTTCCTCTAAAAGGAAGAAAAAGAATAATGATAGGACCTTGCAAACTTCTAGTGAACCTATCGCTGAACCACCTGAGAATCCAAATGATATCCCTGTTTTTGATGATGAAACACAATCAGGTGACAAACATGAACCTAGCGATAATGTTAATGATAATGTTCATGTTGATGCTCAACCTAGTAATGATAATGATGTAGAAGTTGAACCTGTTGTTGATCTTGATAACCCACAATCAAAGAATCAACATTATGATAAAATAGATTTTGTTGCTAGGAAGCATGGTAAAGAAAGGGAACCATGGGTTTAGAAACCCATGCCTTTTCCTCCGAAACCATCCAAGAAGAAGGATGATGAGGATTTTGAGCGCTTTGCTGAAACAATTAGACCCATCTTTTTGCGTATGCGATTAACTGATGTGCTCAAAACAAATCCTTATGCTAAGTATATGAAGGATATCATTACTAATAAAAGAAAAATACCTAAAGCTGAAATTTCCACCATGCTTGCTAATTATACTTTTAAGGGTGGAATACCAAAGAAACCTGGAGATCCCGGAGTGCCTACTATACCATGCTCCATTAAAAGAAGTTATGTTAAAACTGCTTTATGTGATCTTGGAGCCGGTGTTAGTGTCATGCCTCTCTCTTTATATCATAGACTTGACTTGAACAAGTTGACACCTACTGAAATATCTTTGCAAATGGCTGATAAATCAACTGCTATACCTGTCGGTATTTGTGAGGATGTGCCTGTTGTAGTTGCAAACGTTACTATTTTAACGGACTTTGTTATTCTCGATATTCCCGAGGATGATAGTATGTCTATTACTCTTGGAAGACCTTTCCTTAATACTGCAGGGGCCGTTATTGATTGCACCAAAGGCAATGTCACTTTTCATGTTAATGGCAATGAGCACACGGTGCATTTTCCGAGGAAACAACCTCAAGTTTATAGTATCAACTCTATTGGAAAAGTTCCATCGATTATATTTGGAGGTTTCGAATTTCCTCTCCCTACTGTCAAGAAAAAGTATGATATTCTTATTGTTGGGGATTTTCATATCCCCGTTGAGGTAACTTAGTGTTATTCGAAATTTCTCCGGTTCCGGGATTATTTGGAATGAGTTTGTTAACAAGACATGATCAACCTTGTTAGTGGGTTCATTTTGATGATCACGAGATGGATGAAACTAGAAGGACAACCTTCTGTACCCTCTTTATATTTTCTGTTATTTAGTAGAAATAAAGTAAAATAATTTTTTTCTATCTGTTTCCTGACTTATCCATGCAATATAAAAATATCCCAAAAATAAAAGTCCTCAGAATGCCATGCCAATTTAATATGATTTTTTCGGGAATATTTAAGAATTTACTGTGCAAAAATTACCACGGGGGGAGCTGCCACCTGGCCACGAGGGCGGAGGGCGCGCCCTACCCCCTGGGCGCGCCCCCTGCCTCGTGGGCCCACGGTGGCCCTCCTCCACGTATTCCTGCACCCATCTTTTTCCTCTGTCTCACACAAACATGAAAAACCAACTGAAGCACGAGTTCCAGCCCCCGTTGTTGTGATTTTCGATCTCCTTGCTCAAAGCACCTCTCGCAAAACTGTTTGGGGAGATTGTTCCTTGGTATGTGACTCCTCCATTGGTCCAATTAGTTTTTGTTCTAGTGCTTTATTCTTTGCAAATTTGTGCTGCATAGGTGACCATGTTCTTGAGCTTGTATGACAAATGTATATGGTTCCAAGTAGTTCCAATTCTTTATATAGGCCCTAGGCACTTGTGGGAGTTGTTGCTATCAATTTTATCGAAGTTGGTTCACTTTTATTTGAAGTTACTAAAAATTTCAGAAATTTTTCAGAGGAAACAATATGTTTAGGAGGATGTTCCAAGGTGGTCCTTCAAGGAAGAAAGGTCCCAGGATTGCAATACGTGATCCTGACGAGGAACCACCAAGAGACGCTCCTAGAGGCCCTGTGAATGGCCGTCAGAAAATTTTATGAATCAAGTGGGAATCAAAGAAGAATTGAGCGCATATTTGAGTAACGCCGGTCTTGAGGACTTTGAAGCTGACAAATGCCCCCAGTATCATGATCTCACAAGTTCATTTGTGAGGAGGTTTGAGTTTTCAACTTCGCGAAATTCTCTTTCAGTCATGTTTGACCTTTATGACAAATCTTATACCATGGACTTAGAGGATTTTACTTCTGCTTGCAAACTTCAGCTTGGGGTAATGTCAGGGATCCGCCTAAATCTGAATATAGAGAATTCCTTGCTAGAATAGCTGTGGGGGAATCTAGGGATATAACACAAGCCACTATAGGTTGCATTCACTTTCCTGCTATACATTATTTTGCTCTCTTCATAGGTAGATGTATAAATGCTAAGGATGAAGCATGTCACATATGTGTCCCTGATCTCAGTATTCTCAGGAGTGCTGTGTTAGGAGACCAATCTTATCATTTGGGAGCCATTATAGCTCGCAGGTGCATCAGAATAGGCACAACGGAGATTTCTTTGGAGGAATTTATGCAACCCGCTTAGCTAATTTTCTTGAGGTAGACATTTGTGAGGGTGACATGGAGTTACCACCTTATTATTTAGATTTCGATTCTATGGTTTCCCATCAGTTTGTTGAGAGGACTGAACCACCTCTCTAGTATCGACTAATCTTTGACAGACGTCGTGTAGTCCATGTTGCTCTTCCTGCTCCTGCTTTCTTTGATTCACAGGCAAAAAGAATACATATTATTACCAGAGAGGAGGCAGATGAGTACGAAAGGAGAGTGGAGGCTGCTCGACTCCATGCTACAGCTCAGGCGGCGATAGCTGCTGCGTCACAGTATGACCCCACCTTCACCTACGGATATCGGCCAGGCCATCCCTGGCAATACACCAACTTAGGCCAAAAGCCTAAGCTTAGGGGAGTACGTATTTCCCACTGACATTACATTTATGTTCACACACACTCATTGCTAGATGTCGGTGCTCATGCTTTTTCATTGTATTATCCATGCTAGTTTAAATTTCTTTTTCCTGCCTTCTTCTTGTGTGTTTGTTAAACTTTAAGAAAAATCAAAAAAATTAGTGAGTTTACTTTTCATGCTTGTAGTAGAATTAAAAAGAAAACCCAAAAATATTTCCCGTTCTTCTTTTACTTGTTGGGAGCTTTCCCGTGTAAATAGTTTTTATTTCTTTTCCTTTCTTTGGGTGTCGAGAAGACCATATTGAAAATGCTTAGTGGCTCTTATATGCATGATTGTTTATTTAAACTTAGAGCCCATATTACTTGTCTTCTCTCTTGAGTTGATTGCTTGCAGATTCTAGCTTAGTCCAATGCACGTGCACTCTTATTATTATACACACCGTTCGGTCGTGCAAGTGAAATGCAATGATGATGATATATGATGGACTTGTTGGGAAGAGAAAAGCTGGTATGAAGTCGACCTCTCTTGTTTTTGTAAATATGATGATTCATCGTTCTTGATTCAGCTATTATGAAGTAAACATATTTGTAATGACATCTAGAAATTATAGTTGCTTGTGCCATGCTTGATTAGCTATGAGTTATAATGGTTTACCTTGTGTGCCAACATGCTATTAGAATGATTATGATGTGGTATGATGGGGTGGTATCCTCCTTTAAATCTATTGAGTGACTCGACTTGGCACATGTTCACGCATGTAGTTGAATCAAATCAACATAGCCTTCACGATATTTATGTTCATGGTGGATTATATCCTACTCATGCTTGTACTCGGTGTGAGTTAATTTTAATGCATGTTTACGACTGTTGTCGCTCTCTCAGTTGGTCGCTTCCCAGTCTTTTGCTAGCCTTCACCTGTACTAAGCGGGAATACTGCTTGTGCATACAAACTCCTTAAACCCCAAAGTTATTCCACATGAGTCCACTATACCTACCTATATGCGGTATTTACCTGCCGTTCCAAGTAAATTTGTATGTGCCAAACTCTAAACCTTCAAATAAACATTCTGTTTTGCATGCTCGAATACCTCATATGTCAACTAGAGCTGCCCTTATCTTCCGTGTTAGGTGGGTTATTCTCAAGAGGAGTGGACTCCCCTCCTCATTCACGAGAAAATGGCTGGTATCTGAGATGCCCAGTCCCATTCTTCGTGCAAACTAAATCAAAATAACTGCAAACAAAACTCCCCTTGGGACCCGTTGAATGTTGGAGGCACTCGTTGTTTCGAGCAAGCCATGGATTGATGCTTGTGGAGGAAGGGGAGTATAAACTTTATTCTGTTTGGGAACCGCCGATAATCTGTTTAGCATGGAAGATATCGTCGTCTTTTAGTTGTTATGTTGACAATGAAAGTATGCCGCTCAAAATATAATTCATCTCTATTTCAAAACCGAGCTATGGAACCTCTACAAATCCATGCTTCCCTCTGCGAAGGGCCTATCTATTTACTTTTATGTTGAGTCATCACCCTTCTTATTAAAAAGCACCCGCTGGAGAGCACACTGTCGTTGCATTCATTATTATTGGTTTATATTGGGTATGACTTGACTGGAACTCTTTTACCATGAATTACAATGTTTAGTCAGTCCTTGATCTTTAAAGGTGCTCTGCATTTATGTTTTGCGGTATCAGAAAGGGCTAGCGAGATACCATTTTGTTATATCATGTTATGATTATTTTGAGAAAGTGTTGTCACCCGAGTTTCATTATTACGGCTTGCTAGCTGATTATGCTATTGATATGAGTAATTGTGAGACCTACGTGTCATTGTGAATATGGTTAGTTCATAATAATTGCTGAGACTTGAATGTTGGCTTTTCATATTTACAACAACAAGAGCAAACAGAGTTTGTAAAAGTTTTTCTTTTTCTCTTTCAGTTTGTCAACTGAATTGCTTGGGGACAAGCAAGGGTTTAAGCTTGGGGGAGTTGATACGTCTCCGTCGTATCTACTTTTCCAAACACTTTTGCCCTTGTTTTGGACTCTAACTTGTATGATTTGAATGGAACTAACCCGGACTAACGCTGTTTTCAGTAGAACTGCCATGGTGTTGTTTTTTTGTGCAGAAAATAAAAATTCTCGGAATGTCCTGAAACTCCACGGAACACCTTAGAAAAAATAAAGAAAAATCCTTGCAAAAGATGAAGACCAGGGGGCCCACACCCTGCTCACGAGGGTGGGGGCGTTCAGCCTACCTTATGGGCCCCCTGGTGGCCCTCCGACGCCAACTCCAACTCCATATATTGGCTTTCGGGAAGAAAAAAAATCAGAGAGAAGAAATCATCGCGTTTTACGATACGGAGCCACCGCCAAGCCCTAATCTCTCTCGGGAGGGCTGAGCTAGAGTCCGTTCGGGGCTCCGGAGAGGGGGATTCGTCGCCGTCGTCATCATCAACCATCCTCCATCACCAATTTCATGATGCTCACCGCCGTGCGTGAGTAATTGCATCGTAGGCTTGCTAGACGGTGATGGGTTGGATGAGATTTATCATGTAATCGAGTTAGTTTTGTTAGGGTTTGATCCCTAGTATCCACTATGTTCTGAGTTTGATGTTGCTATGACTTTGCTATGCTTAATGCTTGTCACTAGGGCCCGAGTGCCATGATTTCAGATCTGAACCTATTATGTTTTCATGAATATATGTGTGTTCTAGATCCTATCTTGCAAGTCTATAGTCACCTACTATGTGTTATGATCCGGCAACCCCTAAGTGACAATAATCGGGACCACTCCCGATGATGACCATAGTTTGAGGAGTTCATGTATTCACTATGTGCTAATTCTTTGTTCCGGTTCTATATTAAAAGGAGGCCTTAATATCCCTTAGTTTCCAATAGGACCCCGCTACCACGGGAGGGTAGGACAAAAGATGTCATGCAAGTTCTTTTCCATAAGCACGTATGACTATATGCGGAATACATGCCTACATTACATTGATGAACTGGAGCTAGTTCTGTGTCACCCTATGTTATGACTGCAACATGATGAACCACATCCGGCATAATTATCCATCGCTAATCCGGTGCCTACGAGTTTTCCATATACTAGTTTACGCTTATTTACTTTTTCGTTGCTGCTGTTACAATCACTACAAAATACCAAAAACATTACTTTTATTGTCTTTACTTTTGTTACCGTTACCACCACTATCATATTACTTTGCTACTAAACACTTCGCTGCAGATACTAAGTTTCTAGGTGTGGTTGAATTGACAACTCAGCTGCTAATACTTGAGAATATTCTTTGGCTCCCCTTGTGTCGAATCAATAAATTTGGGTTGAATACTCTACCCTCGAAAACTGTTGCGATCCACTATACTTGTGGGTTATCACCTGGCCCTGCCGACACAGAACGCCAAGACCTGGCTTTCACCCTTGTTTTTCAAGTCGTTCGCACGTCAAGGGGGACTCCTGAGCATCGCATCTCAGGAGCCTAACTTGTCACATAGCCCCTCACCTCTTGGGATTGTCCTGGTGATCCGGACGACCCAACAACGGTTGAGGCATGCGCGGGGCCGGGCCCTGCCGACGCAGAACACCAAGGGTTGCCCCGGCACCTTTTCCTAAGTTGTTCACACGTCAAGGAGGACTCCTAAGCATCGCGTCTCAGGAGCCTAACTAGTCACGTAGCCCCTCACCTCTTGGGCTCGTCCTGGTGATCTGGACGACCCAACGACAGCTGAGGTACGCGCGGGGCCGGGCTCTACCAACGCAGAAAGTGAATAATTATGAGATTATCTAGGCATGATCATGTATATAGGCATCACATCCGCAACAAGTAGACCGACTCCTGCCTGCATCTACTACTATTACTCCACACATCGACCGACTCCTGCCTGCATCTAGAGAATTAAGTTCATAAGAACAGAGTAACCCCTTAAGCAAGATGACATGATGCAGAGGGATAAACTCATGCAATATGATATAAACCCCATCTTTTTATCCTCGATGGCAACAATACAATACGTGCCTTGCAACCCCTGCTGTCACCAGGTAAGGACACCGCAAGATTGAACCCAAAGCTAAGCACTTCTCCCATGGCAAGAAAGATCAATCTAGTAGGCCAAACCAAACTGATAATTCGAAGAGACTGTCAGCATTGTGGGAACGGGGTTACCCAGACTTGCCTGCCTGCGGCGTGGCTCAAGGAGTGGCCCAGTACGGCCCATCTCCATCAACACATGCTCAAGACCCTCACGAGGGGCAAGCCTCGCGGGGCAGACGACAGCAGGCTTCCTCGGGCAAGGCCTCGTCAGGCTGGTTCGTGAGGAAGGCGGGGAGATCAAGGCGGGGTACCTCGCGAGGTGCTCATGACGCAAGCCATGAAGACCAAGGCTGGGCGGGCTCAAGGCGGGCGTTAGCCTGCGCAGAGTCCTTCTTTCCTCTTTGGTGCAAAGGGGGCAAGCGTTGGCGAGAGTATCAAGCAAAGGCAACCATTTCGGTGCAACAAGGCCAAGACCAGCAGGACGGCAGAACGGTGGTCATCATGGAGCCCAAGCCGGCGTCATCGTCAGGGTCTTTGGCAGGCGAGGACCAACTTTAGTCAGGATAAGTGTACCAGATGTTCCCCTCAAAATGGCCAATTGTTGGCACCCTTCCCGCTCAATCTTTGGGGAGAGGCCCAGTGCCTCTGCCTATAAATAGGACTAGCCAAGTCCACAGCGTAGGGAGAATGGATCCGAGGCATCGGCGTCTAGAGAGAGAGAAAGAGAGGCGACTGAACTCCCCTAGCAGTTCTTTGCACCAGCCAAGAACAGAACCTCGCAAGGCTGTTCTTCCCTTGTACTGTTCCTCATCATCCCTAGAGGCAATCCACCACACCACAAACTGGAGTAGGGTATTACACTACAATGGTGGCCCGAACCAGTATAAATCTCGTGTCCCTTGTGTTGTTCTTCGTGTAGTTTTAGATCCTTGCGAGGCGACGAGACATGGGTAGGCAGGAGGTGTGATCTCCGCGTGCACCCCAGAGTCCGAACCTTGAGGGTCTGCTGGAACCCGAAATCCGACATAGACTTGCAAAGATAACTCAATCATGCATAAAAGAATTCAGAGGAGATTCAAATATTTCTCATAGATAAACTTGATCATAAACCCACAATTCATTGGATCTCGACAAACACACCGCAAAAAGAGTTTACATCGAATAGATCTCCACAAGAGAGGGGGAGAACATTGTATTGAGATCCAAAAAGAGAGAAGCCATCTAGCTAATAACTATGGACCAGTAGGTCTGTGGGAAACTACTCACAACTCGTCGGAGGGGCTATGGTGTTGATGTACAAGCCCTCCATGGTCGATTCCCCCTCCGGTGGAGCACCGACGAAGGCTCCAAGATGGGATCTCAAGGATACAGAAGGTTATGGCGGTGGAAATTGTGTTTCGTTGGCTCCCTGGATGTTTTCGGGGTACGTAGGCTTATATAGGAGGAAGAAGTATCTCGGTGGCCGCCCGAGGGGCCCACGAGATAGGGGGACGCGCCCTCCTATCTCGTGGCCGCCTCGGCTGCTTCCTGACTTGCACTCCAAGTCCACTGGATCACGTTCGTTCCAAAAATCATGCTCCCGAAGGTTTCATTCCGTTTGGACTCCGTTTGATATTCCTTTTCTTCAAAATACTGAAATAGGCAAAAAAAACAGCAATACGGGCTGGGCTTCCGGTTAGTAGGTTAGTCCCAAAAATGATATAAATGCGTAAAATAAAGCCCTTAACATCCAAAAGGGGTAATATAATAGCATGGAACAATCAAAAATTATAGATACGTTGGAGACGTATCAATCCTCCACCTTCTTCCCGGCGCGGAAGATAGCGTTACCACCTCGCACCACGACGAAGCAGATACACCCAACCGGATTGTCGCCAGTCATGTGAAGGAAGAAGAAATGGTGAAGCAGGGCGACGGAGGGCATCACCCCCACGAACGCCTCACGATAGAAGGCGAAAAGGGACGGAAGGAGGATGGACTTGGCATGGATGTGGAGCGCGTGAAGACCATAGTGGTGAACGATGGCGAAGAAGAAGCGGGAGAATGGAGGTACCAGCCCCGAGTAGACGCTGTGCATGAAGAAGGGGAAGAAGGTGCTGCCCGCGGGCTCTGGTGCAGCGGTGGCGACCCGGAGCACTGTCTTCTTCCACTCATTGTAATTGCTCGCCATCAGGAGGAGCGTGGTCTGGAGCTTCTCCCCGGTCACGTAGGGCGCGAGCAGCCCTGGCTTGTACCAGGCGGGGCCGGCAGCCGGGGCAGGACCCACGGTCTTCCCGGCGTCCATAGAGCAGAAGATTTGTGGGGAAATCGGCAGATCTGGTGAGTTCTTCCACTGCAGGGAGAAAGGGATCTGGAGCAAGACGAAGAATGAGCAATGAAAGCCTGGCGGCAGGCGACACCCCTTTTGTCAGACGGAAGCAATTGCCGAGGCAGTGTGGGGAAACAGAGTCGCCCACGTCCAATCAATCGCTACGCGTCATCAAGGCCGCAGGCGGTTAGGGCCCGTGGCGCTCCACCCTTGCCCTTTGGCTTCGCCTGGAAGCCAAGTCCGAGCGTGCCCTGGGCCCGGGGGCTATTGTCGGCGTCCTGGATTCGGGGGTATCCAGCCCTGCCTGCTTGCGGCCCACCACGTGGCTCCATGGACGGCCTAGTACAGCCCAGCTTCAACACCAATGACACAAGACCCTCGCGAGGGGCCAAGCCTCGTGAGGCGGACAACGCCAAGACCCCTGAAGGAATTGGCCTCCTCAGGAGGGCTCCTGAGGGGCGGACAGTTCTATGCAGGTTACCTCATGAGGCTCAGCTGACATAAGCCATGACGACCAAGGCCAGGCGGGCGCCAGGGGGTGCAGAGCGTAGGTTTCCTGTTTGGTGCAAGGGGGGCAAGCCACAGGCGCGGAGTCCCGAGGAATCAGCCAAAGGTTTCCATTCTGGTGCAACAAGACCAAGACCGCCAGGACGGCAGGAGGGAGGTCATCGACGAGCCCACCGCAGCGTCACGACCAGAGGCTTTTCATAGGCGAAGACCACTTTTGTCAGGATAGACTGTACTACTTGTCCCCTTTCAAATCTAGCCGTTGTGGGATCCCTTCCCGCTCATATTTGTGAAGAGGACCAAGGCCACTATAAATAGGACTATCCACCACCATAGGAGGACAACAGGAAGAAGAAGGAGAGAAGAAACCAGAACAAGTAGCGCTAGCATACACCACACCAGCTCAAGAACACCTCACCTCCTAAGGCTTGTTCATCCACTGTAATAGTTCATCCTCAGCCCTTCGAGGCAATCCACCACACCAACTGGATTAGGGTATTACACCACAACGGTGGCCCGAACCAGTATAAATCTCTGTGTCTTTGTGTCTCTTTGAGCTCGACGCGCTAGGCTTAGGAGGATCACGAGTAGGCAGGCTGGGCGGGTTGAGATCTCTGCACGCACTCCAGAGTTCGAACCTCTCAAGGGTTTGTGGATCCCTAAATCCGACAGTATAAACACATTTTCCTTCCATTGTTTTGTTTAACCTTTCTGGTAATATATATGATATAAGTAGTAATATTTCCCTACTTATGTAAACACCACGGTGTGCCACTCTGTCAGTAAAACCTTGTTACTATTGTTGATGACATTTCGGTAACCACCGATGGACGAGAACTTTTCCTATTGGTCTGCCTCGTTCAACAAGCAGGAAAATGGTTCTCTTCGTCCTTCGCCCTTGGTACCAACGTTGCTGCCAACATAACTAACATGCTATCCTCTGACCTCCCTTGATATCGTGATTGTGCAAGATGTCATCCTACTTTCTACTTTTAACCTACATGGTGGGCCCATAACCCACAGTTCCACATGATCGAAATCTGACTCTCCTATACACCTCTATTTCCAAGGTTATTCCTCATGCTTGGCTTCATAGGTAGATCATGAGCCACCTTCCTAGAGATGATCTGTTCTGGTTTCAGCCGCAATACTTATTCCGTTCGTCTGAACCCCCATCACACTGTACTTCAGGCATCGAACGATTTCTTACCAGTTTGAAACTTTCGTACCCTCTTATAATGCTCTCGACATGTTTCAAGTATTCAACTCGAGAGATACTTTATGCTTCTTCCTCTGAGCTAACCATCCAATGCTCAATCTTGTTAAAAATCCGTCCTTATAGAGTTTTCCCCTCTTATCCTTCCATAAGTACGGTGAAGATCCTGAAGGAAGGATGACAGTTTTATCATGATGCCCAGATGCAGCAAAATGAAGACATCAACGAGAGGGATCAACTTCTTTGAGAAGAGGAACCAAGGATGAGAAGATCCGTTAGAATTTCATAACTAAAACTTTCCTCTTTACTCCACCTCTTAAATCTCGGGACGAGATTTCTTCTAGTGGAGGAGATTTGTAATGCCCCGATAGTTAAGCTACAGTAACCACTCACCCTAACGGTGCCATATCATCGCTGTTAATTTTCTAATCTCACTTTGAACCAAACCGAGTTCAAATTCAGTTTAAAATAAAGTCAAATTATTATTTCTTCAACCGGTAAAACAAAATGTTCGCTGGGTTGCAAACATTCACTAACTAATTGTCCTAAATATACCAACATTATTTGAATTATTAAAATGCCCTTGACCTATTTTAAACTGCACCAAACAACCCCTTTTATCTCATTTAAATTCCACCATAAATTCTAGGGGAAACAAATTGTCCCCAAACATTTTGTGGCAGTGCAAAATATTGCAATATATTTAAAGGGCCAATCTCTATAATTTTGCAAAGTCATTTGGTGGCTTATTTAATTGCAAATAGTGGCTGTTTTAATTGTCAGAAAAGGGGAAAAAGGCAAACTAGCTACTGTGCTAATGGGCTCTACCTACTACAGTAAACGGCCGAGCCCACTACCAGGGCCTTTCCTTTAACCTCTGTACACAGGGAACAGAGGCCATGGCATGGACTCCGCACGCCCGTCCACGCAGCGGATGTTGTCGTATCGACCAACCTGCGGTCATGCAGTTGGATAAGAGCGTCCTCGCGAGTCCCCTGGCAAACCCTAGAAGACTTCCCCCTCTCCTTTTCCTCCCTCGCTCGCCTCCCTCTCGATCTGGATCGAAGCCGAGCACTCAGATCATCGTGGCTCTGGAGTCCCCGCGGCCACCCTCCTCCCCGAGCTGCGCCAAGGCGTCCAGGAGTTCCAGCTCCATCATCCTCGTCCTTCTCGAGTACCAGGACGAGCCGAACCGCCCGTAGCTCTCCGGCATCGTCGTCCTTCCCCGCATGCGCTGCTCTGCTTTGTCGCCTCCCCGAGTCTCTCCCGAGCCCCCTATGAGCTCACTGCCCCTTGCATACCTCAGCTGTCGAGCAATTGATAGAAAAGCGAATAATTATGAGATTATCTAGGCATGATCATGTATATAGGCATCACATCCGCAACAAGTAGACCGACTCCTGCCTGCATCTACTACTATTACTCCACACATCGACCGACTCCTGCCTGCATCTAGAGAATTAAGTTCATAAGAACAGAGTAACCCCTTAAGCAAGATGACATGATGCATAGGGATAAACTCATGCAATATGATATAAACCCCATCTTTTTATCCTTGATGGCAACAATACAATACGTGCCTTGCAACCCCTGTTGTCACTTGGTAAGGACACCGCAAGATTGAACCCAAAGCTAAGCACTTCTCCCATGGCAAGAAAGATCAATCTAGTAGGCCAAACCATACTGATAATTTGAACTGACTGTCGGTGTTCTGGGAACGGGGGTACCCAGACTTGCCTGCCTGCGGCCTGCGGCGTGGCTCAAGGAGTGGCCCAGTATGGCCCATCTCCATCAACACATGCTCAAGACCCTCGCGAATGGGCCAAGCCACACGGGGCAGACGACAGGAGGCTTCCTCGGGCACGACCTCGTCAGGCTGGCTCGCGAGGAAGGTGGGGAGATCAAGGCGGGTACCTCGCAAGGTGCTCATGACGCAAGCCATGACGACCAAGGCTAGGCGGGCTCCAGGCGGGCGCCGGCCTGCGCAGAGTCCTTGTTTCCTCTTTGGTGCAAAGGGGGCAAGCGCTGGCGAGAGTATCAAGCAAAGGAAACCATTTCGGTGCAACAAGACCAAGACCAGCAGGACGGCAGAACGGAGGTCATCGTGGAGCCCAAGCCAGCGTCATCATCAGGGTCTTTGGCAGGCGAGGACCAACTTTAGTCAGGATATGTGTACCAGATGTTCCCCTCAAAATGGCTAATTGTTGGCGCCCTTCCCGCTCAATATTTGGGGAGAGGCCCAGGGCCTCTGCCTATAAATAGGACTAGCCACCCACAGGGTAGGGAGATCGGATCCGAGGCATCGACATCTACAGAGAGAGAAAGAGAGGCGACTGAACTCCCCTATCAGTTCATCGCACCAGCCAAGAATAGACCCTCATGAGGTTGTTCTTCCCTTGTACTATTCCTCGTCAGCCACAGAGGCAATCCACCACACCACAAACTGGAGTAGGGTATTAGACCACAATGGTGGCCCGAACCAGTATAAATCTCGTGTCCCTTGTGTTGTTCTTCGTGTAGTTTTAGATCCTTGCAAGGCGACGAGACATGGGTAGGCAGGAGGTGTGATCTCCGCGTGCACCCCAGAGTTTGAACCTTGAGGGTCTGTCGGAACCCGAAATCCGACATTTGGCGCACCAAGTAGGGGTGCACCGGAATCTGCCTTCCGTCGCCTCGTGTTTCGCCGCCCGTCGCATCATCATCATCATGTCCGGTGACCCAACGGGCAATCCCAATCCCTGGGTGGCCTGGCCCGCCCGTGTAGAGCCGCTTGCCCAGGGCAACCTCAACCCTGCGCCCCAGGCAGCCCGCGGTCCGCAGGGCGCTGCAGGCCGCGGGCGACGCGGCCAGGCGGCACCAGCTCTCACACCGCGGCAGGTGCGGTCGGCAGCAAGGGCCTCAAGCCACGCCGTGGCCACGGCGCCGTACACCCGGCGGGAGCAGGCAAACTCAAGGGCCGCGCTCACGGTGGCCTGAGAGCTACTGCGATGTAGGCTGCCGGAGGATGGCCGCGATGTGCTACTGGAGTGGGTGGCGGAGCTCCTGGGCTCAGCCGCCTCGGGGGCTCACCCCTTTGGCGCCCAGCCGCCGCCTCAGGCCCAATGTGGACCGCACGAAGGCCCCATGCACGCCCGCACAGCTCCGAGCGGATTCCAGGGCCACTCCAACGCCAACCCGACCGTCGGCGCCTGGCTGATGCCGCCGCCTCCGCCTCCGACTAGCGAAGGGGGATCCACTACAATCCACGGGCCCGGTGGACCGCCGCGCTACCACTCCCAGGTGGGCACCTCGAGCGGGACCGCGTGGCACACGGGGCACTACAGCGAGGCATTCGGGGCGATGGCCCCGGAAGCGTATGTGCCCCACATGGTGGATCAAGGACACGCGCGGGAAGAAGACCATGGCTCGTTCCTTTGCCCGAGCTGGGGGGAAGAGACACACGAAGCTAAACTCTTTCAGGAGCCCAAGGAAGGCCTCGTCGACCGCGCTGAAGGCAGCGACTATCGGGTACCGCTAATCCCTCAGGAACAGGCATACGCTAACCATTGATCGCAGGAGGTACAGGTCCTCGCGCCGGATGGCCGCCCCAATCCAGCAGCTTCCTACCCCTCAGGAGGAGGGCACCGGGGGCTGCAGGAGGGGGGCCGATATCCGGCCTCACCCCCGCGGCGCTCGGAGCCAGGCGTCCTTAGGAGGTAGGCCCTCTGCCGGGGAGGTGCCTCAGAGCCTACCCCCGGCAGAGGACCCGTGGTCGTCAGGGGAACCGCTGGCGACCGCTCTATCCCATCGGTGGCGTCCTCGGTCTCCGGCCGTCATCGGTGGCGATAGAGTGTGGCGCAAGGCGGGGACCTCGTCTGGCGATATGAAGCAAGGCCGGTACCTATGAAGAAGGCCCAGTGCATGTGAAGCTCGCCGCCCCGTAACACTCTCACGTAATAATGAGTGGGGATGTACATGCCCCGGAGTCTCTGGAGAGCCGCCCTCGGGCCTCGGGGGCTCCCGCCCACGCCCAGTGGCAGCACTTAGCTACGCGCTAGTGAGAAGACGTCAAAGACTAGACTAGGTGCCGGACATGGCCTTTCTGCTTTTTTGCCTTTCCTTTGGTTGTCGTTTTTCCTGTTTGGGTTTAAGTTGGATTTGAGCTTGAAACTTGCGTGTGTTCGGGGAAGGGGTGTTTAGTCTCGTTCGAGCAATCTCTTGCATTCTGGTTACTGCTTTACGTCCATCCAGCTTCAGCTGCCTCCCCTCATGAGCCCCTCTCGAGCCGGGCCAGGCCTAGCATGCGCGCAACCCATCGCCATGTCCTCTCAGGAGGTTCTCATTGCAAGTTCAATAGGCTCGTTCAGGAGGCACTCGGGCCACCACACCCCCCGCAGGCTCGCTCAGGGCGCACGCGGGTCGAAGGTAAACCAGCCAGTTGGCTCATCACAAAACTAGTCGCTCGGTATGGGCATACGGGCGATATCATGCCTACAAATACGCTAACTGCAAGTTTTCACACGAGGGGCTCCCCCTCCCAAAATGCTCTTACAACCCTTAGGGCCAATCCCGAACTCTCTCTACGTAGGGTAAAAAGCAGGAACAGCGCGCGGTCAATCGGATAAATCCCCCAATGCATCCTCAGGGGCACCTCCGGAGTCGCCACTGGCGTCGCTGGCTTTGCTGTCACCTTCTGCTCCACCCTCACCAGCACCAGGACCGTTCACCACTCCGCCCTCATCAGCAGCTATGACCACGTCGTCGTCGTCGGTGGTGAAGGCTGTCGGTGTCAAAACCGGCGGATCTCGGGTAGGGGGTCCCGAACTGTGCGTCTAGGCGGATGGTAACAGGAGACGAGGGACACGATGTTTTTACCCAGGTTCGGGCCCTCTTGATGGAGGTAAAACCCTACGTCCTGCTTGATTAATATTGATGATGTGGGTTACAAGAGTAGATCTACCACGAGATCAAGGAGGCTAAACCCTAGAAGCTAGCCTATGGTATGATTGTTGTTCGCCCTACGGACTAAAGCCATCCGGTTTATATAGACACCGGAGAGGGCTAGGGTTACACAGAGTCGGTTACAAAGGTAGGAGATCTACATATCCGTATCGCCAAGCTTGCCTTCCACGCCAAGGAAAGTCCCATCCGGACACGGGACGAAGTCTTCAATCTTGTATCTTCATAGTCTTGGAGTCCGGCCGATGATGACAGTTCGGCTATCCGGACACCCCCTAGTCCGGAACTCCCTCAGTAGCCCCTGAACCAGGCTTCAATGACGATGAGTCCGGCGCGCATATTGTCTTCGGCATTGCAAGGCGGGTTCCTCCTCCGAATAATTTATAGAAGATTGCGAACACCAGGATAGTGTCCGGCTCTGCAAAATAATTTCCACATACCACCGTCGAGAGAATAATATTCACACAAGTTCAATCTGCTGACGTATTCCATGGCGTGACGTCACACCACAACCAAGCCTTTATTTGAAACGTTTTTATTGTACCACTTCAGCGCGTTTAGCAAAGCGGTTTCCTTGGCACGTCCTGTCGAAGTAGAGATCGTGTTCCCCTTATTCTGGGATTCCCATCAATACAGACATGGGTAACCAAACCGCGCCCGTTGCCACGCCCCCTCCATCGAAGGCGGGTTCCAAACGGTCACGGGGACGACTCTTGGTATTCTTCCTCTTTATAATGAGACCAAGGCCCGTTCTTTTTATTCAATCCTCTATCGAATCCTCCCCTCTCCCTGAGTTCCAACACCCAGGGCTCCGAATTCAGGTACCTTCGATCCTCGACAATGTTCGGTCCTGATCTACGAGGCCGGTGGATGCCCTCCTCCATCACGGAGGAGGACGTGCTAAAGCTGAGAGATGCCAGGTATTTAACCTACGAGATTTCGCATAGGCTGCCTGCCCAAGGGCAAGTTATCCCAACTCCCGAGCCTAGCGAGATCGTCGTGTTCATGTCTCACTTCCGTCGGGGTTTAGGCTTCCCGACGGATCCCTTCATGAGGGGGCTCATGTTTTACTATGGGCTGGAATTCCACGACTTGGCTCCGGAGTCCATCCTCCATATCTCGTCATTCATTATCGTTTGTGAAGCCTTCCTCCGCACTACCCCTCACTTTGGATTATGGCTCAAAACCTTCAACGTGGAGCCGAAGATGATTGAAGGGCGTCAGGCAGAGTGCGGAGGGGTAGTTATAAGCAAGAGGGCCGAAGCTCCATGGCCCAAGGTCTCTTTCCAAGAGGAGCTCGGCTTGTAGCAACAGGAGTGGTTTTATATCACCGCTCCCCGGGGCAGCAGGTAGAAGCCGCCGCCCGTCTTTCGCTCGGGCCCTCCACAGCAGCTGACGTCATGGGTCAACAAGGGGCGTGACTGGGGGCCTCCCAAAGACGTCCCCTTGTTGCAAGACCGGATTCGAGTCCTCCAAGAAAGGGAGATCAATCTGGTCACAGTGGTGCAGGTCATGTTGATCCGGCGCCTACTGCCCTGCAAACGTCGCCCCCTCCGCCTGTGGGAATTTAATCCGGAGGGGCCGCGAGCTCTTCAACACTTCATGGGTTTGACTCCCATGGAGATGTATAAACTGTTCTTCGGATCGCAAGAGACGCATCCAGAATTGACCGAGGACGCTGGCCTAAGCTGCAATCGCCCGGATACTCAAGTAAGTAGCCCTGTGTCCGGACACACCATCCATTTATTTATCATGAGCTTGCCTTTTAACCAGCTATCCCTGGACAGGAGTGGATAGCGCAAGCAAAACTAATACGGTGTCCGGCCCCGCTCCCTGAGACCACGCAGGATCCCGTGTTAATCAAAATGTTGGAGGTTGCACCTTCAAATGAGGGCGAAGGGGGGCACAGGGAAACTGTCACCTCTGCCAAGGAGGCGTTTAATAAGGGAGGAATCGAGAGTCCCTCCTTCCAGGGGGAGAAGCGGAACGCTTCCGAAGACCCGGAGGCCAAGGCCTCAAAGCGGGGAAAGAAATCTGTACCGGAAGGTCCTGCGCCAGAAAGCGCCCCGGCCGTACTATCTCCTCAGAGGAATCAGCCCTCTAACGAGCCGTAAGTAAAAAAGGGGAATTTTATAATTATTAGACACCCATGCTTAATGTCTAAAGGTAACCGAAGTTTTACATTGTAGCTCGGATCTCAGCCCATCTCAGCACAGCTCATCTTCGGGAGACCTTCGTCCGGAGAAGATGGAGAGCAAAACGCCTCCATCTGCCGCCCCATCACACGGGGCGGACGACCCTGAGGTGTCGTCAAGGAGGGTCTCCCCGAGTCCGGCGGGGCCGGAGAGTTCGACACCCATTGGAGTACGGCCGGTGGAGCTGCAGGATTTGCTTAAGAGGGCGTCCATCTCAGAAGATCACCGCACATTAATGGGTAATGTGGTTGAGAGGATCTCGTCCGCCGAAAGCGGGTTGCATGAGGCCGTCGGAAGTTTACTGACGGGATTTGAGGTACGCAAAAAATGACATACCTATTGACAGTTTTGCACATGAAGTGCGCCCTGTATAGTAGCCCCTGAGACTTGGTATGCTGTCGAAAACGGCAGCGTGCCTAGGATCATAATCTCAGTTATTAACTGTCGCCTCTCCTATGCAGGTGGCGGAACGTTAGGTGGCCAGCCAGATGGATGGATTCGCCGAGCTGAAGAAGCAACTCGACGCGGCAGATGCGGACATCTCGCTGGTCAATAAACGACTTGATGAGTCACAAGGTATGTGATTGCGCTGCGGTCGCTTAGTAAGGGAGCTGATGCCCATTCCTTACAAGTTGTATGCTTGATGCATATGGTGCTGCTGCTGTGGAAGACCTTCGAGCAGAACTTGCTCGGGCCAAGGAGCAAGCCAGAAAAAGCGAGGCGGCTGCCTTGAAGGCAGCGGAAGAGCTAGAAGCCGAGAAGGCTGCTCACTGCTGAAGCAGGGAGGAGATGGCCGGAATGGCCATGAAATTAAAAGTTGCTACCGACTGCCTGGAGGTTCTAGAAGGAGAACGCCGAGCGGAGCAAGAGGACCTGAAGAAGGCCGATGCCGAAGCCAAGGATGCCCGTAGTGCAATGCGGGCTATGAAGGAGGAAATGCGTCAGGTCGGAGACATTGTGGCTGGAAAGCCCTATATGATGCGTAGGAAGTTCACGGATCCGAAGTATGCTCAGCTGGGCCGATTGTACGGTGCAGAGGATCCTTATTTGGACTTGGCGGTGAGTGCGGCTGACGCAGTCGTGCACTTTCAAAGCCAGGAGGATCATGAAATGGAAGAGCTTTTCTGGTCTCAATTCCATAGTCCAGAGCATCCACTTCCGTTGAGTGATCGGCTGGTTGAGTGGGCTGAGCTGAATAGATTGTCTGGACTGGCCATGACGGATGTGGTAACTCATCTGTGGCCGAAAAGGCCCTAGCCGAAGAGTTATTTTGGCGTGTTGCAGCAATTCCTTGGGGCAGTGCCGCATATTAAGGCGATGAAGCGGTCGGCATGCATAGAAGGTGCGCGGATGGCTCTCGCCCGTGGTAAAACATACTGGGCAGAGATGGATACCACCGCTGTTGCATCCCGGGGTTCGGACAAAAGCCGATTCCCCACCGAGCATTACTTTGAGGAAGTCCTGCAGGGCGCTCGTATAATAGAGTCGCAGTGCTCGAAAGATGTTATGTTTGAATGACATGTATGATTTCTAAGATCATGTTTATGATGCAATGACTTTTTATACTTGTGTGTTCAAGTATTGAACTATCTCCTGTGCGGCCGTATATGTATGTATAATCTGAAAGATGGCAGTCTTTGGCTTCAGCCCCACGCACATGGTGCGGGGGTGTTTGCAAAAAGAAAAACGCTTTTTCACACTTAATCCAACGTCTTGGTCCTTTTAAGGAGGTGATAGCATAGCAAACTAGGCAACCGGACTATAATGCTTTATCACTTTCACCTAGCCATAGGTGCCCGAATGTGGGGCTACTATATAGCCCCTGATGGCACCGTGCTTCTCCGAACTTGGGGCGCGTATGTGCCTGACCGGGAAGTGGTCCTTTGTCATAGCGGAGGAATTCTAAACATTCCAATGGTCGATCGAGTGGTTGACCAGTCTCTTGCTATATCATGACAGTTAGTTTTCAGCTTTCTCTACTGAGGTGCTCTCCCGGCCGAACCGGGGCACAATCGCAGTAGTTCTCCTGGTGCCGCGTTAGCCGATGATACGGAACGTAAGGCAGCAAAACACAGGAGCCGGGCAAACCCAACATTTGACCAAAGACATGATTCGGAGCTGATGCATATAAGGCCTAACTCGAGACGCCGAACACTCCCTGAGGTGTTCGGTCTTTATGATATCGGGCAGAATAAAGCCCTAAGCCCCAAGTGTCCAGGTACAGGCGAGAACTTCTGACGCGGCCGATGCCAAAACGGTAGCCTCCTCCTCGGCTCTGGTAGGAAACCGGGGGATGTGTATCAACAAGAGACAGTGAGAAAGGTTTATGCAGGGTCTTAATCTGAAAAGAATCCTTGCAACGGGTCCCTACTGCACGTCTGCGCCTGTGTCTCCGTTGTGCTGTATCGTGGACAGGTGTAGCACGTGCTTCATCTGTAAAAGAGAAGGACTTAGTTTCTAAGAAATATCGTGCAAAAAGTGTATCAAAATAAAGTATAATTTGGAAGATGAAGAAAGTTGAGCTTTATTGGCTTTCATCATTTATGCGCGCGGCCCCTAAAAAAAGGGGTATGCGGCTGGGAAGCCCCTTGCCGGACTCGTCTAACCATGTCTGAGGTCTAAATGACCTGTTTTTAGGGGCTTTGACCTGCAAGGTCAAAATAATGTGTGGCTGTCTAGGCAGCCGCACATTCTCCGTGGTCGAGAGACACATGGAGTTTTAAGAATATGCTACGTGGACCGGGCATTTTTAAGCGTAAGAGACGCGTAATGTGGTATTGCATTAAAGCGCGCGAAAGCAGCACGCCCCAGTAGTGCTTAAGGGCTACTACTAAATGGGGCGATGGAGGGTGAGCTTTTCGCGACGGAGGTTGTCGGATGAAGTGAACACGACTCCTAGTGGTACAGAGCCTGTAAAATTGGCTAAAAAGGCCTGGTGTCACTCCTTTGAAGGAAGTGCTGCTATAGCGAATTTTGGTGGGTTCTATCCCCAGTCTGCGGACGGTGTCCTGGTATAGCAGGGGCCGCGCTGTGTGTTATTACGTGAAGTGAGTTCACCGTTTTGACTTCTAATGGGAAAGTCTTTTGGTTTCCGGAGCGCTGCTTTTGGGTTTCGTCACTTTCGCTTGGTGTGTCGAGCCCTTTGTGTTCGGCGTTAAGTCGGCCGGACTGCTTGAAGACCCAACAATCTCTGTGGGTATGGTTTCCAGGCTTCCCGGAGGTATCGTGTATTTGACACAGTCTATCCAGAATCTTGTTGAGGTTGGATAACTCCTCACTATTATCCTTTAAGGGCAGTGTTTTGTTGTTCGGTCGAGAGCTTTTGAATCCGGCGTTGACCGTCGTACTATTTGGGCCATTCTCCTTGTTCCGGCACTGATCTTTTTTGCGTTGTGATTTCCCATTTCCATCCCTGATTTCGGATGTACTTGGGTCGCTGGTGCTGCATCTAGCCAACCAGCTGTCTTCCCCCGCGCAAAAGCGGGTCATGAGACTTGTTAGTGCGGCCATTGTTCTTGGTTTTTCCTGGCCGAGGTGTCTGGCGAGCCATTCGTCTCGGACGTTGTGTTTGAGGGCTGCTAAGGCTTCAGCGTCCGGACAGTCGACTATTTGGTTCTTTTTAGTGAGGAACCTGTTCCAGAATTTGCGTGCTGATTCTCCGGGCTGTTGAGTTATGTGACTTAAATCATCTGCATCTGGAGGCCGGACATAAGTCCCCTGAAAATTTGCTCGAAACGCATCCTCAAGCTCTTCCCAACTCCCAATCGTATTTTCTGGGAGGCTTTTAAGCCAATGCCCAGCCGGCCCTTTGAGCTTGAGGAGAAGGTATTTTATGGCATGGAGATCGTCTCCTCTTGCCATGTGTATGTGTAGGATATAATCCTCAATCCAGACTCCGGGGTCTGTTGTTCCGTCGTATGCCTCTATGTTTATGGGTTTAAATCCCGCTGGAAATCCATGATCCAGTACCTCGTCGGTAAAACATAGTGGGTGTGGAGCGCCCCTGTATTTGGGTGTGCCGTTGTCTTCAAATGCTCGGCTGGTTGTGTTACTTCCTGGGGTCTTCTTTTTTGGCCCATAAATAGACCTGGCCGGGTTATCCTTTTTCCGAGGATCTTTATGCTGATCGTGTGCCGGCTTGAGTGCGGCGCCCCTTGTTGCTCTTGGCCTGTCATCTGGTCGTCTATCCGGCCAGGCGGCTTCTTTATTTTTTGACTGCAGGGGCTCTAAGGCCTCCTCCTATAATTCGGGCAACAACTTGCGCTTCGGGTAGCTCTTTGTCTGGTGACTAGTGCCATATTTATCTGCGGTGTTGAGTACTTTGCTCCATCTCATTCTGAGTGCGTCCTCCACTGTTTTGAGCTTCCGCTTTTGCTTCTTCAAACTTCGTGCAGTGGCGACGAGCCTTTTACGAAGATTCATATGCTCTGGTGATGTGAGATGATCTTCGCCGGGGATGGGTTGCTTGTCCAGTTCATGTCCGGCTGGCTGCTTGTTGACGTGTGCGTCGTCCACTGCTTCGCCCTGCTCTAGGGCCGGGTCCGTATGGGTGCCGTTTTTGTCGATGCCGGTCTTCGGGCAGCGCTTGCGTCTCCGCTTTGTTTGTTTGTTGGGGGAGTTGTCCTTCGCCACGTCCCGTTTTTCCTCATTGTCGCTTCCTTTTGGTGTGTCCACCATGCATATGTTGTGAGCTGGGGTGGCTTTTCCGTGCCCGTTAGGCGCTGGTCCTTGGTCGTCTCCGGCATCGTCGTCCATACCGTCGATGTCTTCGGAGTCGTAGTCTAGCATGTCGGTTAGATCGTCGACAGTGGCTACCAAGTGGGTGGTGGGTGGGCTTTGAATTTCTTCGTCATCCGCATCCCAACCTTCCTGACCGCAGTCCGGCCAGGGCTCTCCTGGTAACGAGAGATACTTTAGCGAACTCAAGATGTCGCCGAAAGGTGTGTGTTGAAAGATGTCCGCTTCGGTGAATTCCATGATCGGCGCCCAATCGGATTCGATCGGGGAGGGCGCAGGGGGTTCGTAGTCCGGCGAGGAGTCCGGCACCTCGGAGTCACGAGCTTTATGAGGGACAAAGTCAGTGTTCGGCTCTATCCCCATAGAGGCTGCAGCCCCCGAGGCGGTGTCTAGCCATCCGTCCTCGATCTGCGCAGCCGGCTCCGAGTTGAAGATCGGAGCGGGTTCGAGTGCGGCCTCCAGGGTATTGTCCGGCTGCAGAGCTAAATCATGCTCGCTGTGACAGTGCGGAACGCTCGGCTGTGGCTCGAATCCATTGACGATCAAGTCCCCGAGGATGTCAGCCGTGAAGTTCAAACTTCCAAATCTGACCTGACGGTCAGGGGCGTAGCTTTTGATCTACTCCAGATGGCCAAGCGAATTGGCCCGCAGTGCGAAGCCGCCGAATACGAAGATATGTCCGGGGAGAAAGGTCTCACCCTGGACTGCGTCGTTGATGATGGTCGGACAAGCCATTGAGCCTATCAGTGACGACACAGAGGAACTCTCAATGAAATCACCAATGTCGGTGTCAAAACCGGCGGATCTCGGGTAGGGGGTCCCGAACTGTGCGTCTAGGCGGATGGTAACAGGAGACGAGGGACACGATGTTTTTACCCAGGTTCGGGCCCTCTTGATGGAGGTAAAACCCTACATCCTGTGTGATTAATATTGATGATGTGGGTTACAAGAGTAGATCTACCACGAGATCAAGGAGGCTAAACCCTAGAAGCTAGCCTATGGTATGATTGTTGTTCGTCCTACGGACTAAAGCCATCCGGTTTATATAGACACCGGAGAGGGCTAGGGTTACACAGAGTCGGTTACAAAGGTAGGAGATCTACATATCCGTATCGCCAAGCTTGCCTTCCACGCCAAGGAAAGTCCCATCCGGACACGGGACGAAGTCTTCAATCTTTTATCTTCATAGTCTTGGTGTCTGGCCGATGATGACAGTTCGGCTATCCGGACACCCCCTAGTCCGGAACTCCCTCAAAGGCCCTAACAAGGGCATCCACGTTGTCTTCCACCCAATGCGCCAGGTTGCCCCGGATGGCCAGGGGCACCGGTGCGATGGCGGCATCAAAGTCAAAGTGGGGGTCCATGTTCTGAAGATGGCTGAAGACACGAGAAAAAGGACGCCCAAGTAGGGAACGACTCCTCTCCTCCACCAACCTATCGGCTCTGCCCGACCGAGTCTCCAGCGCAGTCACCACGTCGGTGAAGAACTGAAGGTTGCTAGCATAGTTGACCACATGAGGCTCCCCAATGGTTGTCTCGCAGATGTTGCCCAAGGCCGTGTTAGCTCTTTCCTGGAGTGCACTGAGCATGGGGGCATGCATGTGCTCCAAGATCTGCCGCTGGCGTGTCTTGTCCTTGCTCCACCGTGCGACGGCCTCGGCCGCGTCCACCCTTTTATGGAGAAGAAGCACCTCAGCGCGGGAGTAAGCCAGCTCCGCCTGTGCCGCGCCAAGGGCGGCCCCGGCAGCGTCCGCGCGCCGTGTCACTTCATCCAGCTTGGCCTTCAGGGCGGCGGTCTTGCCCTCTGCTTCGACCTTGATCAACTCTAGCCTCTCCCCGAACTCGCGCTCGAGGTTCGAACGGGCCTCCGCCACCCGGCGGTCTACCTCTTCTGAGGCTCGGTCTTCCCTCACGGCAACGTCATCCTCCTCCTGCGCCACCAGGTGCTCCCTCGTCTCCAATCGCTCGAGGTCCATGGTGCGCTTGGTGGCCTCCAGCGTCAGCGCCTCCTCGCGTTTCTGAAGCTCCGCCCGGTCGACCGAGCCCCCCTTCATCGACGCAAGGGCCGCCTCACGCCACTCCACCTATTGCTCTAGGGAGCTACTCCAGGCCCGGAGCTCCCACGCCCGCTCTTCTGCGGCCCTACGCTGTTGGTCAGCCTCCTGAGCCTCCAAGACGGCCCGGGAGCAGGTCACTGTCGGTGTCAAAACCGGCGGATCTCGGGTAGGGGGTCCCGAACTGTGCGTCTAGGCGGATGGTAATAGGAGACAAGGGACACGATGTTTTACCCAGGTTCGGGCCCTATTGATGGAGGTAAAACCCTACGTCTTGCTTGATTGATATTGATGATGTGGGTATTACAAGAGTAGATCTACCACGAGATCAAGGAGGCTAAACCCTAGAAGCTAGCCTATGGTATGATTGTTGTTATGTCCTATGGACTAAAACCATCCGGTTTATATAGACACCGGAGAGGGCGAGGGTTACACAGAGTCGGTTACAATGGTAGGAGATCTACATATCCGTATCGCCAAGCTTGCCTTCCACGCCAAGGAAAGTCCCATCCGGACACGGGATGAAGTCTTCAATCTTGTATCTTCATAGTCTTGGAGTCCGGCCGATGATGATAGTTCGGCTATCCAGACACCCCCTAGTCCGGGACTCCCTCAGTAGCCCCCGAACCAGGATTCAATGACGACGAGTCCGGTGCGCATATTGTCTTCGGCGTTGCAAGGCGGGTTCTCCTTCAAATTCCAAGTGCCTGCTGAATAGTGTCCGGCTTCCTTTTAAATGTTGTGCTCCTTGGCTTCCACGTCCAATAATGGCCCTCTTCCACGTGTCGTATGAATGCGAAAAGCTAGGGTATTTTTGCGTTTTACCCCCTAGCCGTGTGAATAAGCCGCCTATAAGAGAGGCGAGGATCTAGATCCAAATCACACCATCCTCCTTCCGCAAGTACTCATTGAAGCGGAGAAGGAGGACTTCCTCCGCACGAGTCCATTGAATGGATTCTCCATGAATAACCCTCGGAGCTGGGTAAGCGGACGTTTATCTATCCGATCCATATTCCCGAAGTCAAGTGCCTCACTTTGTGATTTTGACGCAGGAGCTGCGCCGGGACGTGGAGGGCATACAAAGCCTGACTCCACAGCCCGAGGATCTGGGACGATCACTTGATCCAGCCTCCGAAGAGGATCCGGACATAAAGGTGGAGTTGATTGACGGGGTGTTCCACCAACTTAGCATGGATAATGCTCTAGTCGCCATTACGGCTGACTACCCCGGTTTATCTCCGGCTTCCCAGGTGACCACGACCGGAGTTCTGACACCATCACTTGATCCATCCTCATTTCTGACCATCGTTTACCAATGGTGCATCGCAGGAGGCACCTTTAAGGCGGGAAGCCGAACCCGCGGCGGCTGACCAACAAGGGTCAGTTCGGCCCAGCAGGCGGAAGAGGAGTGCGGCGCGAATCGAAATGTCGCCGCAACGGTACGGCGCACCATCGTTTTTAAGGGAAAGATCCCTAGGAGGTATATTAACGCTCATGATTTTTCCAGGAGAAAGAGCGCTCGCCGGACAGTGTCCGGAGAGGTTGCCAATCAAGCCTCCGCCAGCCATGCTCCAACGCGTGGTCCGGAAGGGGAGGCGAACACAAGGCATGAGCCGAATGCTCCTACAATGGAGGATGCCGACAGGCTGTCCGCCACCAGGTCTGAGGTGGAGAGCGCCATGAATCACAGGCGCCGCCGGACGGTTCTTCGTGACGCGTGTTTCTCTCCGGAGGCACTGAGTGCCTTTAATGCGAGAGACGCGCACCTCCATGCCGCTCGAGATGGTCTAACCAGAGCCACGGAGCAGTATGTGAAAGACATACGGGTGAGGAATTTTAATAGTTATATATGCCAGTAGCCCCCGAGACTTAAAATAGTTAGAATAACTGATTTAAGGATCATTTGTATATGCAGGATCTAACGGAGAAGAATACCTGTCTGTCCCAGGAGCTTCAAGAGTGCAAGGCCCAACTTGAGGCCGCACTAGCCGCCGCAGGGGGAGCCACAGAGACCCCCTCTGGTAATACATACTTCGAAAAGATAAGTAGTTTTTGAAATGCGGCATGTGCGTAAGTCTGACAATAAAATTGCAGAGGGTGCCGGACAGGAACCGGACAAGCAACATCTTCTACGCCAGCTGAAGGCCGGCGAGAAGGTGCTTATGAGGGTGCAGCAAGAGTGGAACAAACTCCAAGATGCCAACACCCAGCTGGGCGAAGAACTAAAAGATGTTCGGGTCCAGCTGTCTGACTCTGTAAAGGAGAATCGGCGGCTTCGTCGCGGCATTTACAGTAAGTGCTTGAGCAAACTCTTTTGAAAAGAAGAGTTCGGCGAGGAAGTCGATTGACAGAAATGTGTCTGTAGGTGTGCTCACGGGTCATCCAGCAGAGGAAATGCCTGGTTCCACGGGTGACCTTCTTCCCGAGCTGCTGCAACTGCACGAACGTATTCGGCAGGCGATGAGCGGCGGCGTCCAGGCCTTATGGCCGTCCGTCTCCCTACCCGAGGGTCTTGGAGGGCTTGCTCACAAGCTTCAGGGAGTACGGCAGCGCTTCCGTCTGTGGAAGATATCGGCCTGCCGTCAAAGCGCCAGAGAGGCCTGGGCCATGGTGAAGACGTGGTACACGAAGGCTAATCCAAACCACATGGCCGAGGTCGGACCTGTGGGGCCCGATGGGAAGGAGATCCATGTGAGCTTAATGTACGGCCAAGTAGAGTTGGCCGTGAAATATTCCCAACGGGACTGTAAACTAGACAACCTTTTAGATGGGATTGAAGAGGAGTTCAATCAGTCAATTTGATGATGTAATTTTAAAATGACATGTAAAATGCCTTCTAGCCGGCTTGTAGATCGTTTGTCTTTGCGGACCTTTTCGCTTCAACCTCGGGACCCAACAGTCCGGAGTGTCCGAATACCCTAACGGTTATAAAAACCGGGGCATGCATGGAGATCAGGCGTAGGGGTCATTAGTGCTTTATCAGACAAGTGCCCAACTAGTTATGTTATATTACATGGTTAGTAAGAAACATCTTCCAGGGAGAATAGTTCCATTAGGGGTTCCTTTCCCTGGGAGGCATGCCCTAAGGTGCATGTCCGTACTGCGAAGAAAGCAGAAAAAGCATCTGGGGCAGATAAGTGAAATAAGTAATAAATCATCTTTCAAGTCACTGACCGAATATTCCCTTAAGAACGCTAGCTTTTGGCTTCACCCAGTCTGAGGTACACATCCGGCTGTCCCGGCAGTAACAATCGCAGAGGTGCTCCCTTTACCTCCTAGATGAACAATCGGGACCGTAGGGGTAAGCACAGGAGCCAGGCAACCTAGCTTGGCCAAAACTTAAGTCATATCAATGCATATAATGGTGAATAAAAGGTACATGTGGAAGTATGACACATGTGTTGGGCATGAAGCCCGTATAGATAAGCTTCTGTTAAATAAGCCCCCAGGTATAATGAGTGCGAGTAGCACATCAAGTGTGTGCGAACAATGTGCAGATCAGCCCGTCAAAGGCTTTTACTAAAAAGGGGGAAGAAGGAGGGGAACAAGAGATAGAGAAAATATAAAAGGTGGACGGAGGAGGGAGACGAACTCTGAGTCCGGCACTAGGCGTAGAATCTTCGGAGACGGGCTGCGTTCCATGGGTTCGGCTCGAGTCGGTTGTCAGATGCGTTACGTAGATGGTATGCTCCGCCGGTCAGGACTTGGTCGATGATGAAGGGACCTTCCCATTTGGGCTTAAGTTTCTCCTTTTTCTTGTCCGGCAGGCGTAGAACAAGTTCGCCAACATTGTATGTTTTGGCCCGTACTTCTCTGCTTTGATATCTTCGAGCCTGCTGCTGGTAGAATGCGAAACGAGCTTTTGCCACGTCCCGCTCCTCCTCTAAGGCGTCCAAACTGTCCTGCCGATCCAACTCGGCTTCTCTTTCTTCGTACATGCGCACGCGAGGTGAGTCATGAATTATATCGCAGGGCAAAACTGCCTCTGCGCCGTACACCATAAAAAATGGTGTGAATCCGGTAGTGCGGTTCGGCGTGGTCCGCAGCCCCCAGAGTACGGAGTCGAGCTCCTCTACCCAGTGCGTGTTAGATTCTGTGAGGGACCGCACTAATCTGGGTTTCATGCCGCTCATGATTAGACCATTTGCTCGTTCGACTTGACCGTTAGTTTGGGGGTGATAGACTGAAGCGTAGTCGAGCCTGATGCCCATGTTTTTGCACCAGAGTTTAACCTCGTCGGCCATGAAATTCGTATCGTTATCAGTGATGATGCTGTGGGGGGCACCATAACGGTGTACTACCCCGGATATGAAGTCTATCACGGGTCCGGATTCGGCCGTTTTAACTGCCTTGGCTTCTATCCATTTGGTGAATTTGTCCACCATGACCAATAGGTATTTTTGCTTGTGGGTTCCCCCTTTAAGGGGTCCAACCATGTCAAGCCCCCAGACCGCGAACGGCCAGGTGATGGGTATAGTTTTGAGGGCGGTGGGTGGCATGTGGCTTTGATTAGCAAAGAGCTGGCAACCGATGCATCGTTGGACTAAGTCCTAAGCATCTGCCCGGGCAGTCGGCCAATAAAATCCTGTACGGAAGGCCTTGCCTACAAGGGCCCAGGCTGCGGCGTGGTGATCGCCGAGTCCGGCGTGAATTTCAGCCAGGAGATTTCGCCCTTTGTCACACCCTAGCTAGTCATGCATTAGAGTGTTGCATCATGTTTATTCTTTCACCAGAAACCTGAAATGGGGATGACAGAACCCCCAGTTCCCTATGAAACCAACTAGGGTTTACTAAAAACTTTTTCAATGAACCTGAAATGCCCTTCTAAAATGCCCATCATTTTTGTCTTGGTTCAGAACCTCTGCCAAAAGTGGTGCACATTTTCCTAGGCCAGCTTAGGGTTTTTGAATTAAATCATAAATATTTGATTTTGGGCATTTAAAATTATATAAAATATTTAAATGCTCAAATATCTCCAAACTAAAATGTTTCATGTTGGAAATAATCCAACTATGGACCAGGAGTAGTTTGGTGATTTTAGGAGTAGCCTAAGTATTTTATTTAACTCAACAAAGTTGCAGAAGTATTAAAAAAAACAGAAAACAGAAAGAAATGGAAAAAGCTTACCTGGCGCCTGCTCCCGGCCCACCTGCCGGCCCAGCCCAGCGCCGCTCCAGCGAGCTGCTTGCCGGCCAGGCAGGCAGGCAGGTGCCCGACGGCGACCGCAGCGCGCGCCACACACCTGCTCGCCGCCTCGCCGCTCCCTCTCCCGGTGACGTCGTGGACCGGCCTCCCTCGCTCCCCCGAACCCCCCAGACACCCCCTCTCCTCTCCAGCTCCTCCCCCTCGTGCTCCCCCGCCATGGCCGACGCCACCATCGCCTTACCTTCGTCGTAGCCGTCCTCCCCGCCGCCCGTGCATCCTCTCACCGTGTCCAGGAGCTCCGCCGCTGTCCACTCCATCGAGCAAGCCGAGCCCCGAGCGCTCGCAACGCCCGAGTCCACCGCAACGACCTCGCCCGAACCGCCGTCGCCGGAGATCCCCTTCAACGTCGTCGTCGCTCCAGTCCACCTCCGGCCACGCCAAGGGCTTCGTCGCACTCACTGTGAGCTTAGCCATCTCCCCCTCCCTTCCGTTCTTGCTCCCGAGCCGTGTAGCAACCTCCCGGAGCTCAACCGCACCCACCGCCGTGGAGCTCGTCGCCGACGTGCTCCCGGTCACCCTCCGGCCAGAAACTGGTGTCCATCATACTCACCGTGTCACTTAGCACCTAGCTAGCCACTCCCCGCACCTCACCGATCCCCCTAGCAAGAAGTTCGACTTTGGCCGAACTCCGGTGGCCGCCAAAGTCGTCGCCGGCGCCAACTCCGGCCACCCCGACCCCAACGGACTCCACCAAGAGCTGCGGCTCGACCTCAGTTCCTCTCCGGTGGCCTCCGCGGCTCGTTTGGTTGCCGAAACGGCCAAAACCACTTCCGCCGCCGCGTCGGGCTCGCCGGCGGCTAAACGCCGGTGCAGCCGACCCGGGTTTGACCACGGGTGGGCCCTGGTTGACTCCCCTGAGTCAATGACAGGTGGGGCCCAGCCCTGTTAATTAAACAGGTTTAGTTTAATTAAACTTTAATTAATTTAATCACCCTGACATGCGGGACCCACTGTCAGGTTTGACCCGGACGTGTTTCGTTGACCTACTGACGTCACACTGACGTCAGGCTGACGCAGTAATTGATTTTCTGGAATTATTCTAATATAGGAAATTCCAGAATATAATTTAAACTTCAAAAATTCATAACTTTTATTCTGTAACTCCAAATCAGACAAATTATATATGAAAAATGATCAGAAAAATTCAATCTATCCATCTGTACTATTTTCATGCATGATTAAACAAGTTAACCTGATGTTTAATGCAGAACAAGGAAAAGCATTTTAAAAGGCCATATTTGAGTTTGAAATTTGAATCTTTGATTCAAATTGGTTCAAACCCTTCTGGTCTTAGTTGCATTAGCCCAAAACACTCATATTGCTATGTTTCATGCATGCATCATATTGTTGCACATTGTTTGGTGATGGTTGTGTATCGGTGTTCTTTGCGGCAGGATCTGCCCCCGAGGAGTACCGTGATTACCCTAACGAAGAACTGTATCAGTGCATCGAACCATCAGGCAAGCAACCAACCATTTGATCATATCGATACAATCCCATGTTCTCGCTCCTGCTCTCTTTTACTGCATTAAGACAACGCGTTTCAAACTGCTGTGTGCTACGGTAGTTGAACCCACTTCCTCTGCATGACCTGTCATTGCCACAGTAACTAGATGAAACCCACTAGCATGTGTAGGAGTTGATTGAGCCATATGTATGTGTTGTTCCTACCTTGCTATGCCTGCTATGCTTAGAGTCGTGTCAGGTCTGGTTCATCTGGGTGATGGGCTAGAGTGAAATGATTATGTCGGTAATGAGAGTGGTGTGGTGAACACGATTTGGTAAAGGTATCGATGAGAGGCCATGTAGGAGTACATGGTGGGTTGTTTCATTGAAGCCGACCTTAAGCACTGAGATCTGTATGCGTGATTTAAGATACAGCTACTACCATGCATTGGGCCCTAAAATATGACCCCGCTCGACTTCTTATTCACCCTAGCTCTCTGTCCAGGAGTTGCAAGTAGTTTCTGGTGTTTGTAGCCTACTGGAGGCCGTGGACAGCGCTGACCGTAGGGGTGGGCTGTGATGCGGTAGGTACGTGGCACGGTGTACCGAATACCCGTTAGGTATCTCGGGAACCCTGTTCACATCGTTCGGGGCCGTATGGGAAACCCCGGCCGGACTCCCTACGGATGGAACCTGAATAGGCGATAAACCTGGACTAGAGGCTTAAGTGTTTAGGTAGGTCGTGGTCTACACCCACGTCGGCTTTCGCTTGAAGTCTGCCGAGCACATGTCGTGTGCAGACGCTAAGTGGTGGAAACATGTATGAAGAAGTACACCCCTGCAGGGTTATCATAATCTATTCGAATAGCCGCGTCCACGGTAAAGGACTACTTGGTTGCCTATACAGTTCATAGACAAGTAAATGGAAACTGTTAAAAGCCTCAAGATAAGTGTGAGTGCCGAGGATGGCTCTTCCGTAGGAAGACGGAGGTGGATCCTCGGTAGTGTATTGAAGTGGTGAGTAGTGGACTCGTGTGCGCAAAACCATTTCAAGTTGAAGTATCGTAGGATAGCCTAGCCAAGAGTCAAAGCTGGCTTGCTGCAATAACTCCACCAACCCTTCTTGATACTATGCATGTATGTAGGATCTGATGTAAGTCTTGCTGAGTACCTTTGTACTCATGTTGCTATAATCTACATTTTTTACAGAAGACGCTGCAACCCCTTCTGATGGGTTCTATGTAGACGTTGGCATCAACGAGTAGGCTAAAGACCCAGGTGGTGACCCTGAGTTTGTGAAGGACCACGTAGTATAGCTAGGCTTTCCAAGCCTCTTTTGTTTTACTAGTTGTCTGTACTCAGACAAGTTACTTCCGCTGCTGGTTTGTATGTGGGGTCGTGAGACCCGTACCTTTGTGTATGTTATGTATGGCTCCCTGAGCCTTAAATAAAGTACTTGTGTCATAGAGTCATGTTGTGATGCTTCGTTGTATTTGCACATATCGAGCATATTGTGTGTATGATTGAAATGCTTGGTATGTGTGGGATCTGACTATCTAGTTGTTTATCTTTAGTAGCCTCTCTTACCGGGAAATGTCTCCTAGTGTTACCGCTGAGCCATGGTAGCTTGCTACTGCTCTGGAACACTTAGGCTGGCCGGCATGTGTCCTTCTTCGTTCCTGTGTCTGTCCCTTCGGGGAAATGTCACGCTTTGAGTACCGGAGTCCTGTTAGCCCGCTACAGCCCGGTTTACCGGAGTCCTGCTAGCCCAGTGCTACAGCCCGGACCCACTTGCTGATGACCGACACGTTTGAAGCTGGGTCATGGATGCCTGTCCCTGTAAGTCTGTGCCACTTTGGGTTTACGACTAGTCATGTCAGCCCGGGCTCTTTATCATATGGATGCTAGCGACACTTTCATATACGCGAGCCAAAAGGCGCAAACGGTCCCGGGAAAAGGTAAGACGACACCCGTGGGGATACCGTGCGTGAGGCCGCAAAGTGATATGAGGTGTTACCAGCTAGATCGATGTGACATCGAGTCGGGGTCCTGACAGCGTTGGTAGCTTTAGTTGCATTAGCCCAACACACTCATATTGCCATGTTTCATGCATGCATCATATTGTTGCACATTGTTTGGTGATGCCTGTGTATCGTTATCCTTTACGACAGGATCTGTCCCCGAGGAGTACCGTGACTACCCTAACGAAGAACCGTATCCGTGCATCGAACCATCAGGCAAGCAACCAACCATTTGATCATATCGATACAATCCCATGTTCTCGCTCCTGCTCTCTTTTACTGCATTAAGACAACACGATTCAAACTGCTGTGTGCTACGGTAGTTGAACCCATTTCCTCTGCATGACCTGTCATTGCCACAGTAACTAGATGAAACCCACTAGCATGTGTAGGAGTTGATTGAGCCATATGTATGTGTTGTTCCTACCTTGCTATGCCTGCTATGCTTAGAGTCGTGTCAGGTCTGGTTCATCTGGGTGATGGGCTAGAGTGAAATGATTATGTCGGTAATGAGAGTGGTGTGGTGAACACGATTTGATAAAGGTATCGATGAGAGGCCATGTAGGAGTACATGGTGGGTTGTTTCATTGAAGCCGACCTTAAGCACTGAGATCTGTATGTGTGATTTAAGATACAGCTACTACCATGCATTGGGCCCTGAAATATGACCCCGCTCGACTTCTTATTCACCCTAGCTCTCTGTCCAGGAGTTGCAAGTAGTTTCTGGTGTTTGTAGCCTACTGGAGGCCGTGGACAGCGCTGACCGTAGGGGTGGGCTGTGATGCGGTAGGTACGTGGCACGGTGTACCGAATACCTGTTAGGTATCTCGGGAACCCTGTTCACATCGTTCGGGGCCGTATGGGAAACCTCGGCCGGACTCCCTGCGGATGGAACCTGGATAGGCGATAAACCTGGACTAGAGACTTAAGTGTTTAGGTAGGTCGTGGTCTACACCCACGCCGGCTTTCGCTTGAAGTCTGCCGAGCACATGTCGTGTGCAGACGCTAAGTGGTGGAAACATGTATGAAGAAGTACACCCCTGCAAGGTTATCATGATCTATTCGAATAGCCGCGTCCGCGGTAAAGGACTACTTGGTTGCCTATACAGTTCATAGACAAGTAAATGGAAACTACTAAAAGCCTCAAGATAAGTGTGAGTGCCGAGGATGGCTCTTCCATAGGAAGACGGAGGTGGATCCTCGGTAGTGTATTGAATTGGTGAGTAGTGGACTCGTGTGCGCAAAACCATTTCGAGTTGAAGTCTCGTAAGTTAGCCTAGCCAAGAGTCAAAGCTGGCTTGCTGCAACAACTCCACCAACCCTTTTTGATAATATGCATGTATGTAGGATCTGATGTAAGTCTTGCTGAGTACCTTTGTACTCATGTTGCTATAATTTACATTTTTACAGAAGACGCTGCAACCCCTTCTGATGGGTTCTACGTAGACGTTGACATCAATGAGTAGGCTAAGGCCCAGGTAGTGATCCTGAGCTTGTGAAGGACCACGTAGTATAGCTAGGCTTTCCAAGCCTCTTTTATCTTTCTAGTTGTCTGTACTCAGACAAGTTACTTCCGCTGCTGGTTTGTATGACTGTATGACTTGAATGCTGGGTCGTGTGACCCGTGCCTTTGTGTATATTATGTATGGCTCTCTGAGCCTTAAATAAAGTGCTTGTGTCATAGAGTCATGTTGTGATGCCTTGTTGTATTTGCACATATCGGGCATCTTGTGTGTATGATTGAAATGCTTGGTATGTGTGGGATCTGACTATCTAGTTGTTTATCTTTAGTAGCCTCTCTTACCGGGAAATGTCTCCTAGTGTTACCGCTGAGCCATGGTAGCTTGCTACTGCTCCGGAACACTTAGGCTGGCCGGCATGTGTCCTTCTTCGTTCCGGTGTCTGTCCCTTCGGGGAAATGTCATGCATTGAGTACCGGAGTCCTGTTAGCCCGCTACAGCCCGGTTTACCGGAGTCCTGCTAGCCCAGTGCTACAGCCCGGACCCACTTGCTGATGACCAACACATTCGAAGCTGGGTCATGGATGCCTGTCCCTGTAAGTCTGTGCCACTTTGGGTTTACGACTAGTCATGTTAGCCCGGGCTCCTTATCATATGGATGCTAGCGACACTATCATATACGTGAGCCAAAAGGCGCAAACGGTCCCGGGCAAAGGTAAGGCGACACCCGTGGGTATACCGTGCGTGAGGCCGCAAAGTGATATGAGGTGTTACGAGCTAGATCGATGTGACATCGAGTCGGGGTCCTGACAGCGTTGGCATCAGAGCCGGACTGCCTATAGGTTCTCCAAGCCAAACTGGTCGATGTTGAGTCTAGAAATTCTTTAGTTATATGTAGGGGAGTTGTTTGTGGGTTGGCACGTAAGGCTCTTTTTACTCCTTTATCTTATGACATTCTGATCTGAGTCAGTCTATTCTTCCACCGGGGGTTAAGGAATTAGGATCTATTCTCTCTATCAGGATCACGTGTTACTAATCAGTAGTACCTTATAGGGTTGATGGAAACAAGCCTAGTTCAGTTCTTCTACCACGTTATGTTGTTAGGATGGATTCAGAACTTTGATATGATGATGTTGCGTGTGTATGAAATCCTTTGTCAAATGTCTCAAAATCCTTCTTGAGCATTTACAGCTGTTATGCTGCCGAAATTTTTCTAGAAATTCTAATGCCTTTGCATTATGATTGTGCTTTCAGATGGCCACTCGCGACCTCAATCAAGTGGTTCGCCTGACTCGATGCCTAGATGTACCCGGCCATACTGCCATGTTGATCAGGGTAATGACTGAGGCTGGATACCGTTGGTATCCTGAGTACACGGTCGAAGAGCAATTCCGAGACTTTAATCAAAGCCAGTATCTCTGCACTGTCAGGATATTTCCATCTTATCCTGGGTCCACCGAGCCCCTTCACTGCTCCTATGGACTCGGGGTTACTATTGAGATGGCTGTGCAGGACGCCGCCTACTCTATGATGACCATCATGCGAGTCAGATCTGGTCTATTTCGGGACTCTGATTTCCGGTATATGCCAGGATCACTTCCGGGAGCACAAGGGTATCTCCAGGCTATCTATGCTGACCCCACCCAGGAGGATTCACGGACTCGCACTACTGCTGAGATGCTCGAGGATAAGGACCGTGAAAATCGGGCCTTGAGGTTAGAGCTCTTCAATACCCGTGCTGACCATTGGGCCACATTGACTCGGTTTGCACCGGTGGTGCAAGCTGGATATTCGGATATGCGCGATCTCTATCCTTTGAGATCTGCTCTGCCAGACGTGATGGGTTGGCGTGATGTAGGAGGCATCACCCCACCTCACGGTCCCCGCAGGCCACCGTCTGTTGGTCCAAGACCTCATCCTAGCCCCTATGGTCCACAAGCTCCGCGAGATCGTCTGTTTCCGGATGATCATGTTGAGCTTCCAGGCTATGGAGGTGATTTCTACGAGGACTACTACGGATCGGTCTGAGTTAGTAGTAGTATCACTAGTTCGTGTTAGCTGTGTCGTCTGTCGTCCTGCGTGACTCGTGGGATATGACCTAGTTTGTATCGCTTCCCGGAGGTGTAGAAAAATAATGTATAGGAGCTTGGAATGCCTCCGATGAGATGTAATCCTCTTTTCACCGTAATAGTACCTTGTTTGGTCTTGTACTAAACCCTATATGGTGTGTATGACGATGGAATAAAGAAGCAGTTTCTATATCTACCATGTCATACGGATGATCATCTTGCATTCCGAGTTATTCCTTACATTCTGTATCCTATGTCGGAATTTTATCATCCTGACTAAATCATTGTCTTGTTTACCTAGGATGGTCAACACGCGCACTAACCCTGCTCCCCAAGAGCAGGCCGAAGGCAGCGAAGTCAGGAATGCAAATTTGCCTCATCCTCCTTCCCTAGCCGAGGTTATGATGGAAGCCGAAAGAAACAAGCGGGAGACCAACCGTTTGTTGGAGCGTATTGAACAGAACACGGCACACCATCAGAGGACTAATGTGGTGTCACTCAGTGATTTTATCAAGTTACATCCACCCACGTTCCACCACTCCGTCGAGCCTCTCGACGCTGATGATTGGCTTCGCAGTATTTCTCACAAACTGCGTTCCGCGCTGGTAGCGGAGGCTGACAAGGTCACCTTTGCTGCATATCATCTTGAAGGCCCCGCCAGTCTATGGTGGGAGAATTATGGAGCTATGCGCCCAGCGGGCCATGTCACTACTTGGGCTGAATTCAGCGAGGCTTTCCGTGAACATCACATTCCGGAGGGTCTCATGGACCGTAAACGTGAGGAATTTTGCAGTTTCACTCAGGGCCGACTCTCTGTGGATGCTTACAGCAGGGAGTTCGGTAACCTCGCACGATATGCAACTGAGGAAGTTTCTACTGATGCCAAGAAGCAAGCAAGGTTCCGTAAGGGGCTTAGTCCTGAGCTTCGCCGCGACCTCCGTCTGCATGAGTGCACATCTTTTCAGAAACTTGTTAACAAGGCCATCAGTGCTGAAACTGGTCAGACTGATTATGATGCAACACGCAAGCATGGCCGTGACATGGGTTCCTCATCCGGTGCTGGTCCTCAGAAGCGCCGCGTGTGGGTGCCCAACACCGCCCTGCCACCCAGGTTCACACCGAGGCCATCCTTCCAGGCGCCTCGCCCCGTTCAACAGTCTGTACCAGCCAAGCCCTATGGTGGTACAACCAACAATGCTCCTCCATGTACCAGTTCCGTGACTTGTTTCAAGTGTGGGGAATCTGGTCACTATATGCGTGAGTGTCCCCAGACCAACCCCAACCAATCTGCTAAAGCTGTTGGCCGTGGCAAGCCGACAGGGAAAGTGTTCCACGCCAAGCCGGCCACCGCTACACGTGGCCATGTCAACTGTATCTCTGCCGAGGAAGCTCAAGAGGATCCCAACGTCGTTCTTGGTACGCTTCTTGTTAACTGCCACCCGGCATCTGTTCTTTTCGATACAGGAGCCTCTCATTCTTTTATATCCGAAAATTATGCTCGTTTGCATAACATCGCATTCGGTGACATGCCAACCTCTATGGTAATTCAAACTCCGGGATCCAAATGGCAAACTTCTAGAGTAAGCCATGGGAATGAAATCCAAGTCGACAGACTTGTTTTCCTCGCATCTTTGTTAGCCCTTAAATCTTCAGATATTAATATCATTTTGGGTATGGACTGGATGTCAGCTCATCATGCCAAAATTGATTGCTTCTCTAGGACTGTTCAACTCACCCATCCTTCGGGGAAGATAGTCAATGTCTTGACCCGAATAGCCAAGCGACAGTTATATTCTCTTAACGCCAGTCCGTTGCCAGACCTTGAGGACGTCCCGGTAGTCCGTGACTTCCCGGATGTCTTCCCAGAGGAATTGCCAGGTGTTCCACCTGACAGGGATGTTGAGTTCGTAATAGACCTCATTCCAGGAACCGTTCCGATTGCTAGAAGACCCTATAAGATGGCACCACTAGAACTAGCCGAGCTTAAGAAACAACTCGATGAGTCCTTGAAAAAGGGTTTCATCCGACCTAGTTCATCTCCGTGGGCTTGCCCCGTCCTCTTCGTCAAGAAGAAGGATGGTACGGACCGGATGGTTGTAGATTATCGACCTGTCAATTTGGTCACAATCAAGAACAAATATCCGCTTCCCAGGATCAACGACCTGTATGATCAGCTCGCTGGATCCTCAGTCTTCTCCAAGATGGATTTGAGGTTGGGCTACCATCAAATCAAAATCAGAAACGGGGACATTCCTAAAACGGCCTTTGTTACTCGTTATGGCCAATACGAGTACACCGTCATGTCCTTCGGTTTAACCAACGCTCCAGCCACCTTTTCTCGGTTAATGAACTCAATCTTCATGGAGTATTTGGATAAATTCGTCGTAGTTTATCTCGATGATATACTCATCTACTCCAAGAACGAGGAAAAACATGCCGAACATCTAAGGCTAGTGTTGAAGAAACTTCGAGAGCACCGCCTTTATGCCAAGTTTTCCAAATGCGAATTTTGGTTGTCAGAAGTGACCTATCTGGGTCATGTAATATCTGGTAAAGGTATTGCTGTTAACCCTGAGCGAGTTCAAGCCGTCCTTAATTGGACTCCACCTGAATCGGTCAAGCAAGTTCGGAGTTTCCTTGGCCTAGCAAGCTATTGTCGTCGCTTTGTCGAGAACTTCTCCAAAGTTGATAAACCTCTAACCGAACTCCTTAAGAAGGATAAAAAGTTTGAATGGACTCCACAATGTGAGCACAGTTTTCAGGAACTGAAAAGACGCCTGACTTCTGCTCCCGTTTTGGTACCGCCAGACTTCTCTAAGGACTTTGTTATCTACTGCGACGCCTCGCGACAAGGACTAGGTTGCATCCTCATGCAAGATCGACACGTAATTGCTTATGCCTCACGGCAATTGCACCCACATGAGGAGAATTATCCTACTCATGATCTAGAGCTTGCAGCCGTAGTCTATGCACTTAAAACCTGGCGACATTACCTCCTCGGTAATCGTTGCGAAATATTCACTGATCACCAAAGTCTGAAGTACATTTTCACCCAACCGGATTTGAATCTCAGGCAAAGACGTTGGGTTGAGTTGATCACAGATTTCGACTTAGGAATAACTTACACCCTAGGGAAAGCCAACGTCATGGCTGATGCGCTAAGTCGTAAATCTTATTGTAACAACCTGATGTTACAACAAAGTCAACCGCTTCTCCATGAGGAATTTCGGAAGCTTAACCTTCACATTGTTCCTCAAGGATTTCTATCCACCTTGGTGGCGAAACCTACTCTTACGGATCAAATCATCGCTGCCCAGAAGCGAGATAAAGGAATATCTAAAATCAAGGAGAACATTGCTAGCGGAGGTGCTAGTTGTTTCTCCACAAATGATCATGGTGTTGTGTACTTTGAGAACCGTTTAGTGGTTCCCAAGAACCAGCATCTACGACAGTTGATCCTTAAGGAGGCTCATGAATCTCCTCTCACCATTCATCCCGGTAGTACTAAGATGTATCAGGACCTACGCCAGAGGTTCTGGTGGACTAGGATGAAGAGGGAAATTGCTCAGTATATTGCTAATTGCGACGTCTGTCGTCGTGTAAAAGCAGAGCATCAACGGCCTGCTGGCACCCTTCAACCCCTAGCTATTCCTGAGTGGAAATGGGATAAAATTGGTATGGATTTCATTACCGGTTTTCCCAGGACCAAGAGAGGGAATAATGCTATCTTTGTCGTTGTCGATCGTCTTTCCAAAGTGGCCCATTTCTTACCTGTTCGTGAGAGTATAACCGCTAGTCAGCTGGCAGACTTATACATCTCCCGAATAGTGTCTCTCCATGGTGTTCCCTTGGAAATTAACTCGGATCGAGGAAGTCTTTTCACCTCTCAATTTTGGGAAAGTTTCCAAAATGCTATGGGAACCCGTCTCTCCTTTAGCACCGCTTTTCACCCCCAATCAAGTGGTCAAGTAGAACGCGTCAACCAGATTCTAGAAGACATGCTTCGAGCCTCTGTTATCTCTTTCGGAATGGATTGGGAGAAGTGCCTTCCATTTGCCGAATTGGCTTACAACAACAGCTATCAATCTAGCTTGGGTAAAGCCCCTTTTGAAGTTCTCTATGGACGACGGTGTCGAACACCCCTTAACTGGTCAGAGACCGGGGAAAGACAATTCTTTGGCCCGGATATGATTCAGGAAGCAGAAGAGCAAGTTCGCATCGTTCGTGAAAAGTTGAAAACAGCCCAATCCCGTCAGAAGAGTCAATATGACCGAAAACATAAGGCTATGACTTTCGAGATTGACGAGAAGGCTTATCTTCGGGTTACCCCTCTGAAGGGAACCCATCATTTCGGTATCAAAGGCAAATTGGCTCCACGTTACATTGGACCTTTTCGCATTCTCGCCAAACGAGGAGAAGTTGCCTACCAGTTGGAACTACCTCCGCACCTCTCCAGAGTCCACGATGTCTTCCACGTTTCTCAACTCAGGCGTTGCTTCTCGGATCCTATCCGTGGAGTGGACCACGAAACGCTTGATCTCCAAGATAATCTTACATATCGAGAGTACCCCATTCGTATCCTCGATCAGGCCGAGCGTACCACTCGACGTCATAATATCAAGTTCCTCAAAGTACAATGGTCGACCATTCTGAGGATGAAGCAACTTGGGAAAGGGAGGATCGTCTTCGACTTGAGTATCCCGCCTTCTTTCCGGAGGAACCCAAATCTCGGGACGAGATTCTTTTGAGTGGGGGTGAGTTGTCACACCCTAGCTAGTCATGCATTAGAGTGTTGCATCATGTTTATTCTTTCACCAGAAACCTGAAATGGGGATGACAGAACCCCCAGTTCCCTCTGAAACCAACTAGGGTTTACTAAAAACTTTTTCAATGAACCTGAAATGCCCTTCTAAAATGCCCATCATTTTTGTCTTGGTTCAGAACCTCTGCCAAAAGTGGTGCACATTTTCCTAGGCCAGCTTAGGGTTTTTGAATTAAATCATAAATATTTGATTTTGGGCATTTAAAATTATATAAAATATTTAAATGCTCAAATATCTCCAAACTAAAATGTTTCATGTTGGAAATAATCCAACTATGGACCAGGAGTAGTTTGGTGATTTTAGGAGTAGCCTAAGTATTTTATTTAACTCAACAAAGTTGCAGAAGTATTAAAAAAAACAGAAAACAGAAAGAAATAGAAAAAGCTTACCTGCCGGCCCAGCCCAGCGCCGCTCCAGCGAGCTGCTTGCCGGCCAGGCAGGCAGGCAGGTGCCCGACAGCGACCGCAGCGCGCACCACGCACCTGCTCGCCGCCTTGCCGCTCCCTCGCCCGGTGACGTCGTGGACCGGCCTCCCTCGCTCCCCCGAACCCCCCAGACACCCCCTCTCCTCTCCAGCTCCTCCCCCTCGCGCTCCCCCGCCATGGCCGACGCCACCATCGCCGTACCTTCGTCGTAGCCGTGCTCCCCGCCGCCCGTGCGTCCTCTCACTGTGTCCAGGAGCTCCGCCGCTGTCCACTCCATCGAGCAAGCCGAGCCCCGAGCGCTCGCAATGCCCGAGTCCACCGCAACGACCTCGCCCGAACCGCCGTCGCCGGAGATCCCCTTCAACGTCGTCGTCGCTCCAGTCCATCTCCGGCCACGCCAAGGGCTTCGTCGCACTCACTGTGAGCTTAGCCATCTCCCCCTCCCTTCCGTTCTTGCTCCCGAGCCGTGTAGCAACCTCCCGGAGCTCAACCGCACCCACCGCCGTGGAGCTCGTCGCCGACGTGCTCCCGGTCACCCTCCGGCCAGAAACTGGTGTCCATCATACTCACCGTGTCACTTAGCACCTAGCTAGCCACTCCCCGCACCTCACCGATCCCCCTAGCGAGAAGTTCGACTTTGGCCGAACTCCGGTGGCTGCCAAAGTCGTCGCCGGCGCCAACTCCGGCCACCCCGACCCCAACGGACTCCACCAAGAGCTGCGGCTCGACCTCAGCTCCTCTCCGGTGGCCTCCGCGGCTCGTTTGGTTGCCGAAACGGCCAAAACCACTTCCGCCGCCGCGTCGGGCTCGCCGGCGGCTAAACGCCGGTGCAGCCGACCCGGGTTTGACCACGGGTGGGCCCTGGTTGACTCCCCTGAGTCAATGACAGGTGGGGCCCAGCCCTGTTAATTAAACAGGTTTAGTTTAATTAAACTTTAATTAATTTAATCACCCTGACATGCGGGACCCACTGTCAGGTTTGACCCGGACGTGTTTCGTTGACCTGCTGACGTCACACTGACGTCAGGCTGACGCAGTAATTGATTTTCTGGAATTATTCTAATATAGGAAATTCCAGAATATAATTTAAACTTCAAAAATTCATAACTTTTATTCTGTAACTCCAAATCAGACAAATTATATATGAAAAATGATCAGAAAAATTCAATCTATCCATCTGTACTATTTTCATGCATGATTAAACAAGTTAACCTGATGTTTAATGCAGAACAAGGAAAAGCATTTTAAAAGGCCATATTTGAGTTTGAAATTTGAATCTTTGATTCAAATTGGTTCAAACCCTTCTGGTCTTAGTTGCATTAGCCCAACACACTCATATTGCTATGTTTCATGCATGCATCATATTGTTGCACATTGTTTGGTGATGGTTGTGTATCGGTGTTCTTTGCGGCCGGATCTGCCCCCGAGGAGTACCGTGATTACCCTAACGAAGAACAGTATCAGTGCATCGAACCATCAGGCAAGCAACCAACCATTTGATCATATCGATACAATCCCATGTTCTCGCTCCTGCTCTCTTTTACTGCATTAAGACAACGCGTTTCAAACTGCTGTGTGCTATGGTAGTTGAACCCACTTCCTCTGCATGACCTGTCATTGCCACAGTAACTAGATGAAACCCACTAGCATGTGTAGGAGTTGATTGAGCCATATGTATGTGTTGTTCCTACCTTGCTATGCCTGCTATGCTTAGAGTCGTGTCAGGTCTGGTTCATCTGGGTGATGGGCTAGAGTGAAATGATTATGTCGGTAATGAGAGTGGTGTGGTGAACACGATTTGGTAAAGGTATCGATGAGAGGCCATGTAGGAGTACATGGTGGGTTGTTTCATTGAAGCCGACCTTAAGCACTGAGATCTGTATGTGTGATTTAAGAATCAGCTACTACCATGCATTGGGCCCGAAACCAATGTACCCTCTCGACTTCTTATTCACCCTAGTTCTCCGTCCAGGAGTTGCAAGTAGTTTCTGGTGTTTGTAGCCTACTGGAGGCCGTGGACAGCGCTGACCGTAGGGGTGGGCTGTGATGCGGTAGGTACGTGGCCGGGTGTACCGAATACCCGTTAGGTATCTCGGGAACCCTGTTCACATCGTTCGGGGCCGTATGGGAAACCTCGGCCGGACTCCCTGCGGATGGAACCTGAATAGGCGATAAACCTGGACTGGAGGCTTAGGTGATTAGGTAGGTCGTGGCCGACACCCACGTTGGGCTTCCGCTTGAAGGTTGCCGAGTACATGTCGTGTAAACGACGGTAAGTGGTGAGAGCGTGTATGAAGAAGTACCCCCTGCAGGGTTAACATGATCTATTCGAATAGCCGCGTCCGTGGTAAAGGACTACTTGGTTGCCTATACAGTTCATAGACAAGTAAATGGAAACTACTAAAAGCCTCAAGATAAGTGTGAGTGCCGAGGATGGCTCCTCCGTAGGAGGACGGAGGTGGATCCTCGGTAGTGTATTGAAGTGGTGAATAGTGGACTCGTGTGCGCAAAACTATTTCAAGTTGAAGTATCGTAGGATAGCCTAGCCAAGAGTCAAAGCTGGCTTGCTGCAATAACTCCACCAACCCTTCTTGATACTGTGCATGTATGTAGGATCTGATGTAAGTCTTGCTGAGTACCTTTGTACTCATGTTGCTATAATCTACATTTTTACAGAAGACGCTGCAACCCCTTCTGATGGGTTCTATGTAGACGTTGACATCAACGAGTAGGCTAAAGACCCAGGTGGTGACCCTGAGCTTGTGAAGGACCACATAGTATAGCCAGAGACTTTCCAAGCCTCTTTTATTTTACTAGTTGTCTGTACTCAGACAAGTTACTTCCGCTGCTGGCTTGTATGATTGTATGACTTGTATGTTGGGTCGTGAGACCCGTACCTTTGTGTGTATGTTATGTATGGCTCACTGAGCCTTAAATAAAGTACTTGTGTCGTAGAATCATGTTGTGATGCTTCATTGTATTTGCACATATCGAGCATATTGTGTGTATGACTGAAATGCTTGGTATGTGTGGGATCTGACTATCTAGTTGTTTATCTTTAGTAGCCTCTCTTACCGGGAAATGTCTCCTAGTGTTACCGCTGAGCCATGGTAGCTTGCTACTGCTCTGGAACACTTAGGCTGGCCGGCATGTGTCCTTCTTCGTTCCTGTGTCTGTCCCTTCGGGGAAATGTCACGCTTTGAGTACCGGAGTCCTGTTAGCCCGCTACAGCCCGGTTTACCGGAGTCCTGCTAGCCCAGTGCTACAGCCCGGACCCACTTGCTGATGACCGACACGTTCGAAGCTGGGTCATGGATGCCTGTCCCTGTAAGTCTGTGCCACATTGGGTTTACGACTAGTCATGTCAGCCCGGGCTCTTTATCATATGGATGCTAGCGACACTTTCATATACGCGAGCCAAAAGGCGCAAACGGTCCCGGGAAAAGGTAAGACGACACCCGTGGGGATACCGTGCGTGAGGCCGCAAAGTGATATGAGGTGTTACCAGCTAGATCGATGTGACATCGAGTCGGGGTCCTGACAGCGTTGGTAGCTTTAGTTGCATTAGCCCAACACACTCATATTGCCATGTTTCATGCATGCATCATATTGTTGCACATTGTTTGGTGATGCCTGTGTATCGTTATCCTTTACGACAGGATCTGTCCCCGAGGAGTACCGTGACTACCCTAACGAAGAACCGTATCCGTGCATCGAACCATCAGGCAAGCAACCAACCATTTGATCATATCGATACAATCCCATGTTCTCGCTCCTGCTCTCTTTTACTGCATTAAGACAACACGATTCAAACTGCTGTGTGCTACGGTAGTTGAACCCATTTCCTCTGCATGACCTGTCATTGCCACAGTAACTAGATGAAACCCACTAGCATGTGTAGGAGTTGATTGAGCCATATGTATGTGTTGTTCCTACCTTGCTATGCCTGCTATGCTTAGAGTCGTGTCAGGTCTGGTTCATCTGGGTGATGGGCTAGAGTGAAATGATTATGTCGGTAATGAGAGTGGTGTGGTGAACACGATTTGGTAAAGGTATCGATGAGAGGCCATGTAGAAGTACATGGTGGGTTGTTTCATTGAAGCCGACCTTAAGCACTGAGATCTGTATGTGTGATTTAAGATACAGCTACTACCATGCATTGGGCCCTGAAATATGACCCCGCTCGACTTCTTATTCACCCTAGCTCTCTGTCCAGGAGTTGCAAGTAGTTTCTGGTGTTTGTAGCCTACTGGAGGCCGTGGACAGCGCTGACCGTAGGGGTGGGCTGTGATGCGGTAGGTACGTGGCACGGTGTACCGAATACCCGTTAGGTATCTCGGGAACCCTGTTCACATCGTTCGGGGCCGTATGGGAAACCTCGGCCGGACTCCCTGCGGATGGAACCTGGATAGGCGATAAACCTGGACTAGAGACTTAAGTGTTTAGGTAGGTCGTGGTCTACACCCACGTCGGCTTTCGCTTGAAGTTTGCCGAGCACATGTCGTGTGCAGACGCTAAGTGGTGGAAACATGTATGAAGAAGTACACCCCTGCAGGGTTATCATGATCTATTCGAATAGCCGCGTCCGCGGTAAAGGACTACTTGGTTGCCTATACAGTTCATAGACAAGTAAATGGAAACTACTAAAAGCCTCAAGATAAGTGTGAGTGCCGAGGATGGCTCTTCCGTAGGAAGACGGAGGTGGATCCTCGGTAGTGTATTGAATTGGTGAGTAGTGGACTCGTGTGCGCAAAACCATTTCGAGTTGAAGTCTCGTAAGTTAGCCTAGCCAAGAGTCAAAGCTGGCTTGCTGCAACAACTCCACCAACCCTTTTTGATAATATGCATGTATGTAGGATCTGATGTAAGTCTTGCTGAGTACCTTTGTACTCATGTTGCTATAATTTACATTTTTACAGAAGATGCTGCAACCCCTTCTGATGGGTTCTACATAGACGTTGACATCAATGAGTAGGCTAAGGCCCAGGTAGTGATCCTGAGCTTGTGAAGGACCACGTAGTATAGCTAGGCTTTCCAAGCCTCTTTTATCTTTCTAGTTGTCTGTACTCAGACAAGTTACTTCCGCTGCTGGTTTGTATGACTGTATGACTTGAATGCTGGGTCGTGTGACCCGTGCCTTTGTGTATATTATGTATGGCTCTCTGAGACTTAAATAAAGTGCTTGTGTCATAGAGTCATGTTGTGATGCCTTGTTGTATTTGCACATATCGGGCATCTTGTGTGTATGATTGAAATGCTTGGTATGTGTGGGATCGGACTATCTAGTTGTTTATCTTTAGTAGCCTCTCTTACCGGGAAATGTCTCCTAGTGTTACCGCTGAGCCATGGTAGCTTGCTACTGCTCCGGAACACTTAGGCTGGCCGGCATGTGTCCTTCTTCGTTCCGGTGTCTGTCCCTTCGGGGAAATGTCACGCATTGAGTACCGGAGTCCTGTTAGCCCGCTACAGCCCGGTTTACCGGAGTCCTGCTAGCCCAGTGCTACAGCCCGGACCCACTTGCTGATGACCGACACGTTCGAAGCTGGGTCATGGATGCCTGTCCCTGTAAGTCTGTGCCACTTTGGGTTTACGACTAGTCATGTTAGCCCGGGCTCCTTATCATATGGATGCTAGCGACACTATCATATACGTGAGCCAAAAGGCGCAAACGGTCCCGGGCAAAGGTAAGGCGACACCCGTGGGTATACCGTGCGTGAGGCCGCAAAGTGATATGAGGTGTTACGAGCTAGATCGATGTGACATCGAGTCGGGGTCCTGACACCCTTCCTCTTCGGAGATGCACCTTTGAAGGACTCCGGATGTGCTTTTCTTATAAAGTTCTCCCTCATGGACCTTGTAGGCTTTAGATCGCCGAACTATGCAGCGGGCCTCATTTTGGTCTTCGGGAAGTTCCTGCCTAGTTAAGTAGGCTAGGAATGGTTCCATCCATGGGGCGATTACTGCCATTATTTCGTGGGCTGAGGGTGTTATTTCATTGGCTGAGCCACCGATTGTGTCAGAATGTTCCGTGTTGGGTGGCGCGGTTGGTTCCGGGTTGCTATTTCCGGACTCCTCTTCCCATAGCACGGATGGCTTAAAGAGCCACTCTAGGAAGATGTTTGGAGGGACGGCGTCGTGTTTTGCGCCGATGCGCGCCAACACGTCGGCTGCCTGGTTATTATCCCGGGCTACATGGTGGAATTCGAGTCCTTCAAACCGAGCTGACATTTTTAAGACGGCGTTACGATAGGCTACCATTTTCGGATCCTTGGCGTCAAAGTCTCCATTTACTTGGGATATTGCGAGGTTTGAATCCCCGCGCACCTCTAGGCGTTGAATACCCATGGAGATTGCCATCCAGAGACCATGTAGAAGGGCCTCGTATTCGGCTGCATTGTTGGAGTCCGTGTACATTATCTGAAGTACGTATTGGACTGTGTCTCCGGTTGGGGACGTCAGTATGACGCCATCCCCCAAGCCGGCCAACATTTTTGAGCCGTCGAAATGCATGATCTAATTGGAGTATGCGCCGTACTCTTTAGGGAGTTCGGCTTCGGTCCATTCGGCGATGAAGTCAGCCAAAACTTGTGACTTTATAGCTCGCCTTGGTTTGTAGGTTATGTCAAATGGTAAGAGCTCAATGGCCCATTTTGCAATCCTGCCCATCGCATCGCGGTTGTTTATAATGTCGTTGAGAGGTACTTCGGAGGCCAATATAATCGAGCACTCTTGAAAGTAGTGTCGCAGCTTCCGGGATGCCATGAACACCGCGTACGCTATCTTTTGATAATGTGGATACCGGGACTTGCATGGAGTTAAGATAGTGGATACGTAGTACACTGGTTTTTGAAGAGGGAACTTGTGTCCTTCTGTTTCTCGTTCGACGACAAGCGCTGCGCTGACAACTTGATGTGTTGCCGCGATATATAATAACATTGGTTCGCCTAGGTTGGGCGCGGCCAGGACCGGATTTGTTGCTAATATGGCCTTTATTTCTTCGAGTCCGGCCGTGGCAGCATCCGTCCACTCGAAGTGTTCAGTGCGCCGGAGGAGGCGATAGAGAGGCAATGCCTTTTCTCCCAAACGGGAGATGAAGCGGCTTAGAGCCGCCACACATCTAGCCAGTTTTTGTATTTGTTTGAGGTCTTTTGGGATATCCAATTGTGACAGAGCTTGGATCTTGGCTAGGTTTGCTTCAATTCCTCTACTGGATACAATGAACCCCAAGAGCTTTCCGGCTGGTACGCCAAAAATGCATTTTTCCGGGTTGAGCTTAATGTCATATGCTCGGAGGTTGTCGAATGTGAGCCTCAAATCATCGACTAGAGTTGCGACGTGTTTGGTCTTAACGACCACATCGTCTACGTATGCCTCCACTGTTTTGCCGATCTGGGTAGCCAGACATGTCTGAATCATGCGTTGATATGTTGCGCCGCCGTTTTTAAGTCCGAAGGGCATTGTGTTGAAGCATAATGGTCCGTATGGAGTGATGAATGCCGTTGCGGCCTGGTCTATTTCCATTTTTCGGAGGGTTTTCTCGTAGATGAGGTTTAATCCGCTGCCGCCATCCATGAGTACCTTGGTAAGACGAAAGTCGTCCACTATTGGACTGAGGACCAATGCGGCTGGTGCTCGGGCTGTTCGGAATTTAGGTTCGTCGCTGGCATTGAAGGTGATAGCCATGTTGCTCCATGGATTTGTTGTTGCTACTTGGTAGACTTCGGCGAGGCTGCGGATTGTTCGTTTCCGCATATTATTTGATGCGAAAGTCTTGAAGACTGTTAATACCGTACTGGTACTGTTGGGCTGGTTCGCCGGGGCTAGAAGCCCTTCGCCACTTTTGGCCACCTGCCGTAGTATCCAACATGCGCGAAGGCTATGTGTTGGAGTGCCGCCCTCTGTATTATGGATTTTGCAGGGTCCGCCGAGCCATCCCTCCAGTACGGTTCCATACCCTTTAGGTGGTTTTTGCTTTTTGGTTTTTGGCACAGGTGCTTGTTCATGGTGCACCCTTTTATTCCGGACTAGGGTTGTGTTCAGGGCCGGATTGTCCCAAAGTCTAGTTTCGGTTTTCCAGGCACTCTCCATCGCATAGTATTTTCGCACTATGGTCGCCAGGTCGGCGAAGCGCGTAACTTCGCGACGACTTATGGCGTTCATGATTCCCTTGTCCGTGCAATTGTTGCAGAAAATAGATATTGCGCTTTCCTCATGGCAGTCCTTTATCATGTCCATAACCAGGAGGAATCTGGCCCAGTAATGATGTACTGTTTTGTCGGGCTCTTGTCGTATTTGAGATAGATCGCTTGTGTTTGGGTGGGTGGGTGGAACTAAATTCGGAACCCCGCCCAATCTGAGGCTCAAAGGCCGAGGAGTTTTCGGATTTGGAATCTTGGATTGCTGGAGGTCGTCCAACGAATCTAGTCCGCTGTCTGACTTTAGGTTCAGTACTCGATTGACGTCCGTCCCTCCGCGGGAATCTGGCATGGAGGGATCGGGAATCCGGACATAACTGGTTTTTAACATAGAAGAACAGTCGCCGCGTTGTTCTTCTACCACAGCAACATGGTGGGTAGCCTGGGGAGAGTTAATTTCTCTCGGATCGGTTTTAAGCCCAATCTGATCGTAGTCTGTAGCGACTCCCAGGGCAGCGATGCGATCCAAGAGCTCGTTTACTGAAGAGAGCTCCATCGGATCTAGCTGCTCGGCGAATACCGAGTTGATGCGAAGATCTCTTTTGATGATCCGAGAGGTCATCGTCGAAGCGGTGGCCGAACAGGCGGTCATAAGAAAACCACCTAGCCGGATAGCTTGACTGACGGCCAAAGCTCCTTTGGCAATGGTACCGTCTTTAAAGACGGGAAGAGGCATCCTTCCTGATTGCGACGGCACAGAGGAACTCTCAATGAAAGCACCAATGTCGGTGTCAAAACCGGCGGATCTCGGGTAGGGGGTCCCGAACTGTGCATCTAGGCGGATGATAACAGGAGACAAGGGACATGATGTTTTACCCAGGTTCGGGCCCTCTTGATGGAGGTAAAACCCTATGTCCTGCTTGATTGATATTGATGATGTGGGTATTACAAGAGAAGATCTACCATGAGATCAAGGAGGCTAAACCCTAGAAGCTAGCCTATGGTATGATTGTTGTTATGTCCTACGGACTAAAACCATCCGGTTTATATAGACACCGGAGAGAGCTAGGGTTACACAGAGTCGGTTACAATGGTAGGAGATCTACATATCCGTATCGCCAAGCTTGCCTTCCACGCCAAGGAAAGTCCCATCCAGACACAGGACGAAGTCTTCAATCTTGTATCTTCATAGTCTTGGAGTCCGGCCGATGATGATAGTTCGGCTATCCGGACACCCCCTAGTCCGGGACTCCCTCAGTCACGCTGGTGGCGTACAAGGGCAACGGCCACCTTCAGCTTGCGCCTCTCCTCAGCTAGGCGCAGGCCCTCGGCCTCAAGGCGCGCATCCTCGTCGGCGAGCTCTACACCAAGCTGGCTCACTGCGTCCGCTGTCCTCCGGAGGAACCCCTAGCAGAGGGCGCAGCGCTCCTGAGCACGCTTGAGCACGTCTTCCGCATCATCCTCCGCCCCGGGCGCGCGGAGGGCCACGAACCAGCACTCCCCCTTTGGCCAGGGGGCTGGGGGCTGGCGCCCTCACGATGGCCGGACGCGCCCCGCCAGAAGCCTGGCCCAGAGCTGGTTCGTCCCCCAAGGAAGAACGCAAGACCGACCTCAGCCAGTCGTCGTCCATGACCAATCGAAGAGCCCAGGGCAGGCTGGCTATGCCCCGGGAGGGCTCGCGAAGGATGGTCGTGAGGTGCGCAGAATCATGACGCGTCACAGGATGACTCACCTCTCCAACTGATCTCACCACAAGGGCAGTTCTTGAGCCCGGGGCGCCTAGGGACGATGGAGAGGGCGAGGCCTGGAGGGATGGCTCCTCAGCCATCTCCGTGAGCTTGGCAGGAAGGGCCCTGCAAGGCAATGATCAACTGAGGCAGCAGGAAAGTAAGGGACTGAGAAAGGGGAAGACTTACTCATCGGTGTCGAAGTATTTCCTGCGCTTCAATAGGCGGCAAAGGTAATCATCACCCAAGGCCTCCCTTCTCTCTCAGAGAGCCTCGAAGTCCACGCGGAAGCGGCCCAGGAGCTCGGCGCAAGGGTCAGCCTGCGACGAGGAAGAAGCGCCAATGCGTCCGGCGTCGGGGGCATCGCCATAGCGCATGCCGCCAGTCCCCGCACCATGAAGGGTGGCCGGGGCCTCAGGGGCCTCTGCCACGGGATCCGCGGGCTGTGGCTCAACACCTTCAGCCGCCGCAGGGCGGGCCTCAGGGGCTGCCGCCTCAGGAGTTCTGCATGGCGTCATCATCCCGACGGTGGCCCCCTCAGCCCCCGGCGGCCCTTGCATCGCAGCTCCGCCACTCGAGGAAGGACCGTCACGGGCAACCGGAAGGGCAACCACCACAACTAGGTTCTCGCGAGGTCCCCTGAGGCCTGCGGGGTGCAGCCCCCATTCATCGAAGCTGGGCATCTGCTTCACAAAATCAGCCCTGTTTGAGCAAAGGTACAGCAAGGCGCCCCCTTGCGGGATGCTTCCAGGGAAAGGGTCCCCAGTCAGGATCATGAGAACCTTCCTCAGCACTTCAGGTGTCAGATCTTCCTCTTGGAGCCTCATGCGGTCTTCACGCCCCCCGAAGGCCCACATCCGGTGGGAATGGCGCTGGAGAGGGGCGATGCAGCACAGGAGGAACTCCTTCACCACCTTGGATGCCGTCACACCGAGCGCCCTCAAGTTCGCAAAGCGATGCCGGACGAAGATGAGCCGAGGGCTCGTGAGTGTCTCCTGGCCCCAGCCCGAATTGGGGATAGCGGGCAAGGTTGGCTCCGAAAGCAAGGGGCTGGGCACTCCGACATCCACGTACAGCCACCGCTCACGGAACACAGTCGCAGGCGGAGGAAGGCTGAAATCAATCCCCGAGGCCGCTGTTTCAGGTGCGGCAAGGAAGCTCACGCACCCCAAGCATTGGGTGGGATCGCTGAGGCGGAGAGAGAAGAAGTGGCGCAGCAAGGCAACTGAAGGAGGAATGCCCATCATCGCCTCGCAGACAAAAGCGAAAACGGCAAGAAGAGTAATGGATTCGGGGCCCAAATGCATCATGTGGATCTGGTAATGGGAAAGTACAGTGTTGAAGAAATCAGAAAAGGGGGGAACCAGTCCCGCCCACAGGGTGTCAGCGAAGTACCGGACCTCGGTGACTATTCTGTCAATGGAGAAGTGGGACGCGGGCCAGACCATCGTCCTCCCGCACTCGTTGAAGATGGTGGCAAGGGCATAACTGACCTTGTCCCAGCCTTCCCGGTTGAGTATGATCGACCGGTCGACGGCAGGAGCCGTCGATGATGATGGGCGAGGCGAGGGCGCAGGCTTTTTTCCTTTCCCCTTCTTCCAGAGCCATGGCAGCAGGAAGGGGGAGGATTCGAGATTGGATTGGAAGCAGAGGCTGGAGCTCGAGAGAAGGAAGAGCAGGAGGCGTGCGAGCGGTGAGAAGAGGGGTGACTGTGTGCAACCGCGGGTCCGCCTAGTTGGGCGCAAAATGAGGAGGCGTGGGGGAAATGGGATGCCCACGTCCAATCAACAGCCACGCGGCGCCCAAGGCCACAGCCTATTGGGGCCCGCGGCGCTTCGCACTTTCCCCTTCGCTTCTCTTCTAAGCCAAGTCGAGACGCGCCTTGGGCCCGGGGACTACTGTCGGTGTTCTGGGAACGGGGGTACCTAGACTTTCCTGCTTGCGGCCTGCGGCGTGGCTCAAGGAGTGGCCCGGTACGGCCCATCTTCATCAACACATGCTCAAGACCCTCGCGAGGGGCCAAGCCTCGCGGGCCGGACGACAGGAGGCTTCCTCGGGCATGGCCTCGTTAGGCTGGCTCGCGAGGAAGGCGGGGAGATCAAGGCGGGGTACCTCGCGAGGTGCTCATGACGCAAGCCATGAAGACCAAGGCCAGTCGGGCACAAGGCGGGCGTTGGCCTGCGCAGAGTCCTTGTTTCCTCTTTGGTGCAAAGGGGGCCAGCGCAGGCGAGAGTAACAAGCAAAGGCAACCATTTCGGTGCAACAAGACCAAGACCAGCAGGACGGCAGAACAGAGGTCATCGTGGAGCCCAAGCCGGTGTCATCGTCAGGGTCTTTGGCAGGCGAGGACCAACTTTAGTCAGGATAAGTGTACCAGATATTCCCCTTCAAAATGGCCAATTGTTGGCGCCCTTCCCGCTCAATATTTGGGGAGAGGCCCAGTGCCTCTGCCTATAAATAGGACTAGCCACCCACAGGGTAGGGAGATCGGATCCAAGGCATCGTTGTCTAGAGAGAGAGAAAGAGAGGCGACTGAACTCCCCTAGCAGTTCATCGCACCAGCCAAGAACAGAACCTCGCGAGGCTGTTCTTCCCTTGTACTGTTCCTCATCAGCCCCAGAGGCAATCCACCACACCACAAACTGGAGTAGGGTATTACACCACAATGGTGTCCCAAACTAGTATAAATCTCGTGTCCCTTATGTTGTTCTTCGTGTAGTTTTATATCCTTGGAAGGCGACGAGACATGGGTAGGCAGGAGGTGTGATCTCCGCGTGCACCCCAGAGTTCGAACCTTGAGAGTCTGCCGGAACCCGAAATCCGACATAGACTTGCAAAGATAACTCAATCATACATAAAAGAATTCAGAGGAGATTCAAATATTTCTCATAGATAAACTTGATCATAAACCCACAATTCATCGGATCTTGACAAACACACCGCAAAAAGAGTATACATCGAATAGATCTCCACAAGAGAGGGGGAGAACATTGTATTGAGATCCAAAAAGATAGAAGCCATCTAGCTAATAACTATGGACCAGTAGGTCTGTGGTAAACTACTCACAACTCATCGGAGGGGCTATGGTGTTGATGTAGAAGCCCTCCATGGTCGATTTCCCCTCCGGCGGAGCACCGACAAAGGCTCCAAGATGGGATCTCGCGGATACAGAAGGTTACTGCGGTGGAAATTGTGTTTCATTGGCTCCCTGGATGTTTTCGGGGTACGTAGGCTTATATAGGAGGAAGAAGTACGTCGGTGGCCGCCCGAGGGGCCCACGAGACAGGGGAATGCGCCCTCCTATCTCGTGGCCGCCTCGGCTACTTCCTGACTTGCACTCCAAGTCCTCTGGATCACGTTCATTCCAAAAATCACGCTCCCGAAGGTTTCATTCCGTTTGGACTCCGTTTGATATTCCTTTTCTTTGAAATACTGAAATAGGCAAAAAAACAGCAATACGGGTTGGGCCTCCGGTTAGTAGGTTAGTCCGAAAAATGATACAAATGTGTAAAATAAAGCCCATAAACATCCAAAAGGGGTAATATAATAGCATGGAACAATCAAAAATTATAGATACGTTGGAGACGTATCAATCCTCCACCTTCTTCCCGGCGCGGGAGATAGCGTTACCACCTCGCGCCATGACGAAGGAGATACACCCGACCGGATTGTCGCCAGTCATGCGAACGAAGAAGAAATGGCGGAGCAGGGCGACGGAGGGCATCACCCCCACGAACGCCTCACGATAGAAGGCGAAAAGGGACGGAAGGAGGATGGAGTTGGCATGGATGTGGAGCGCGTGAAGACCATAGTGGTGAAGGATAGCGAAGAAGAAGCGGGAGAATGGAGGTACCAGCCCCGAGTAGACGATGTGCATGAAGAAGGGGAAGAAGGTGCTGCCCATGGGCTCCGATGCAGCGGTGGCGACCCGGAGCACTGTCTTCTTCCACTCATTGTAATCGCTCGCCATCAGGAGGAGCGTGGTCTGGAGCTTCTCCCCGGTCATGCAGGACACGAGCAGCCCTGGCTTGTACCAGGCGGGGCCGGCAGCCGGGGCAGGACCCACGGTCTTCTCGGCGGCCATCGAGCAGAAGATTTGTGGGGAAATCGGCAGATCTGGTGAGTTCTTCCGCTGCAGGGAGAAATGGATCTGGAGCAAGACGAAGAACGAGCAATGAAAGCCTGGCGGCAGGCGACACCCCTTTTGTCAGACGGAAGCAGTTGTCGAGGTAGTGTGGGGAAACGGAGTCGCCCACGTCCAATCAATCGCTACGCATCATCAAGGCCGTAGGTGGTTAGGGCCCGCGGCACTCCACCCTTGCCCTTTGGCTTCGCCTGGAAGCCAAGTCCGAGCGTGCCCTGGGCCCGGGGGCTACTGTCGGCGTCCTGGATTCGGGGGTATCCAGCCCTGCCTGCTTGCAGCCCACCACGTGGCTCCATGGACGGCCTAGTACAGCCCAGCTTCAACACCAATGACACAAGACCCTCGTGAGGGGCCAAGCCTCACGAGGCGGACAACGCCAAGACCCCTGAGGAATTGGCCTCCTCAGGAGGGCTCCTGAGGGGCGGAGAGTTCTATGCAGGTTACCTCATGAGGCTCAGCTGACATAAGCCATGACGACCAAGGCCAGGCGGGTGCTGAGTGCAGGTTTCCTCTTTGGTGCAAGGGGGGCAAGCCACAGGCGCGGAGTCCTGAGGAATCAACCAAAGGTTTCCATTCTGGTGCAACAAGACCAAGACCGCCAGGACGACAGGAGGGAGGTCATCGACGAGCCCACCGCAGCGTCACGACCAGAGGCTTTCCGTAGGCAAAGACCACTTTTGTCAGGATAGACTGTACTACTTGTCCCCTTTCAAATATAGCCATTGTGGGATCCCTTCCCGCTCATATTTGTGAAGAGGACCAAGGCCACTATAAATAGGACTATCCACCACCATAGGAGGACAACAGGAAGAAGAAGGAGATAAGAAACCAGAACAAGTAGAGCTAGCATACACCACACCAGCTCAAGAACACCTTACCTCCTAAGGCTTGTTCATCCACTGTAATAGTTCATCCTCAGCCCTTCGAGGCAATCCACCACACCACACTGGATTAGGGTATTACACCACAACGGTGGCCCGAACCAGTATAAATCTCTGTATCTTTATGTCTCTTTGAGCTGGACACGCTAGGCTTAGGAGGATCGCGAGTAGGCAGGCTGGGCGGGTTGAGATCTCTGCACGCACCCCAGAGTTCGAACCTCTCAAGGGTTTGTGGATCCCTAAATCCAACAGTATAAACACATTTTCCTTCCATTGTTTCATTTAACCTTTCTGGTAATCTATATGATATAAGTAGTAATATTTCCCTGCTTATGTAAACACCATGGTGTGCCACTCTGTCAGTAAAACCTTGTTACTATTGTTGATGACATTTCGGTAACCACCGATGGACGAGAACTTTTCCTATTGGTCTGCCTCGTTCAACAAGCAGGAAAATGGTTCTCTTCGTCCTTCGCCCTTGGTACCAACGTTGCTGCCAACATAACTGACATGCTATCCTCTGACCTCCCTTGCTATCGTGATCGTGCAAGATGTCATCGTACTTTCCACTTTTAACCTACATGGTGGGCCCATAACCCACAGTTCCACATGATCGAAATCTGACTCTCCTATACACCTCTGTTTCCAAGGTTATTCCTCATGCTTGGCTTCGTATGTAGATCATGAGCCACCTTCCTAGAGATGATCTGTTCTGGTTTCGGCCGCAATACTTATTCCGTTGGTCTCAACCCCCATCACAGTCTACTTCAGACATCGAACAATTGCTTACCAGTTTGAAACTTCCGTGCCCTCTTATAATGCTCTCGACATGTTTCAAGTATTCAACTCGAGAGATACTTTATGCTTCTTCCTCTGAGCTAACCATCCAATGCTCAATCTTGTTAAAAATTCGTCCTTATAGAGTTTTCCCCTCTTATCCTTTCATAAGTACGGTGAAGATCCTGAAGGAAGGATGACAGTTTTATCATGATGCCCAGATGCAGCAAAATGAAGACATCAACGAGAGGGATCAACTTCTTCGAGAAGAGCAACCAAGGATGAGAAGATCCGTTAGAATTTCATAACCAAAACTTTCCTCTTTACTCCACCTTTTAAATCTCGGGACGAGATTTATTCTAGTGGAGGAGATTTGTAATGCCCCGATAGTTAAGCTACAGTAACCACTCACCCTAACGGTGCCATGTCATCGCTGTTAATTTTCTAATCTCGCTTTGAACCAAACCGAGTCCAAATTCAGTTTAAAATAAAGTCAAATTATTATTTCTTCAACCGGTAAAACAAAATGTTCGTTGGGTTGCAAACATTCACTAACTAATTGTCCTAAATATACCAACATTATTTGAATTATTAAAGTACCCTTGACCTATTTTAAACTGGACCAAACAACCCCTTTTATCTCATTTAAATTCCACCATAAATTCTAGGGGAAACAAATTGTCCCCAACCTTTTTGTGGCAGTGCAAAATATTGCAATATATTCAAATGGCCAACCTCTATAATTTTGCAAAGTCATTTGGTGGCTTATTTAATTGCAAATAGTGGCTATTTTAATTGTCAGAAAAGGGGAAAAGGCAAACTAGCTACTGTGCTAAACTGCTAATGGGCTCTACCTACTACAGTAAACGGCCGAGCCCACTACGAGGGCCTTTCCTTCAACCTCTGTACACAGGGAACAGAGGCCATGGCGTGGACTCCGCACGCCCGTCCACGCCGCGGATGTCGCCGTATCGACCATCCCGCGGTCATGCAGTTGGATAAGAGCATCGTCGCGAGTCCCCTGGCAAACCCTAGAAGACTTCCCCCTCTCCTTTTCCTCCCTCGCTCGCCTCCCTCTCGATCTAGATCGAAGCCGAGCGCTCAGATCAACGTGGCTCTGGAATCCCCGCGGCCACCCTCCTCCCCGAGCTGCGCCAAGGCGTCCAGGAGTTCCAGCGCCATCATCCTCGTCCTTCTCGAGTACCAGGACGAGCTGAACCGCCCGTAGCTCGCCGGCATCGTCGTCCTTCCCCGCACGCGCTGCTCTGCTTCGTCGCCTCCCCGAGTCTCTCCCGAGCCCCCTATGAGCTCACCCTCCTCCCCGACCGCGACCGCTGTGCTCCCCACCATCGCTAGTTATTGTGCCCCATCCACGACCCGAACACACCCGCACGCACCCTGCTACCCTCAACCGCGCCCCCGTCCGCTGGTGCCTCTACCCCGCGCCCGCGTGTCGGCCGCCCTACTGCAGCCCCGTTCGCGGCGCTGCTAGCGCCCCCCGCGTGTCGCTCAGGCCCCCGGTGCCTCCTGCTCCTGTGCCGCTGGCAGTTGCTGTCGCTCTGGCCACCTAATGCCGCCGCTGTGTTGCTTACTGCTGCTTGCTCTGCCCGCTGTCGCTCCCTCTAGAAGCTGCCATAACTCTTGCTTGGCTGCCGCTCCTGCTTCCTGCATCTGCTGCTATGGTCGGTGGGCACTGCTACGTACAATAGCGATTAGTTAGGCTAATTAGCTTTCAGTAGTTGTCGCCCAATGACAAATGGACCCTGCAAATGATTAAAAAGGGTTAAAGCTAAAAACAATATCTAAGCCCATGACAATCAGGACCCGCTTACACTGTTTTTATGGTCTAATCAATCTTTGACTGGGTCAAACCAACCCCATTGGCCCCACCAGTCAGTGTCTGTGGCTTGTACTACACTGTGTACAAAAAAGTGTTTGCTGGTATTTTGTTGAATTAATAGTACATAGAAAATCTAGAAATTCGATTAAGCTTAAAAAGAGAATATAAAATAAACCGTATATCGGATGAAAATACTTTGTACATGAAAGTTGCTCATGAATCTGAATACCCAGTCCATTCACCTGTCACATGCCCCTAGCATGCTTAACATGGAATCGTCCCCTCTCGTTTCATCTATCCAGAAAACATCAGATGCCGGAAAAACCCCTCCGGATGTTTTCCCTCTCCGTCTGCAACGTATATCACTGTGTTAGTTCATCCCTAACACCGCGTATTACCATGTTATGCTTTATGATGCTTTGTTTGCTTTATATTTATTGTTGCCTCCCTCTTCTCTCCGATAGACCCCGAGACCGGTGCAGCCCCTGTGATTGACTATGTCTCTGACGACCCTTCTTCCTTTGCAGCAGAGCTTCCAGGCAAGTCCCCCCATTTGATCACTCTGATATCGCCCATCCTTTCTCTCTCATGCTTGCATTAGATTTTGCTACTGTTATTGTTTGCTCACATTCTGATGCATAGCCTATTTTTGCTACCTGCTTTCATACCTTACCTGCTTATTCTAATCTGCTTAGTATAGACTGGTTAGAGATCCATCAGTGACCCTCACCTTGTCCCAGTTGCCCCGCTTTATTTTTGATGACTCGATCAACGTGATCGACGTCTAGACCCCAACACCGCACATCACCCCCTTGTACGGCTCTGCAGAGTTAATATCGAATGCCGAGGGTGATACCTCATCAGTACTTTTGATGTTAACCCTATAGTGTAGCTATTCAGTCGTGGTCACCAAGGGTGATTCCTCCCTCACCACTCTCGATAATGACTCTGTCGTGCAACCCCTCAAGTGTGAACCCACGAGGGTGATTCCTCCAAGTCCACGTTTATGGTTACATCGAGTGGGAATCCATCGAGGGTGATTCCTCAGGTTCCCCCCTTGCTGATTTGGACACACGTTTACTTTGACTTACCATAGAACCATGATGACATCGGGGCGGCCCCGAGGGGTACCCACATGTGATGTCAAGTCGGGTTGATCTGGAGGATACCCGCAAATTTTCCATGCGGCGCGGCCGGGCATTCTTAGCCCTTGCCGCAAGTCCGTGAGACGGGGCGATGGGACCACATATTGTGGATCATTGCTCGTTAGCGCACACTACCAAGACACTAATGGTTTGGATATTTGATCCGAATAGGCCTCTGGCCTTTTTCGCACTGACCACCACACGGGAATAAGTATGGGCACTCTGCATCATAAGTATCAGCCGAAAGCTCACTGATGTCAGCAATGGAGCGGCGCGCATCGGGTTGGGCTGTGTAAGCACCTGCCTTATTTAAGGAGGTTGCCAGGTTTGCTCACCTGCCGCCCTCGCAACACGCAGGATTGCAAAGGACGATTGGCCCATGACACCTTTGCATTTAGGATGTAGACCGGAGTGCTGGCCTCTCTATTGAGCCTAGGTAGGACTATGGTGTGTTGATCGGCCGAGGCCGGTCATGACCTGATGGTGTGTCCGGCCGGAGTTGATCAAGCGTGTTGGGTAAGTTGGTGCACCCCTGCAGGGAAGATTGATATATTTGAATAGTTGGGTCCATGGTAACGGACGCTCGGAGTTGTATCCCGATCGATACAACTAGAACTGGATACTGAATGCTGAGGCATGTTATGGATATGTGGCTCCGGGATTGCTTTCTTGCAGGGAGTCGAGAAAGGATCTCTGGGCGCTAATGTTACAACATGTTTGCTAAATATAAACTGCTATTCTATACTCTTCTGATTGCTGCAAGATGCTTGGAGTTGCTTGAAGATGCTAGTTTTTGATAGGCTAGGCCTTCCCCTCTAGTATGGCATTCTGCAGTTTAGTCCACAGATACTACCCATTTCATTGATACCGATGCATATTTAGTGTAGATCCTTGCTTGCGAGTACTTTGGATGAGTACTCACGGTTTCTTTGCTTCCTCTTTTTCACCTTTTCCTTTCTTCTCGGATGTCACAACTAGATGGAGGAGCCCAGGAGCCAGGCGCCACCTTTGACAATGACTACTACTACCTCGAGGGTGCCTACTATTACGTGAAGGCTGCCGACGACCAGGAGTAGTTAAGAGGCTCCCAAGCAGGAGGCCTTGCCTTTTCGATCGATGTTGCTTTTCTGCTAGCCTTCTTAAGGCAAACTTGTCTAACTCATGTCGGTACTCAGATATTTTTGCTTCCGCTGACTCGTTTGTACTCAAGCTTATGTATTCGAGCCCTCGAGGGCCCTGGCTTGTAATATAAAGTTTGTATTATTTTAATTTATGTCTAGAGTTGTGTTATGATATCTTCCCATGAGTCCTTGATCTTGATCATACACATTTGCGTGTATGATTAGTGTATGATTGTATCGGGGGTGTCACTATCAGTGTTCTGGGAACGGGGGTCCCCAGACTTGCCTGCCTGCGGCCTGCGGCGTGGCTCGAGTGGTGGCCCAGTACGGCCCATGTTCATCAGCGCAAGACTCAAGACCCTCGCGAGGGGCCAAGCCTCGCAGGGCGGACGACACACGACTTCCTCAGGAACAGCCTCACCAGGCAGGCTCGCGAGGAGGCGGAGAGATCAAGGCAAGGTACCTCGCGAGGTGCTCGTGACGCAAGCCATGACGATCGAGACCAGGTGGGCGCCAGGCGGGCGCTGGCCTGGGCAGTGTCCTTGTTTCCTCTTTGGTGCAAAGGGGGCAAGCACAGGCGTGGAGTACCGAGGCATCAGGCAAAAGGTTGCCATTTCAGTGCAACGAGACCAAGACCAGCGGAGCGGCAGGATGGAGGTCACCGTGGAGCCCAAGACGGCGTCATCGTCAGTGCCTTTGGCAGCCGAAGACCAACTTTAGTCAGGATAACTTGTACTAGATGTTCCCCTTCGAAATGGTCGTTGTTGGTGCCCTTCCCTCTCAATATTTGGGAAGAGGACCAGGGCCTCTATAAATAGGACTAGCCACCTCCGAGGAAAGGGAGAGAGGATCGAGTGCTCACTAGACCTAGAGGCGATTGAACTCACCCAAGCAGTTCATCGCACCAGCTGAAGAACACCTCTCGCGAGGTTGTTCGTCCTGTGTACTGTTCATCATCAGCCCCTGAGGCAATCCACCACACCACACACTGCAGTAGGGTACTACACCACAACGATGGCCCGAACCAGTATAAATCTTGTGTCCCTCATGTTGTTCATTGTTTAGCCTAGATTCTCGTGAGGCGATCGGACGTAGATTGGTGGGGGGAAGATCTTCGTGCGCACCCCAGAGTACGAACCTTAAGGGTTTGGCGGAACCCAACATCCGACATTAGGTGCGCCACGTAGGGGTGCGCCGGAATCTTTCTTCCACTGTTTCCCGTTCGATCTTCCGCCGTATCCATGGCTGACACTCGCCGGGCTCGCGCCGAGCGTCGGGCTGCTCTCGTCGCTCGCGTCGCCCAGACGGCTCCCGTCGGTGGGTGTCCCCATCGTTCCCCGTCGCCTGCCGCCAACGCTGCCACCGGCCCAGCAGGGAACGAGCAGCAGGCCTCGTCGTTGCATCCATCGATGCAGCGAGAAGGCCACACCGCCACCCCGTCGCTGACTCCAGCCAGTTCGTCGCCCCACACCCGTTGCGCCCCCACGGACGCGCACGCCACGTTGCTCCTAGCGCGTGAGCTCCTGCACTACCGTCCCATCGACGACCTCTACGAGGAGTGGCTCGCTCGCATCACCGAGCTCGTCACCGCCGCAGGGGGCTCCCCTACGCTGTCCCTCTCGCTGCCTCGCCCTCTGTGCTTCGCAGGAGGCACAGATCAGGAGGTGCCTCTGCCACCTCCTCCCCAAGAAGGCACCTTGGCTCCAAGGCGCGCGGCCCCAGGACGAGATCCACCGTGTCCGGCGCCCGCGCGACAAGAAAGGAGCTGCCAAGAAATCCCTCGTCCCCAAGAAGGTGTTCGCGTGCTCCCGGCACCGGTGCGCCACGACCGCATTCCTGCGCCAGCACGTCAAGACCCCGCACTACTCCAGGTAGCGGCGCGCGGGAACCCCCAGGAGCAAGCCTCGCATCAACACAGAGCTCTGGTGGCCACTACAGGCTGTCGCGCCTTCACCACCGAGCTATGCAGTGTCACCTGGCCAGGCAAGTTCAAACCTGACCTGCCTCCTCGCTACGACGGCACTGCTGACCCCGCGGAGTTCCTACAGCTCTACGAGCTGGGCATCGAAGCCGCCAACGGGGACGAAAAGGTCATGGCGAACTGGTTTCCCATGGCACTCAAGGATGGCGCTCGCACCTGGCTCCTAAACCTGCCTCCTAGCACGATCTCCTCCTGGGACGAGATGCGCACTCGCTTCATCGCCAACTTCCAAGGCACTTGCGGCCGTCCGCCGGCCGTGGGTGACCTGCGCCGCCTCAAACAACAACCCAGAGAGACCTTGCAGAAGTACACCCAGCGCTTCAATAGTGCTCGCCTCAAGATTCCCAGGGTAACCGAGGAGGCCATCATCTCGGCATTCTCTGATGGCGTCCGCGACATCAAGATGAAGGAGTAGGTGGCGATCCACGAAGATTTGTGTACGTCTCTGGAGCTGTTCAACTTGGCGACCAAGTGCGCAAGGGCTGAGGAGGGACGCCTCTCCCTTCTCGAGCTCCCAGCAGCAGACCCAGAAGAGAAGAAAGCCAAGGCCAAGGATGTGAAGCGCAAGGGAGCAGTTGTGCATGCAGCAGAGCCAGACATGAAGCGCGGCAGGGACCAGCCGGAGTCGTCCAAGGGAAGCCGGTACTGTGTGTACCACGATCTCCATACCGACAATACCAACGAATGCCAAGAGCTCAGGGCCGTGCGAGAAGGCCATGTCGGTCGACGCCCCGAGCGCAACGATCAAGGCTACGGCCGAGGCGGAGCAAGAGGTGGAGGACGCTGGGACGACCGCGGCCCTCGCCAAGGGTGGCATGACTGGCCTCGTGAGGACCGCTGGCAGGACCAGCCTCGCGAGGGGGCTTGGAGAGACCAGCCTCGTGAGGATCGCCCGCAAGGCAACGCAGGACTTCCTCCTCTGCCACCACCACCAAGAAGGAATGACGACCATCATCAGGACGAGGGGGCTGGGGGCTTCCAGGAGCCGCTTGTTATCGCTTGCATCTTGGGCGGCGCGCAGGCCCCAGCCTCTCAGCGCATCTTCAAGCAGTTTGCTCGCGAGGTGAATGCAGTCCTCCTCAAGCTTGAGGCCACATGCCCCCTCAGCTGGTCTGCGTGCGCCATCACATTCAGCTCAGCGGATCAGCTCAAGTGCGCGGCAACGACCGGAGTCCTCCCGATGCTCTGCTCCCCAGTCATCCGGAATCACTACAAAAAAAATACACTTCTGTGATGATACGTGTTTGTCACAGTAGGTCGCGTTTTTTGTCATGCATGTACATCCATGACAAATTTATGACAGAATCAAGATAGTCATACCTGTGCTGTCGTAGAAGTGTTCCATGACATTACCAAAATTATCATCACGGAAGTGTTCACTTCCATGACGATAAATCACGCGTCACAGAAGTGCTTTCATCAAGGGTGACCGACATGTGGCATCCACCGTAACGGAACGCTGTTAAGCTATCGGGTCGGATTTTGGATCGATAACCCGTTAACAGCCACGACCAATGCCAATTTTCCACATGTAAAATTCTCATTGGCTGACGGATCCACGTGTCAGCTCCGCGTTGGCACAGGTGTCACTCATCCAACGGTCGAGATGGGCCTATGATATGTTGACACGTGGACCGACCCAAAAGTGGCCCACAAAGTGGCCCACAAAGTTTAAATGGGCCGGCCCAACCGAAGGCCCATAAGATTTAGTGGACCATAATGGGCTGGCCTAGCTAAAGGCCCACAAAATCTAGTGGACCATAATGGGCCGGCCCAACTAAAGGCGCACAAGATTTTGCGGACCACAATGGGCCAGCCCAGCTAAAGGCCCACATGATTCTGCAGACCATAATGGGCCGACCCAGCTAACAGCCCAACATTCTTTGTCAAATCGGCCCGTCAACGGCCTGGTCTAAACTTGTCATCAATGCGGCCCATGGTCACTTCTTGCCCGTTAACAGTCCGCTAAGTAATTGGGCCGAATTACGCCCCGGTGTATTTCCGGCCTGTTAAAGGTCCGGCTTCATTTGGGCCCATTTACATGCCATCAAAACTTTCGGCCCATAAACGACCATGAAGGATTTGGGTCATATTCGGCCATGTCTGTCATTCGGCCTGTTAGAGGCCCACTATAGATTTGGCCCACTTTCGGGCTGTTGTCATTTTCGGCCCGTTAACGCCGGACGTAAACCATGGGTCGTATGTGGCCCAACGTCATATCGGGCCCATTAATGGCCCATATAAAAATGACGATAATCTAGCCTGACCGAAGTTCCGGCCTGTTAAAGGCCCGTGTATTAGGTTGGCGCATTTACGACCCGTCCGAATTTCGGCCTGTCAAATATCCGCATCGTAAATGGGCCACCATTTCGGCCTGCTAAGTCCAGTGGGTTATTTGGCACAATCAGGGCCCAATATCACTTTCGGTCTATTAAGGGCCCATGTTTTTTATGGGCTCGACATATTTACACCTCTAAACGGCCTACTTTTACTGAGGGCCCAAATTATGTTTAGGCCTGTTAAAGGCCCACTATGGGCACATGCCTACCAGAAAAATTTGAAAGCTTATGCTAATTTAAGCCCAGATATTTTTAGTGGGCTACATGCCAATTTCGGCCCATAATCGTTTTTAGCCCAATTGGAATGGGCCCGACGAATGTTGGCATGTTGGGCTCCTACGAAGCTTTCGTCCGAACACATTACTAAGATAAACCTACACTATACAAAAATAGCGTCATAATTACTGCAGCCTGTGGCAGCATCATAAATGTTGTATCACAACAAAATAAATTCCAATCATACAACAAAAGGCCTGTTGGCATAAAGTTTACAGTCCTTCCAGATAAAAGCACCATCAGATGTATAGAAGCACAGACCATTTGACCTGAGTGCTAATGTTTCAGGCTGTAGAATCTGATGGAGCAGCACGATCTCCACCTTTTTCCACCATTGCTCTTCAACAACGAAGCGAATGTCTGGTAGTCTGCTTTCAAAACCATTCATATCTTTACGGCATTTCTCAACCACTATTCTTGTTTCTGAAACAATGTCCATTACGGATTGGACTTGTGTCTGGAGCACAGATATATCACTCTGTCTAGCAGGAAGATTTTGTTCAGTAGGCGATTTGGACGAGGTTACCTTGACAACCAACCCAGAATTATGCAGGAAGGTGCTTTTTGCACTGTTAGTGGAGAGATACTGACGCACTGCAGCAAGAGGTGACATTGTGCCTGTAGTAGCCTCGTCACCTTCTGGTGGTTGTGGATGTTCAATCATTTGTTCCATAGATTCCTGAAAGTTTGAACTTGTAGATTAGTGTACCAGTGAGTTACTAATGAGACAAAAACAAACAAAGTAGGTTAAGCGTTTATACATAACTTATTTTGGTGAACTACTGTAATACATTAGCATGTATTGTAGTGCCAACTACATAATAAAATCACTTTCGGAACATATGTCCATGTAGCATGCCTACTGTATTGTCTATTTCCTCACATTCGTTGACATCTAAGGATAAAGAGACATGGTTTAAAGTAGGATGAACATAGTATGACATCATTCATATCATGGGCAAACAGATATAAAACAAACAGGCTATTTTATCATTGTGTGCGCACGTGAACATAACAACTAGATTACAGATCAAGACCAAAAGAATATCCTTCATCTGTTTTAAACCATGTAAGGTGAAATGATACATTAAGACAACTGTGTATAAAAGTGAACAGAGTAACTGACATTGGCTGCAAACCAAGTAGTTAAATGACACATCACAGTACCAATCAGTTCAAGGCAGGAGGAGTAAGGACTTACAACAGCAGCTTGAACTGGTGTGCTCATGCCCTTCATCTTGCTGGTGTGGCAATCCTTAAAGATTTGCACTGCATTCGGTTCAGGTTCTTTTTGGTCTGCACGGGCTTTCCGCTGTATTTGGAACAAGTCAATATAGATACGATAATATGGCACAAAAAAAGAAGGAAGTAGCAGCTATTTACAAGAGCCTCGCAGTGTGCAATATAGCTACAAGATCCTGTTGTCTGTTGGAATTTCACTTTAGAACGGTTGGTTTTGTTCTTCAAACAGTTAGCCTAGAAGAAGATACACTTGTAAGGCACATACATAAATACAAGTTCAATATGTGGTCTGATCAAATACATATAGCCTACCTGATACTTTGGATCAGACCAGTGTTTAACGAGGGTTGTCCAGTCTTCATCTGTAATATATTCCACTGGAGATGTTTGGGCGATTTCATTGTTAGCCTTGCCTTCAAAGTGAGATTTTCTAAGGTGGTACCGATACTGTCGCAGAGCAGACTGAAAAGCATGAGTGCATGCTTGTTTAGTTGCATCATCTTTTGGATCCAACTTGAACCTCATCTGTTGAAAAAAGAATGTGAGTCTTATTAGGAGGAAGCTAGAAAGTATGGGACAGAGCAAGACAATATTACTAATTGCGCTGAATAACATTACTTACAGATAAATGGTCAAGGAAGGTGTTAAACTGGGTATTGTCTTTCTCATTCCTGTACTGGATCCACGTTGGGAGGATACGCGCATGACACCTAACGGCAACGGCTGCCTCTGATACTAACTTGGCTGACTCTGTAGCATCATGTAGCCTTTTTACACCTGCCTCAAAATGGATCTCCATTCTTCCTCCTTTAGATTTTGTTAATCTGTCAAGCATTATCCCTGATGTCTGTTTCCGCTTGCGCCGTGGTGCTAGTTCAACAACAAATATGGAAAGTGTTAGTGTACATCAAACTATGAGAGTACATATAAAGGAGCATGCAACTGCAACTTGACTCGGTCAGGTACCGTCTTGGTGTTGATGCTCATGAGGTTCATCTGATCTTGCCAAGTCCTATTGTGTCAACAGTGCTTCGGAAGTAGTGTTAGGTGTGAAGGCAGCTTGGGAACTGGCCGGCTCCGTAGCAAACAAACGAGTAACTGGTTGAGATGCTGGTACAGTTGAAGCGGATGTTGCAGCTGGTGGAGCAGGTGATACTGTGTTTGTAGATTTAGCTGGTGGACTTGGACCTTCTACTGCACTATAAGTACCAGAAGAATCTCGATGGCAGAGCCTTTTCCGTTTCACCCGACGAGTAACAGCACTCCCCACTATATTATTTTCCTTGCTCTTTTTTGACTTTGCCACGTCAAGCTGTACCCACAGAACAAAAGAATAAAATCACTCTTCAGAACTCATTGATGCATGATACAGACAAGCAATACTTTGATGTAAGACAACCGTATGAGGATGGAATATGTAAGAAAAATAGGATGACATGACATATTCACAGCTACGATGTGCAAACTAAGCAGAAGGATTTTCAAGAAAATAGAAGTAATGCAAGCTAGACACCATATGAAAGATGCAACCAATATTACTCTGCCAAGTTAAAAGTGTCTTGTCATAAGTGGCAATTCGAAAAATTAGAAGCGGTACAACATAGAAATCAATGCAAGATGCAACCACTATCAAACTGCCATGTTAAAAGCGTCCAATCATGAGTTACTGATGCGGGATACACAACAGCAGTACTTTGATGTAAGAACATGGTATGATAGATAGATGCAGTGTATTCTAGACACAGAAAGCCATGTCATATGCACATGTATAACGTATAAACTCAGCAGGTGCAATTTAATCAAAATAGAAGAAATACAAGCTAGACAACATATGCAACATGAAACCAATTATCACACTGTCAACTTAGAGCAAGCACCTGCTATGGTGGAGTGCAGGAGATGAACTCATCATGTAGACTTGGGACTTCAACTTCATTAGCAGTAGCAGTGGCAAATCTAGAGAGTTTCTGTTTGCATCGGTGCGGAGTACCACCAACATCCCCTAACTTACTCTTTTCCTTCCTATTTTCTGATATTGCCTTATGAAGTCAAAACCACAAGAAGATGAATAAAATTAGCTCTGCATAACTAGTTGATGCATGATACGGACGAACACTACTTTGATGTAAGGCAAGCGCGGGAGGATGGAATATATACAAAAAAAGACAGTGTTTTGTATTCACACGTACGATAGGAGGATGGAATATGTATGAAAAAACAGTAAGCGGAAGGCATTTCAACAAAATTAGAAGAAATGAAAGCTAGGCACCATATGAACATGCAACCAATATCACTCTATCAGGTAAAAAGTGTCTCTCGTAAGTGCCATTTCAAGAAATTAGAAGCAGTACAAGCTAGAAGACAATGCAAGATGCAACCTACATCATAGTCCCAAGTTAAATGTGTCTTATGGGTAAGTGATCGTTGCAGGTATAAGTTGTAAGCTACACAGATGCAATTCAACATAATTAGAAGCAATACAAACTAGACATCATACGAAAAACGCAACCACGTATAACAGTTCCAAGTAAGAGCAAGCACCTGTGATGTGGAGTAGGAGAGATGTGCTCATCGTGTACACGTATGTTCTAGAAACAGGAACATGTGTCATATTCACAGGCATTATGTGTAAAGTAAGCAGATGCAATTCAAGTTATAAGCAATACAAGCTAGACATCATACGCAACATGCAACCACATATAATAGTGTCAAGTTAGAGCAAGCACCTGTGATGGTGGAGTAGGGGAGATGTGCTCATCATCTACACAGCTACGTTGACTGTCCAGCCTTGTGTTGTCTTGCGAATCTTGTTGGGAGGATGGCGGAGTAGAATCTGTAGAGACCCCCTGTTTGAGTTTCTCCAAAGGACCACCATCATCCATTGCCGGACTAATTTCTTTCAGCTGTAATGATTTTGCATTGTGAAGTCAAACTGATAAGAAAAAGGAATAAAATTCGCTCTTCAGAACTCATTCATGCATGATACTGACGAACACTACTCGGATGAAAGGTAAACACAAGATGCGAGGATGGAATATGTATGAAAAACAGGATGGTGTGACATATTCACACCTATGATGTGGTAACTAAGCAGAAGGCATTTCAACAAATTAGAAGCACTGCAAGCTAGACACCATATGAAAGATGCAACCAATATCACTCTGCCAAGTTCAAACTGTATGGTGTTTCAACAATTTAGAAGCAGTATATGCTAGAAATCATATGCAAGACACAACCAATATCATAGTGGCGACTTAAAGGTGCCTTATCATAAGTGACTGATGCGGGATATGCAAGAATAGTAGTCTGATGTAGAAACAGGAACACATGTCATATTCACAGGCATTATGTGTAAAGTAAGCAGATGCAATTCAACAAAGTTAGAAGCAATACAAGCTAGAAATCATACGCAACATGGAACCACATATAATAGTGCCAAGTTAGAGAAAGCACCTGTGATGGTGGAGTAGGGGAGATGTGCTCATCATCTACACAGCTAAATTGACTGTCTAGCCTTGCGTTGTCTTGCGAATCTTGTTGGGAGGATGGCGGAGTAGAATCTATAGAGAACCTTCGTTTCAGTTGCTCGGAAGGACCACCATCATCCAATGCCTTGCCAATTTCCTTCAGCTTTATTGATTTTGCATTGTGAGGTCATACCGACAAGAAAAAGGAATATCATTCGCTCTTCAGAACTCATTCATGCATGATACTAACGAACACTACTCTGATGAAAGGCAAAGTCATGATACGAGGATGGAATATGTACGAAAAAATGGACGGCTTGACATATTCACACCTATGATGTGGTAACTAAGCAGAAGGCACTTCAAAAAATTAGAAACACTGCAAGACACCATATGGAAGGTGCAATCAATATCACTCTGCCAAGTTAAAACTGTCTCGTAATAGGTGGCGTTCATCAAACTAGAAGCAATACATGCTAGCAATCATATTCAAGATGCAAACCAATATCACACTGCCAACTTAAAGGTGTCCCATCATAAGTGACTGATGCAGGATACACAAGAAGAGTAGTTTCATGTAAGAACATGGTGTGATAGACAGATATAGTATGTACCAAAAATAGGAAAGCGTGTCATATTCACATGTATCATGTGTAAGCTAAGCAGAAGCAGTTTACACTAATTAGGAGCAATACGAGCTAGACACCATATGCAACATGCAACCAGATATCACACTGCCAAGTTAGAGCAAGCACCTTGGATGGTGGAGTAGGGGAGTGAAGACTTGGACCATGTAATGCACTATCAGTACAAGGAGAATCGGTACAAATGCTCCGTTTACGTTGCTGCAGAGGACCACCATCATCGCCTTTCTTACTATTTTCCTTCCTCTTTCTTGATTTTGCCGTGTCAAGTCAAACCCACAAGAAAAAGGAATAAAATTTGCTCTTCAGAACTTATTGGTGCATCATACTGACGAACACTACTTTCATGTAAGGCTGCAGCATGATATGAGGATGGAATATGTATGAAAAACAGGACGGCATGACATATTGACAGGACGGTATGATGTATAAAGTGTAAACTAAGCACAAGGTGCTTGAACTTGTTAGAATCGATACAAGCTAGAAATCATATGAAAGATGAAACCAATATCACTCTGCCAAACTAAAAGGGTGCCCTAACAAATGTATTTGACCAAATTAGAAGCAATACATGGCAACAGGCTAGAAATAATATGCAATATGCAACGAATAAAGGTGACTCATCATAAGTAATTGATGCAGGATACAGAAGAGAGGTAGTTTCATGTAAGAATAAGGTTAACACATAGATGTAGTGTGTACCAAAAATAGGAAGGCATGTCATATTCACAGGTATAGTGTGTAAACTAAGCAGATGCAATTTACCCTAATTAGAAGCATTACAAGCTAGACACCGTATGCAACATGCAACCACATATCACACTATGAAGTTGGAGTAAGCACCTGTGATGGTGGTGTAGGGGAAGTGTTGTCTTTAGGTATAGAGCAACATTCAATATCTTCATTTAGGCTTGCTGTTTCTTGAGAATCATGTGGAGAGGATGAAATTGCATTCTTTATAAGAGTATTGCGTCTCATATTAACCCACGCGCATGACTGTCTCATCATAAGCGATAGACGCAGGATACACAGTAGTTTGATGTAAGAACATGGTGTGATAGGCAGATGTAGTATGTACCAAAAACAGGAAGGCGTGTCATATTCACATGTATAATGTGTAATCTAAGGAGATGCAATTTAACAAATTAGGAGCATTGATGAGGGATACACAAGAGAAGTTGTTTGATGTAAGAACATGGTTAATAGAAAGACGTACTATGTACCAAAAACAGGAAGGCATGTCATATTCACAGGTATAATGTGTTAACTAAGCAGATGCAATTTACCCTAATTAGAAGCATTACAAGGTAGATACCATATGCAACATGCAACCACATATCACACTGCCAAGTAAGAGCAAGCACCTGCGATGGTGGTGTGGGGGAATAGTGGTGATCAACTAGAGAGCTACGTTGACTAACTTCATTTAGCCTTGCTGTTTCTTGAGAATCATGTGGGGAGGATGACACTGCACTCTTTAAACGAGTAGGGCGTCTCACAGTAACCCACCCGGGTGACTGTCTCATCATAAGTGATTGACAAGGGATACAAAAGAGCATTAGTTTGATGTATGAACATGGTTAATAGACATATGTGGTATGTATCAAAAACAGGACGGCATGTCATTATCAAAGGTATAATGTGTAAAGTAAGCAGATGCAATTTAACCAAATTGGAAGCAATACAGGCTAGACACCATATGCAACATGCAACCACATTTGACAGCATGAAGTTAAAGCAAGCACCTGGGATGGTTGTGTGTGGCAATTGAGATCATCAACTGCAGAGCTACTTTTACTGTCTCCAACTGCTCACACTGCACCCATTAGTGCGTTGAAATGCTTACTGCTTATCTTCGAATTACACTGGAGCGACTTCTGTCTTTTCTTTTCTGCATTCATCAACACTGCGTCAGAGTCTGAAATACCCATGCATAAAAAAACAATAGTGTGAGTATGGGTGAAGTGTGTGCACAATTAGTACAGTGTAAAGGTAGCAGATAGCAGGTCGGTGAGAAATAAATGACGGGAGACATATGATGGCTCTACAACATGCATGGCACACTCAATTACTACAGGATTCTATGAAAATAACAGTCGACTGAAAGCAAATAGGTTAGTCCATTTTTTCTGCACCGTACGATGTACAAAGAACGGGGAGATCGCCTTCATCTACCTCCAACCAGTCAGTGTTGACGATCTTCCTCGAAACGCCAGCGACCACCGGCCCAGTATTCCTCCCCTTCCTGCGCCCTCCCCTCGACCTCACCGCACCGCCGTGCTTGGAACCGCCCCCCGGCCATCCATTCAAGCCCCGCCGACCTCCAGATCGGGCGCAAGCAGCTCCTGCGCCCCACACCCCTATGATAGACACTGATGCACCGCTTCCCCGGGGAATAGGCGGACTAGGTGCTCCGCGCGCCTAAGTGGGTGCTACTTCTTTTAATTGCGGTTCGACTGGCCCTGAATTGAAATCCAGGCGGGCTACTGACCTCTAGCAAAGGTGAAATAGTAAAAGGGAGGAAACCTCGTGCATTTAGTATCACGAAGAAGATGCAGTAAGAAGCGCTCAACTAGTTTCTTTCATGGGATGAATACGGTGTGAGCGGAGACGTAAGATTTGCACAAATAAGGGAAGAGGAGTACCTCTTTCTGCTGGCAGTGCTGTGTCCTCCTTCTATTTTTTCGACGATCTTGTTGTTCATCGGAAACCAGAAGTTGTGGAGGACGGTGCAGCCTTGGACGAACCCATGGCCAAGTTGTTGAGTGTGGTGCGGTGGCCGTCTATCAGCGGCGGGGAAGCAGATCCGAGGCAGCGAATGACGACGTAGCGGGAACAGCTCTGGTGCGGTGGACGGTTGCGACAGTGGAGCCGCAGCAGTGAGGCGCGGGACGGCGTGGTCGGAGTGGTTCTGGTACATCGCATGTCGGTGTCGGCGTCGTGGAGGCAGCTCTGCCTCGGCTTCAGCTGCTAAGTCCTTGAGGGTGTTGCGGTTGCGGTTGCGTTGGACGATGACGTCGGGGTACCGGCTCCGGCATGATGGAGGAGGGCGGCGGTGGATTGGCCGCTATGGGGTGGAGGACGAAGGAGGTTGGGGTTTCGCGCCCATGGAGTATGAATGGGGAAACGGAGGGAGTCGGGGAACTAAGGGGGAACAATGTTTTGGTTTGAGATGCACTTGTTTGAAATTTGGGGAAAGTTACAAACTTTGCCCCCATCTAAAATTTTGGACATATTGCGGGTTGGGGGTAGGACAGTCATGTCAGGTGTCCCAAATGTGGGCGGGATAGATTTCGGCCGAGCGCATGGGTGTTTAGGCACCCACGGCGTATGAATGCTTCTCGGAGGCGGTTGAGACTGGCGTCTTGGTGAAGTTACAAACCTACCCTGGTTTAGACCTTTGGACATTGGGCCGATAGGCTACACGAGCCAGAGTCAGGACAGTAATTTCCTACCACCAAAACATTAGTCTCGCGTGGTTTCCGGTGACCAGAGGCCTATTTGGCGCTTCATTCAATATTTGGGAGCAGAAGCATTAACGTTTTTGGTTCTCTTGAATTGAACTTTCAGGATTTGTCAAACTTCACAAATCTTTACTCTTGAAATCCTAAAGCTACGATTATTTTGGAATGGAGGGGGTACATTTCAATATACATTATACACGAGTATATATTAAAAAATATGCAACTTACCTCAGTTCATGCATGGTTCCAGGTATAATCTCCTTGGTTGCAAAAAAAGTTAGATATGCGTATGAATATATATACCATGTTCAAACTCACAACAAAGATTGATGCCCCCTTTTACATCTAATTTACAAATGCCATTATCTCGGGTTCAAATAGATGAATGCACTTCCTATGAATTCGAATCTTCGAAACCCCCTTTATGCTGAATTCGACTTGTATTTTATTTCGTAGCTAGCAATTTGGAATGTATCCATGCAAGTGACAAATGTATAAAGTGCTTCACACTAACAACATGGAGTGCACTAATTAATGTTTATATATGAATTGCAAAAGCATCCATTGCCTGTATTTCAAACCGCTCTCACTCTATGGATCGATAATATGAAATAAACAAATGCACATGCTAGAATTCAATAGAGTATGGGTGTCTGATAGACTGATTTTCGTCCATACGCAATTTTGCAAAATTCATGATCTCATCCAAAAATAATAATGCCATTTATATTTTAATTTAATGCGTAGAACCGCCTTTTACACGTAGATGTCTCTCTATCTAACGCATAAGTGCACACACTTTATATGCATCGACATTTCTCTTTCACACATGCTCAGAATCTCTCTTAGGGTGTCGGGGTGTCTCACGCACATGCTCTCTCTGTTTCTCTATCTCTCTTTCTGACTACTATGTACCACTCTTTTCACTGATCTCAGTTGGAAAACACTATTTCTCTCACATGCATATATACACATGCACAGTCTCTACTAGCCCTCTATACGCACATATATGTGCCTACGTGTCTCCCGCACGCACATTATCTTTAGGTCTCTCTCGCACACATTGCCCCCCCCCGGACACACCTCTCTAATAGTAGTTGGCAGATATGATTTCATCATATCATTTGGTAGGATATCCCTGGCTGTTAGGCTGGATGGTAATACGAGGCAAAGTTTTACCCTAGTTCGGATCGGACCCTTGCAGTTGAAGAAAGAGCCTACTCCTGGTATTTTATATTAGTGTTAGGGGTGTGTACAAAGTACACGTGAATACCAGGCATTGTGTGTGTGTGTATACTATCGACGAACTAGCCCCCAAGCTTGTATAACATACTAAGGGCCTAGGGTTACAAATCATATATAGTCGGCTTATCACCAGTGGGGATAGAGTCCTCCGCGACTTTGGTAGCTTCGTGTTGTACGCCGAGTCCTCCACATGGGTCTCCGTATAACACGTCTCGGTCCAACCTATATGTGGTGCAGGATGGAACCGACCCACGAGTCTTCATGTTCACCCACCACAACTAGAAATGATGTGCCCACCACACCACACACGCAATCGGCCACTAAGTAAATAAGCATATACAATAGTACAACGGTATCTAGCTCATGATACGTCTCCATATTTTGTTGATGACACTGACGGACTTTGCATTTGATGCGTGCTCCGTATTTTGTTCACGACACTTACGGTCATTGTATTTGAAGCGAAAGCATGATATGGTCACTGGACTTAAGAATAAGCTCATCACGGTCACCACATACATTTTGTCGTGCTAACCAACATGTGGTTGGATGGTTAGAGGACAGTGGTTTCTCGAGCCCACCAAGGGGTAAAGTCCCGGTGCTCGCATTTATCTTGTGTTAATTTTAGTATTTTCCGGCGATGTACGTTTAGTGGGAGGAGACGTTCCATTCTACTACGAGGCACCTATGGTGACTTCGTAATTAGAATCTCAAGATCATATATGCTGGCCCACTCTCTCAAAGGTGCGGCGGCGGACCGGCGGTGGGGAGTGGTTTCGAGGAGGGCGGGTCGGCCGCGGGCGGCGGGGGCGGGCGGTGCGGCCGGTGGT
>NC_041389.1:483774622-483786509 GCF_002162155.2 Triticum dicoccoides | reverse complement strand
GAGGCCCTTGATTTCGTATCCAACGGCTGGAAAATCTAATGACCAGAGATGAAAAAGTCAGTCGATTGACGTGTAGCCTCACCCCGCACGTACACATGCACGTACACATGCACGCACGCAAGACACGCACGCATGTAGGCATGCAACACTAACGCGTACACATAATGTACACATGCACGCATGCTGGCGTGCAACACTGACACGTACACATACACTCACGAACACACTCACGTACGCACCCATGCATGCAACACTGAAACGCACCCTTGCACGTACGCACCCATGCATGCAACACTGAAACGCACCCTTGCACGCACACAACACTCGCACGCCTGCATGCACACAGCACACAACGCAAGACACACGCTTAACTACATGAAAAAAGATGACGTCACACTCAATGGACAATCATCGATTTATGAAATGCCCGCTTCTGACCGTCCTGGCCCACCAAAGGTTCTTCTGATGTGCGCTGCCTGCGTTGGGTCACTGACATGCAGGCCATGCACCCAAAGAGCCCACACGTCAGTGGAAGAACGGTGCGGTTTCCTAGGTCAGAGTCGAGGGCGCCACTCGTGGCACGCCCGACTGAACACACCTCCGTGCCGCATTCAAACGCCTCCATGAAACCCGCCCGTGTGGAAGCCGAGAAACCCACTCTGGACACACGTCCGTTTATGACCGGGCCGGCATTAAATGCAACGCCGGCCGAGCTCCTCCCGTACGCCATCTATTTAATCTCCTATTTAAACAAGGCCAAACGCCGTCCAAGAATCACACACCTTCGCCGCTCCCCTATCTCCTCCACCATTTTGTCCACTGTTACAATGGCTTACGAAGAGTAGTTATTCTGCATCCAAGCCGTCTGGGTAGTCCACCGGATACGAGCTATGCAGCTCGCTGATCCACCTCCCTCCCCTCGCCCGACGGAGCCAGTTGCCGCCCCAAGCCGGCGCACGGTTCAGCAACTCGCCGCTCCAGGCTAGCTCGACGAGGAGCGGCGCACGGGCGTCGTTGCTGTCATCCACGCCGCCGCCTCGTACCACGTCTCCCGTTTTTGTGGCCAAGACTCCCATGCCAGCGGCCGCGCCATGCAAGCAACAACAGAAGCCAGGTGCGCGGAGAGTGACAAGTCGGTGGCCAGCGCCTCCGCATCCACCGCCATCATCGAGGAGAAGTAGAACATGGGAGGCCGCCGCCGCTTGGGTCCCATGAAGGCCACCGCAGAGGCAACGCCGGCGTACACAACAGGTGTCTTGCCGGATCCTTTTGTTGTGAGGACCTTCGTTGACCCCGCATGGGCTCCACGAAAGAGGTCAATGTTAGGATGAACTCGAGCCGGTGCCGGCCATGGCGAAGTAGTGGCCGGTGATGAACTCGAACCGGTGCCGGCCACCATCATCTTCAGCACCAGCCAATGATATCAGTTGGGCAGTGGGGAAGCGAATCGTCCTTTGCGCTGAAGCATATACCTCTGGGGCTCCCGGCAGTCCGGTGATCGTGCTGCCGGACATGAGGAACACAAATTGATCAGCGGGCTACCATTTAGGCCATGTATTATATACCTGTGTTGTCCAGAACTAGCACCGCATAGTTCATTTGAATGTAATGAAATCCGTCATGTTTGTGTGAAAATCTGGTATTTTATATGATTTCCGTTGTTGTTTATATGAAATACTTTGGTGGTTGCGTGAATGAGTATCAGTTTGTCTACGTGTTTGCGTGAATTTCGTCCGGTTGGTTGAGTTGCTATCATAATGTGTGCGGCTACGGTTGGATGGCGTAATTTGCGGGTCGCAGGTCGGTCTGCGGGCGGCTAGGGAGGCGTTGTGGGACAAAAAAACACAGCTTGTGCGAGCTCGTCTCCAATGTGCGTGTTGGAGGATGCATGACAGCATGAGCACCCGAGCCGTTCCTCGTTCATCGGTGGCAAAGGCACCGGTGGACAAAAGGGTCGCTAATATTTTGGCTACCCGGGCAAGATCCAAACAGCCCCTCCCAACAGATTCAAATCCCTCGTTCGCCATGGAATTTTGCCATGTGTTGTTTTCATGGACTAGCAAGACGCCCGTGCATTGCACGGAACATCAAGATGCATTTTTTTACAAACTCCCGCATGCATGCAAGGGATAATTAATGTCCTCCTTTGCTAGTACCACGAGGCAAAAACCATTAATATTGCATCGATTAGTGTTAGTGGCCTTGTATATTTGCAAATTGTAATTTTGATAGTGGCCCCTTGTATATAAAAATGGAGGGAGAAATATGAGAGATAAGGTGAGGAGGAGTGGGGCGTGGTGCCGTGGTGGTGACTGGCGGTCGGACTGGGCGGAGTCATGGGGATGGACGGCGCATTATGTCTAGGTTTGTATCTCTCTCACACACACCCATGTAGGTGGGGGACGTGCACGAAGAGAAGAGGTGCACGCACGGCACACGTACTCCCGTCTCTTTCCCAACCACACCCGCGCGGGTACACGGTGGAGCTCATTTCTGTACGAAAAAGGCAACCCACGTGGTAATTTGGCACGTGTACTGGTTGTCCACTTGGTGGAGGGAGGATCGTCTACCACGGGTGAACAAACAAATTGCAACTTGACGCGTTATGTTAAATTAAAAAAAGAGGCAAACCATGTGTGGCCTACCTTAGAGGCAAGGCTCTATACACTGGAGTACTTTTGATGTGTCCCGTCAACTCGTAGAACGAGGAGAAACTTTCTTAGTACGCCATCTCCCTCGCCCACGGGCGCGGTGGCTCGCAGGATGAGGTGAAGATGGAGTACTACTGTACGCCTTTACGCCCGCTCCCTCGCCCACGCGCGCGGTGGCTCGCAGCACGAGGAGAAAATTTTACTACTCCCTTCGTTTACTCTTCGTCCCTACTACGTACTTTGGTTAGTACTCCCTCTCTTTACTTATAAAAGGCCACTATAAAAAATACATTTTGCATCTATACAAGGCCACAAATAGTAATCGAGACAAAAGTTACTACTCCCTCCTTTCTAGTTTATGGCTCAATTTCAAAATCTCTCCAACCAAGGTAGACGGTGAGTGGTCGAATTAATTTCGTAGTTTGCATAGTACACTCATTTTTCTCAAGAAGTTATGTTTACCGAGGCATTAATTAGAACGAATGCATGAATGACCACTAAATTTCCATGAACTTGTACATGCATTAGTTAGTTTCCTCTTGACACTGCTTGCGTCGGGTGATCTAACGCACCTCAAAATCCAACATGTAATGGTACTACTACTAGTATAGTACTAGAATTGAGACTTATCAAACGGAAAAACGAATGTTTTTTAGATGAGCCCTATAAACCCTAGTGGGTACCTACTCCGTAAAAACAGATTTTTCCAAAACTAAGTCACTCCCTTTCATGAATTCTGTAGTATACTCCTCGGTCGACACTCCCTTTCATGAATTATGTACTTCATGTCGCCGACATGTGGGACATATAGCAACCGGGTCGACGTGTCAAGCACCAAATAACAGTGCAGAACAGCAGGGGGATGCACCCCACTCGTACCGGCCCAGTGTTAGTAATGAGCAAAGAGACGTCAAATCACAATGTCGCACCTTCCCAGACGGACGAAGCAACCATTATTTCACAATTTGGTTCGACATCATCTCAAACCACGTACTAGTATTGCTTCTGCCTCAAGAGGGACACGCGCATCGCCTTGGTACATCATGACACGTGGGACCGCATGACAGGCCATGCTCCCCCGCCGATCGTTGGGTAAAATCACCTCATTTTTACTATACTTCCTCCGGATCGGTTTACTACCTGGCATGCACGTCGTTCTAGGTTGAGAATTTAACTGGCTATATATATGTGTGTGTGTGTGATGAACAGTATGCTAGCCTTTTAAAAAATGTATAATTTTGTACAGTAGTACTCCACTATGGATGGATTGCGCCATGGATGAAAAATTGAAATTTTAAAAAAAGGTGGTACATATAGAGAGCGCTCGTCGCCAAATTATGCATATAGTACCATTAAAAAGCTAGTACATGCTTAATTGGGGTGCTAAATTCTATTAAAGAAATACTAGTACTAGTATGTACATACTGAAGAGTTAAAGTAACGAGAAGAAACATAACATAGTTCTGCTGGGGGCTCAGCACAACACACCCCTCAAATAAAACTAAGCACACCTGAAATTAAACTATGCAACTAATCCGGTAGACACTGCATTAGAAGTTTAGAACCACCATGAGCAACGACACTGCCACCTTACTCGAAGTCCTCATCCACGTCCTCGACTTTGTCCTTGTCCCTCTTCCTCTTGGCCGATACTTCTTTGCTTGAACCACCAACTTGGCTGTTCCTCTTCATCCAACCCTTGTAGATATTGAAACAAAGGTAGCCATCCATTGCAGCATAGTGGATGTGGTCTATATCTAGCACATTCCACTGCCATGCATGACGATGAAACGTGTAATGAGGTTTCTCCAGTTTGCGGTACAAAGGATGAACCATGGCTCCTGGCAGGGTCAGCATTGAGGGCTGACGAGAGGGCACCAGCCGATTCTTCTGGAGGTCCAAGGGTTTGCCTACAACGAGGCCTATCCGACGCAGGACTTCTTTGTCGTTCTTAAAGTCTACAGTAACGAATTTGACTGTTTTGTCCTCGAGGAAGTTCTTAAAATCCTGGCACTCAACGTCGGCATGGCATATGTGGTAGACCAAGCAAACGTTATGTACGCAAACCTGGATCACGGCGGGCTTCTTCCTCTCTTCGTCCTTTAGATCCTTCTCTCGTCCCACGACTGTGGTGTACTCAACATCTAGCCCAGCGACCCACTCATCATGTGAGTTTTCGAACATGCGTCTGAAGCAAGAAAGGCATCCTTTCACCATCGCGGAAGTACGGGTGTAGATGACGTCGAACTCATCGCTGGTGATGGTTCTAACCTTGTACTCACCGCCGATCGGGAAGATTTGGGACGCCATGGTTTTGGGAGGAGGGTTAGGATTAGTGGAACTGCCGTAATGTGAATGGACGGGACGACTAGGAGCGAACCACTGTAGTATTAAAGGACGTGCGGGAAAGAGTAGGAGCGAACTGCCAGCGTGCGAACGGCAGGGTAGTGGCTTTCCATTCTCCCATGATACGGGCTTCCGAGAGCCCTTGAATCTGCGATCGAACGGTTGCATGGCGTGATTCTAGACCTATGGGTGAATATCCTATCCTGGAGGGTTATTCTTATAATTTTCAGCAACTTAGCATGCGACCGTTTGATCTCGGATCCAAGGGCCACCAGCAGCCCGTATCATGGTCACGCCTACCACAACCGTTGCGTCGCTCGCGTGGTCGCGCCCTTGGAGATTTAACACGGTGCGTTAGGCTATCTGATGTTGGCATGTCATACATAGTCATCAGTTACTCACTCATACTACAACAAGGTTGGCTATAAGTGTATTTTTTTACTCCTCTCTATCTCTTTCTTCGTACTCCCTCCGTCCCATAATATAAGAATGTTTTTGACACTAGCTAGTGTAGTGTCAAAAACGTTCTTATATAATGGGGCACAGGGAGTACTAGTATTTATTGCATTTGCCAAGGAGTGACCTCTTCCAATGAAATGGTGTTGCTAAGTTTGCTTCATTTAATTAGCTATAGACTCAAAATTGTCTTTTCACCTAGGTACACGCGCTTAGCACCGTTTCTTCCTTGGGTCACCAAACCAGTCTCTCTCTTCTTGGTTAACTTGCCACATCAAACTTTATGCCTATGTGGCAAGCTTAAGCACCTGTAGGAGCAAGTAAGTACAATAGTGCGCTTTGCCGCTTTACATGGCATTTTTGCATATGTGGAGGAAAGAGAGCCAAGGAAAAAGTGGAGAACTGGGCTCTCATGCAAGAGCCAGCCTCTACTACTACATGGTGGAGCATTGGGAGAGGCACCTGTATGGAGGTGGTCAGGAATCAGGAGACTCACACCGGTCGTAGCGCCGCAGTTAAAATGATAATGGCAAGTCAAATCACGGGGACCCACCTGTCCAGCAGTAACTCGCTGTCAAATCACACAGCCCTACGTTTGTAGTAGCCTACTCCCTTGTCTTCTCGCGTCTCTGTCGAACCGACTACGCGGAACTGCCCCGCCTACCGCGCAGGAAAAGCCCCGCCCTCGACTTCTAAATACAACTACTCCCTCCGTCGGATGCTTTTGGTTGAAGGTATCATATGAATGGATTGGGACCATTCAATTTTTTTGGGATTGAACCATTCAATTCATGTGTTTGGCTGAATATTTTTTTTTCGAGAGTACGCCTAGGCATACCTTAGCTTTATAGAAGGCGTGTTTGGCTGAATATAAGAGATGAGCTAAATATTTAAGACGGGACCACCAGTCATGCTCACATAGTCATGCATGCAAAGGGTGGCCATTTGATTCGACCGATTTGGTTAGGTGGAATGGTTCAGCATCTTCAAGGCATATTCTCTTTTTTTGACTCGAACCATTCATGTGCTTTATAACCAAACATGTCTATTTTCTGAACGATCCCAACCCATTCATGACCACCCTTGCAACCAAACCCACGTCATCTTATGAAAACCAAATAATCCCAAAATACTAAGGCACGGTGCATTAGCTTCTACCTCGTTTCTTGTTTCTTCACATATCAACCAATAAGAATCCAATGATATACTTTTTGTGACATAGTAACTCATATTTAGTTAGTCAAATGGATGACCTAGAACTACGTGCAGGCCCTATAAACCGAGACGCCTACAAATAAAAAACCGAGACAGAGAGGGTAGTTCAGCACGTATCTTTTTAGATCAATATAGTCGGGATTCACCAAGGAGCAAAACCAAGTGGTAGGCTGCTCCTGTCGTGTTGGCGTAGCAACTCAAGCAGGGTCGGTCCACACACGAAATAGCGACACACTTAACAGGACCCCTTTGGCAGACATGTGGCTCATCCACCGTCTTGTTCCATGTTGACGTATAATATGCTGCCTAGTCTCTTCCATCAGATTGGTCTTTTGGTTGCATTGGCTAGAGCATGCACTTCTACATTCCACGTGCGATGCACCAAATTACAGTTCGGAGCAGCGGTTGGAAAATTGGAGGCACCCCGGTCATAGCGCCACTGTAGTAGAAAATGAGCGATGAGGGGTCAAATCACAAAGCCCCACCTTTCCCGCATTAAGCTGGACAGACGAACCAACCATCATTTCACTCTAGCACGCAAGAGCATAAAGATAAGAGAAAACAATGATGCATGCAGCAGCTACCTAGGGCACCCTAGGGTAGGGGTCTCCACTACAGATCCTTTTTTTTGGAAAGCGCCTCCACTACAAATCGGCTTCTCCCTTGTCCTCTTGAAGAAAACCGATGATGAGTGCGGCGGTAGGGTTTGTAGGAGTACTATGGCGTGCGGGGTCACGTCGTAGTAAACGGGTTCGAGTCGACGCCTTAAATATGTGTGGGCCGCTTGGTTTTACGGGAACGAGGCAGCATTTTGGGTTCGGGGACCAGTGGAGATATAGCACGTACAAAAAATTTGTGGACGTAGGTTCGACCGAAAGGCAATGATGCATGGGCCCTGCATTTTGATATACCCAGGGACGCGTGAAATTTGCTACTCTACTCAAAACTAGTAAGGTACACATGTATTGAACGCATGAGATTTCGAAACCAAATTATGAATAAATACACACTATAGCATGTAAAGCTTTGAGTCATATATGCATGATGTAGATGTTCGTTTAGTTCTTATAGTTCATCTCATTAAAAATCAATTAGTTTTATAAAAATGTTAAGATTCATGGGGTTGTGCACTGTAAATCATAAAGTAAAAAACAAATAATGGCAATTCATTTAGAAAAAATAATCAATTATGATACAGAAGATTCTAGAACAAAGGAGAAGTGCTTGTGTTTTGAGGTTTGTGCATTATGCTTAAGTTCAACCATGGAGTCTTCTAAATTGTACATGTGGCAGATCTGGTGGAATGTTGATGATATCCAATGGCCAGTAGTGCTCGGATTTTCCCATCTCTGCACTGTCAGGTTAGCTTCATCCAGCGACCATCTTTCAAAGTTATTGGCACACTATATAGTTCTTGTGCCATAGTTGCATGTTTTGGAAAAAAGCTACTAGTGGGTTGTACTATCTATTTAGGAATAGAAGATGCATACATGGAAGTTGTAGGGAAAGAGATGACATGGAGCATCTCAATTCCTATGAGTAGGGATTGGAAAAGATATATCATTTGGTTCACATCATAGGAACTTTTCTATTGAATCTAGAGATGACATGTATCTCAATTCCTATGAGGGGGATTAGTAAAGAGATGTAATTTGGTTCATATCATAGGAACTTTCTATTGAATATACGCTAATGTTTATTTTCCTTTGAAATTAAGGGAGTATAGGAATCCATTCATATGAACCAAGTGGCTCTAAAGCTATAGAAATGATATCATGTTTATTTCCTTTGAAATGTAGAGTACATGAATCTATTCCTATGAACCAATTGGCTCTAAAGGAAAGAAATCCTATAAAAATCATATCATATAGAGTTCCTATGATATTCCTCGACACTAAAGGATCGTTGAAATTGTTGCGGGTGATACGATGGTCTTTCTTTGTAGACTCCTCACCCATATTTATAGTTACCTATCGAAGATGAATGAAATGATATATACAGGGTATTCTACATGTGCAATTTGGTACACGAAAACTCGGTAATGTTTGCGAGGTTCTAATTTTCAATAAAGCTATATGCACTGCATTTCGGAACGGAGGGAGCATACGGCAGTTGCTAACACTCACGTGGAAGATTTGTGTGTAGGAGGAGTGGCTGTTCTGTTAAATGACATGGCAAAACTGACACTGTCGGATGCCGATCTAACGGTTCTTACGGCGTTCGTCAGGAAAAGGCTTGTGGCGAACGTTTGTCGGATAATGATTTACGGACACATGCATTGCATTGATACGTGCCCCCTCTCTCTCACGCACACGCACCCTCACGAGTCACGACTCTCCCGAGTCCTCTCACAGACTCGCACGTTGCACCCATCCTCTATCTGCAGGTAGACGTCACGCACATATGTGCTCTTCACACCCTACCATCAGAACTTCTAAAAAACAAAAGATGGCACGCACATTTTATTTTAGCTCACACGTCACACACTTATACTATTACTCTTGCGGCGAACGTTCTTTGGGCATAGTATATATTGTACTCTCACGAAGAGAAGCGTGCACGCACGCACTAGTTCTCTCACACCCACTCGCGGGTACACGATGGAGCGCATTTTTTTGAAGCCGGTACAACAAAATCACTCCACTATATATAAAAGCAGGAGCCTTAGCGCTTGCTTTACTAGGGTTCCTCTCGTTCACTCTCTCATGCTCTCCAGATCTAAGCAAGACATAGGTGGCCACACTCTCTCTCTCAGCTCATGGATGGTCACAAATCCGGCCGGACAACCTCGACCGGGGCAGGGGGTGTAGATGCATCGTTCACGCTGTCGTTGGTGGCGAGGGAGGAGACCAACGGCTGCCTGCGCGTCCCGATCGGCGGCCGTGTCGTTCTCTCCGAGAGAGCGCTGGCTCGGGAGGGCCTCCGACCCCTTCTTCCTCCCTGCGGTATTGTGGCCAAGATGCGGCCTCCCGACGCCGTCTTTGCCACATGCCGACGACCCTCAGCTATATATTCCTTCGAAACCTACCTTGCTCTACTTCCCCAGCTCTTCCCCCTTCGTGTGGATCCTTTTCTACTTACGTCCGCTGTTACAAAGCCACCTAGACTTCTACTATTATTAGAAGTAAAGCTAGTTCATACAGTGAACTCAAAGCGTTGGTTCAAACAGGGAAGAAAGTGGGAAAGCTGTAGCATGAATCTAGGACTTGGTTCTAAGAGGAAACGGGGGAAAGTAGTAATATGTGTCACTGTTTAAATAACCGTATTTCATATTTGCGCAAACAGGGATGTCTGTCTCCATATCGTTTCGGGATGTCTGTCTCCGTATCGTTTCTACACGCGCAATCAAAAGCACACACCTTAGTTTTAGTACAACTGCGCAAAATGAGATGGCTATCCCTCGTTGCCGTCGTCTAACCTCCCATCTTCAAGGTATCCCTACATTGGTAGTAAATAAGGTAGAATGACCAACGCAATGTAAAAGAAGCTGATTCGTACGTTTTACTTCCTGATTGCAGTGCAGGGACGAGCGAAAACAACTACATCCTTGTCCGGAATGCACTTTCTACCAGTTCATCCATGGACCGAGGACTATCTAGCATGGCTGCACGACGGTTTTTTGGACAGGTGCGCGGACAAGAAGCATTGTGGTCTGCTTATTTCTGCAAATAGCGGTGCTTAAATTTAGTGGAATGCACAAGCATTTCAGCTGGTCAGTACACTGCATGGTTCAGTTCAGCATTCCAGCTGAGACCACAATTATAATTGGTTATTCTGGAATGAGAGAACCTAACCCTGGAAGGTGGCAACAAGAAAAAACCAGAGTGAACTCCAGGAAATTTAAGCCTGCCGGGAGGCCCTTTGCTCAGAGAAGCCTTGCTTGTTTTTTCCTGATTTGTAAACCTTCTCACAACTTTGTCTTTTGCTATGAACTAGTATATGTTTGTTATGTTCTATGAATCATTGAGATGTATAAAATTGCTTAACTTCCGCTTTTCAAGATTTTTATGAAGACGAGTTGAATTGCGAGTGTTCCACATGAGCGCTGGACTAGCGTGTGAACGTTTGGAATTTATTACATTGTGGCCTCAATTAACTGCACGAACCACTGTGACAAGATACATAGTAGTTGCTTATATGTTAGACAGCAGATTGTTGATTGCTGGTTGTCCGATAGCCTAGTGTTGAAGCGAGCTGAGCCAATGTGCCGTGTTTTGCACAACTGCTTACAAGTGGGGTAGCACCAACAGTGTTTACAAGTACTTGTGTATACGTTGGCGCACGCTTCTCGAACGAGTGCTCTGTTTCATCAAAACACACACTGCTCATATGATAAACCGTGACAACTTATGTCTTACCATGGCACATTCATGAAAAAACTAGTGAGGGCGCATCTGTTTCGGCAACAATTACGATGGTTCTCACATGATTCACGGGCACACAAAAGTATCAGCAGTTCCCATAGACGGATTCAAACATAGCACTAGCCCCAGAGGGGTCGATAATAGGCAAGGTTCGGATAATTAGACACAATCCAAACTACTATTAAACACTAGCTGGGGCAACTATTTCATGCCTCGATCTAATTTGGGCTGGACACAAGATGGACCTTGCCATGAACATCATCGAGGACGTCCCGCAGCAGCTCAATCCTGTGAACCTTCATGAAGACAACCTCAATCCTGTGAACCTTCATGAAGACAACCTTGTGGCCTTGCCACTGATAAACTTGTTTGTGGAGGCATCCCACGTCATCTTCCTGCGTAAGCTTGACAAGAACAGTATGCCTCACAAACGAAGGATTAGCTTTGAACTTCTTGTGCTTCAGTACACCTTGGACAACACGCCTGACAACAGTGAGGCTGGAATACAACTCTTCATTGGTATAACCGCAAATGGCTTCCAGGATCCAATAGCCTAAGAACTATGTTTTCCCAGTGCTTATATTCAGGTCGTCCGCCTCATAGCGAGTGACATGCACAACCACACAATCCTTGTCTGCATCAAGGCTCTAATTGAAACAGAAACAAATTCTGATTTACTTTTCAGTATAAGAACCACAAGTTATTTAAACCACTATGTATAGCATGGCATCTAAGCTAATAACATCTTGCATTATTAATCACCACATACTTCCTTTTCTAAAAAAAATCACCACATACTTAGATGAAAAACCACAATCGAGATCGGCAAAGAAGGAAATCACCTTGGGCAGCTCA
>NC_041389.1:483769891-483774371 GCF_002162155.2 Triticum dicoccoides | reverse complement strand
AAAACTGCTCCTGCAGTTCCACGGGGGCTGTAACCTCAAACGGGGCGTTGACCATCTCAGTAGTGGCCGTGAGCGTATCTGGGGTCGGCTCGGTGGTTGCCTCCATCTTCTTGGAGCTCTCTGTCTCGTGGGGATCAGCCTCCCGCGTCTGCTCCAATATCGGCAGATCTTTGCCTGTTTCTCCTTGGTCCATCATGAAACTGACGAATACTAGGAGACCACTGAAAGGAAAACACAATTGCAATGACAATGAAACAAAAAAGAGAGTGAGGATCGGTTACTGCTTTGCAAAAGTTCTTTTTTTTTCTCTGAACGAAAATATACCAACATCACGGATACGCTTACCTTCCCTTCATTGGGAAAGAAGAAAAGTGGCAGATGCGAGTGTTGCCTTTCTTGAAGATGGTGAGGGAGAAGGGGATTCAGCGAGGAGTGAAATGATGGTTGCTTCGTCTGTCAAACTTAGACTGTGGGGAGGTGGGGTTTTGTGATAGATGGCTCGTTACTGCCGCGCTACGACTGGGGTGACTCTTCGCCTGCATACTGCCTGCTAATTTGGTGGATGGCATTTGGGCCAGCACGCTGCATGGCCCGCATGTCGGTGAACAAAAGTATAACGGCATTCAGTAGAGGGAGACGTTTCAATGACGTAGGAGGAGCCAGAAGCGGTAGAATGTCTCCACTGTACTAGTATTAATTGTTTTTCTGGGTAGCTGTAGAGTGTCTCTACTGTACTAGTAGTAATTGTTTCTCTGGGCCCAAGACAAAACAGCCAATCCACACTAGTAAATAGTAAAATCAATTCAAAAGGCGCTACCCACACCCAGCACACCGCCCCCCCTCCCCCACAAAAAAAACATGGGTGCTCTTCTTCCTCCTCGCTCCCACCCACCTCACGTCAGCTCGCTCCACTCGTACCCCCAAATTCCTCACCTCACTCCTACAGAAAACCCCAGCTCCCCTTCTTCCTCACTCCTACAGAAAACCCCCAGTTCCCCTTCTTCTTCGCTCGCACTACAACTAGGCTCATCATTCGTTACTCTGCTCAAATCCGTGAGCGCGACGCGACGCCCTTGAGGAAAATGGAGTCGGCTGACCCCAGCGCCAAGAAGATGAGGCTCCCGCCAGCGGCGACGCCTGTTGTAGATCCCGCACCCGGCAGCGCAGGGAGAAGCGGCGACCCCCGCCCCCACCGGATCCCAAGAACCCGTAGAATCTCGGGTGGACCGCATCAGTGATCTCCCGGACGCCGTCCTTGGGGAGATCATCTCGCTTCTCCCCACCACTACTAGGAAAGGGGCTATAGATGGGATTGACACTAATGGCGCACCAGAAAGATGGTGCGCCATTAGTATATACTAATGGCGCACCACAATCTGATGCGCCATTAGAGTTTAAACTACTAATGGCGCACCATGCTACGGGTGCGCCATTAGTATCAATTTTTTTTAACTAGTGCGCATGTCCAAACATACTAATGGCGCATCCGGGCAAAGTGCGCCATTAGTAGTTGTAACTACTAATGGCGCACCAGGCAGCAGGTGCGCCATTAGTATAGAATTTTTTTTTTGAACTAGTGCGCCTATCCAAACATACTAATGGCGCATCCTGCCCAAGTGCGCCATTAGTAGTTGTAACTACTAATGGCGCACCAGGCAGTGGGTGCGCCATTAGTATAGAATTTTTTTTTGAACTAGTGCGCCTATCCAAACATACTAATGGCGCATCCTGCTCAAGTGCGTCATTAGTAGTTGTAACTAGTAATGGCGCACCATGCAAGAGGTGCGCCATTAGTAAGTGGGCAGCAACAAGATATTTGGGACAGCCTCTCCTACCCACACACTCACTTTCTCCCCACTTCATTCTCTCCACCTCCTCCTTGTCTCGGGTGCCTCCTCTTTTTCACCTCATTTCCACCATAGATTCATTCAAATTAAGTGGTTAAATTACCTTGTTTTAATAGGTAAGTAAGGGGGGAAGCTATATTTAGGTTGTTCTCCTTACAACAATGTGCACATGCACTTTTTACGGCCTAGCTAGATCTATGTATGTTCGTGGTGTTGCATATGTTTGTGGTGTTGCATATGTGTTTGTGTTTGGAGGTGTACCGGTATTTGATATGCGATAGTTGCCAATATTTTGCCGGAATGTTGATTCATTTCCGTTTCGGCGAGAATTTTGGCATTAAGCATTCTTTTTGGTCCTATTTTTAGGGAAAGTCATGCCAAATTTTTGTTTGGTTCTAAAATATCGTTTTGCTCTACCCCGCAGGCGACCATGGTCCGCACGATGACCGAAGGCATCGTGAATAGGTTTTTGAGGTCCGCGAAGGCCGAGATGCTTCAAAAGAACGAGACGGAGATAAGATGTCCGTGTCGAAGATGCAAGCTGAAGAGCCTTATTGCGGACCCGGATTCCGGGCAGGTGCGGGACCACCTGCTGTTGCGTGGTTTCATGGATGGCTATCGGTGGCAAGGTGATGAAGATGACTACAAAGTTGTCCATGCGGGCCGGGCAAGAAATGAGGAAGGGCAGCAAGACAACCACCGCGGCTCGGGCGGGCGAGAAGACGAAGAATCCCCAGGAGATGATCACGACTGTGATGCTGTACACAGTCATCATGTAGAAGATGCAGGACATGATGATGAGGAAGATGCCGGAGCAGGCGACGGGCACGATCATGAAGATGATGATGCCGGCGGAGCAGACGACGCTGGACCATCGATGGGCTGGGTGCAGGACCCTCATATTCAAGAGCTGCTTCTCAAGCAGACGGATAATGCAAGAGCTGTCGCCCGAGAGAAAGCCAAGATGGATCAACTTGAGTTAGACGCGGTTACTCCATTATATGAAGGATGCAGGCCCGAGGATACCCGCCTGAAAGTAACGCTCATGGCCCTGGAGATGAAGGTAAAACACAAAATGACCGACGCATGCTTCGACGAGAACATGTCATTCTGGCACGAACGTCTTCCCAAGGGGAACAAGTGCCCGACCAGTTTGGAGGAGGCAAAGAAAATCGTGTGTCCTCTGGATTTACCGCACGTGAAATACCATGTGTGCATGAACAATTGCATCATTTATCGGGACGAGCACGCGGAGTCTACAATATGTCCGGTGTGCGGTGTCACTCGATACAAGAAGAGGAAGAAAGCTCCTCGAAAAGTGGTGTGGTACTTTCCGATCACTCCTCGTCTGCAGCTTTATTTCGCGGATCCTAAGGTAGCAAAGCTCCTGCGTTGGCACGCGGATAGGGAGGAGAAGAAGCGAGAAGATGACGCAAATGATCCGGAGATAGATAAAAAAGACAAGATGCTGAGTCACCCTAAGGATGCGAGCCAGTGGCAAGCATTGAACTTCGAATACCCAGAATTTGGGAACGATCCAAGGAACATCGTGCTGGGCGCGAGCACCGATGGAGTCAATCCGTTTGGCAGCTAGAGAAGCACACATAGCACCTGGCCTGTGTTTGTGTGGATGTACAACCTTCCCCCCTGGTTGTGCATGAAGAGGAAGTACATTCACATGAGTATGCTAATTGAAGGGCCGAAACAACCAGGGAACGACATCAATCTGTATCTGGGGCTGCTGAAAGAGGAGCTTGACACGCTGTGGAAAACGCCAGCCAATACGTGGGACGCCGCAGAGAAAGAATATTTCCCTATGAGAGCCGCACTGCTCACGACGGTGCACGACTATCTCGGTTACGGATATCTCGCGGGGCAGGTAGTCCACGGACTTTCTGGATGCGTAAGGTGCATGGATGACACAACGTATCGCCAGCTAGATAGAGATCCCGGGTCTTCGGAAACCGTGTTCATGGGACATCGAAGGTGGCTTCGCGACGATGACCCGTGGAGGAAACGCAAGGATCTGTTCGATGGTGAAACCGAACCCCGAAAACGCCCGTGTACGAGGAGCGGCGAGGAAATAGACAAGCTGTTGAAAAATTGGAAAGACTGCCCACTGCCGGGAAAGAAGCAAAAGGCGCCAGAGCCGGGAAAGAAGCGAAAGGCGCCAGAGCCGCTGCTGAAGATATGGAAAACGAGGTCTGTTTTCTGGGACTTGCCGTACTGGAAGATCCACCGTGTGCCTCACAGCCTTGATGTCATGCATATCACGAAGAACGTGTGCGAGAGTCTGCTTGGTACCCTGCTCAACATGCCAGAGAGGACCAAAGATGGGCCGAAAGCAAGGGCAGACTTGAAATCAATGGGCATCAGGCAGGAGCTTCACGCTATATATGATGATGATGATGATGATGATGATGATGATGATGATGATGATGAGGCGAAGCAGGACACAGAAAGTCGTCGCAAAGGCAAAAAGGCCAAGAAGACCGGAAATGACTACCCTCCCGCGTGCTTCACTCTAAGTCAGGAGGAGATCGAGCAGTTTTTCACCTGCCTCCTAGGAGTAAAACTTCCTTACGGTTACGCGGGGAAGATAAGCAGATACCTAGACCCAGCGAAGCAGAAGT
>NC_041389.1:483765678-483767147 GCF_002162155.2 Triticum dicoccoides | reverse complement strand
TAAATACTGCAGTTATCATATACAATCTCTCAGGAGTGAATACCACAAGAAGCGCATTTTTGTTAATATCCCCTGCTTCCTGATGTATTTGTTTCTTGGTAAAAGTGAACTTCCAATGAATATTTTTGTGCTGGAGCAGGCTGGAGGGGTATTCGGCTGTGCACATTTAATTATAGTATCTGGTGGAGATACCCTGTTCAAGGACAGGGGGGCGGGGGTGTGAACTTTGTGAAATCCTGTCCTATTGATGACTTTGCAAACTTATCAGGAGGTGGTGTTAGGAAATCTAAACAGTTTAAACTATATAGGAAGACATTTATAGGTTAGAAACAATCTGTTCTACTTCTGCAGATTATCTAGATAAGTGATGAAGTTTACTTAGTATAGTATTTTTTTTCTGTCACTTCTTTATCTACCAAAAGTGTGAACCCATGGTATGAGCCACTAATTCAAGCATCGTCATTCTTTTCTGAGTTTGTCTAATTCACATCTAAATGTTTTCTAAGGATGTCACATCTAAGCTCCCACAAATAACGCAGCAACAAGGAACAAAAAAAAAGCTGGGGCAAAAAAAAAAGACACCACAAACATAGTGGACACAAGGTTAGACGTGACATAAATGTGTCCTAGACAGACCCTTCTTTTCTTAGTGAAACATCAACTTTCCAAAGACAATATTCCAAACTGGACAGTTGATACATAGAGCTATTTTACTTTAACATTTAAAGTGTGGCTGCAAATCTGGGATGCAGGAGGTGAAAATTCATTGTCTAATCTGTTTCTCAGTTTCCTCTTTCAGAAACGAGAGATTTTTCAAGACCTTGCTCCACTGCTGTGGCACTCCTTTGGCACTGTTGCTGCACTGCTCCAGGTAGGTTACATTTATTGCACTGTTCTAAATTCAGTCGCAATGGCAAGAGTACATATGTACTTGTGCAGTTCTTGTTATTTAAGTAAGGGTGGTTGTCCATGTGTATTGATTATTTCAATATGAAATTATTGATGGTTCTGCACATTTTCCTTATTCAGTCTGTCATGCTGTTTTGAAAATTTATGCAGGAGATTGTGTCAATTTACCCTTCACTTTCACCTCCTACTTTGTCGCCAGTTGCATCAAACCGTGTCTGCAATGCACTTGCACTTCTTCAGGTATGCTTTTACATGAGAAAGAAAAGGAAACCCTCACTCCTGGTGGGCCTTGTGGTGGATTGAGAATACTACTGCTTTCATATCATGCTTGCTTGCCATCTGCCCCTCAATTTCATTTTACTTTTTTTTAATTGCAGTGTGTTGCTTCACACCCTGAGACCAGGATCCCGTTCTTGAATGGTACTGAGCGTTGCTGTTTCTATGCCAAGTCTTAAATATTTCCATTGTTTATTGTTAAAAAGCTTTCCTCATTTTGGTGACTTTACAGAATAAGTAAATCTTAACTAGCAGTGGTTAATAATTAAGTCTTCTTCTTTTTC
>NC_041389.1:483721491-483760263 GCF_002162155.2 Triticum dicoccoides | reverse complement strand
CCGCTATCTAGCGGGAGAGGGGAGGGAGCGTTGGAGGAACCGGATGAAGACGAGTTTCATCGTGATGATGCTCATCGTGATGACCGCAGCTCTCTTCTATGTGATGGTAGTTTAGATGATCGATATCGACTTGTAATGCGAAGACAAACTCGCTACTCGCGGTCTCGAGACTTGTAATATAATGTTCTATCTTTGTTCGGTCTTTTTAATTCGGAGACTAATATGATGAATTGTATTCGGAGACTAATATGATGAATTGTATTCAAAGACTAATCTTCTATTGTATTTGATGAATCTATTGTTGATGTGTGCTGTCTATATTTTGTCAAATTATACATTTTGTAACCTGTGCAAAAAACAGAAAATAAAAAAATAAAAAAAAAACCTAATATTCATACTAATGGCGCATCACATGACGGTGCGCCATTAGTATGACAGTGCATACTAATGGCGCATCACCGGGTGGTGCGCCATTAGTATGCTGCGGTTACTAATGGCGCATCCAGAGGTGGTGCGCCATTAGTATGCCAAAGCACCTGGGTATACATGCCCCCTGGGAGGCATACTAATGGCGCACCCTCGCGTATACTAATGGCGCACCAGGTGGTGCGCCATTAGTATACCAGATACTAATGGCGCACCAGGTGGTGCGCCATTAGTAAAAATTACTAATGGCGTGCTATCAATGGCGCACCAGTGATGCGCCATTAATGGCCATATTAGGTGCGCCATTAGTAGTGGTATTTCTAGTAGTGCACCAAGGATTGCTGCCGCACCCAAGTCCTCTCAATTCGGTGGTGCCCTCTATGGTGCGTCGTGCCCCTTAATCTCGACTGTCGTTGGCTATCTCTCTTCAATTATTTCGAAATTCCCAGAGCCATCATCTCCTCCCACCAGGGCTCCGTTCAAAGCCTCTGCATCCCGTCATGCTACCTGAGCAAGCATACCATGCCCTGCACAGTGGACGCCTGGCTGAAATCCCCTGAATTCACAGAACTACAGCTGCTTGAGTTCTACTATTCCCCTAGAAATCACATACCACATACAGAACGCCATGAACTTGTGCCCACAGCACCGATGTCCATCTCGCGGTTTTCCTCCTCTCTCCACACCACCACCTTTGCGCTGTGCTACCTTCCAGACAATCTGGTACTAAACCTTTGACTCCCATTTCTCAAGAAACTTTCACTTGTGTGGGTTCGTATATCGGAGGCCTCATTGGACAGCATCATCCACTCCAGTTGCCCTGCGCTCGAGTGCTTGGTGCTTGTTTTCACAGTTAGAATCGGTTGTCTCCAAATAAAGTCGCCTAACCTTGTAAGAATTGGAATTTCTTTTGACGGAAGGCAGCTCATCATCCAAGATGCCCCTTCACTTCAAAGGTTGATCCTTGATTCTAGTTATTCACCATTGCAAATAACCGTCCTCTCTGTGCCTAAACTAGAGACCTTGGGTGTAATACATGATCTCTGTGCTCATTTCAATATGGTGTTTGGCTCCACAGTTCTTCAGGTACTTTATATTATCATCTACACTTGTAACCATATGCTTCATTTTAAATTTCTGCGCATAATTTATATATCATCTTGGAGTACACATTTTGTACTAATATTATGTTCTATGCTCAATGAAGAGTTTCTCCATGGATGGCCTATCAATGGTGATGGATTCTGTCAAGATCTTATATATCCAAATGAATAGTTTTGATCTGAACAAGATTATTGGCTTGCTGCAATGCTTTCCATGTCTGGAGAAGTTGTATATAAAGGTGATAATTTCACGCACATTGGAAGACCGCATATAGTTACTAGAATTAACCGTTCAGCTGTTGCTCTTTCGACACTCTTCTTTTAGACCTTAATATTATCAATTTGCATGTCTATTTAGGCAACAGGACGGGGTAAGAAAGTTATAACCAATCGGTGGATTCGCAAGCATCAGGATTTTCTCAATTCTCATGAGATCCGATTGAAGACAATAACGCTTGAATGATATGTAGCCAACCGTGCAAACACAAGATTTGTCACATTCTTCCTGCTGAATGTGAGGTTACAATTGTCCATCAGGCTTAAGTTTATCAGCAGCATGGTTTTGACGGATGGGTATGTCGAGGAGCAAAAAAAGGAGTTTCAGGTGGGCAAAAGAGCTTCTGAACGTGCCGGGCTTCTATTTACAATATATTGTGGTCATAATCCAGTAAATTTTATGATCCAGAATGTTCATTCTATGGACTTGACCGATCCATTTGACTGTGACTGCCAAAAACAGTGCTGGAGTTAGATGTTGTTGCCCTTTTCAATCTGGGTTTTTTTGTAAACCTGATGAACAATCAACCCTCATGCTTTTGTACAGTTTGTAAGCTGGATTTAGATGTTCCTGCCCTTTTCAACTCGGTTGTGACTGTCATATTTTCTTTGAAACAAGGCAAATGGCTTGCCATTCGTTTAATTTAGAGTGAAATATTGTAACAAATCACAACCAAGGGAAATAACATCACTCACGCCGGCTGCTTGAGCTCACTGTGCATTACAGAAGCCAAGTGACTAGCCCCCACCACCCCCACCAGTCAACCCTCGTACTCCCCTCCGCCTGCGACTGGACCGGCGCATCTTCAACGGCTCCTGTTCGTTTCGTCCGAGGCCTTGCCGTCGTCCTCCGCCTTGTGGCCTTGGTTCGCTCGCCGTGCGCGGTGCGCCGCCCTCTTGCATTGTCAACGTCGTCAACAACCGAGAGGAACAAGGAGATGACTGTAAATTGAGAGGATGACAGTAGGGACCCACCAGCGTCATGGCAGTACGCAAGCAAGTGACTCTATAGTACAAGCCCAAAAATATGGTTCCTCCTAATGGTTGGACATCTGGGGCTCACGCCATCGTCAACGTAGTCAATAAACGAGAGAATTACACTACGAGCGGCTGACACCAGGGATCCAACAAGAAGGCAGTTTTTTTTTGAGGAACAAGCAGTTTTTTTAGACAATGAGGAACAAGCAGTTGTTATTTATACTAGTTTTAGCGACGGATCAGGGTAACAACGGGGCTGTGCGGGGGCTGTGGCCCATCTAGCCAGGGTTTTATTTATGTTTACCACATCATGAGCCCAGTTGTGTTTTTTCCTTGCTGAAAATGGCTAGCCCAGTTCTATTTTTTTTAAAGAAATACCCAAACAAGGCCTACTTGCTTTATCGGCCCTGCTGGGCTGTAAATGTTTCAAGATGAGGAGAGTTTCATTCGGTTTACCCAGAAATGGCCTGTACATTTTTAAAATACATCAAACTGGGAATTAGTTTCATTTTTTTCATTAGAAGATCTTAAATTCCACTGATTTTTATGCGTGGACAATTATTTTGATTTTATATTTATATAAATTATTTTTCAAAATAGTTTGAATGTGAATCGATATTTCTGGATTAAAAACAGTTGACCGCACCAAAATATGCAAAATTTCGTATACTTTTTAACCGTGGCCACAATATGGGGTGTAATGCTAACAAAAAGATGATGGGCTCCAAAAAAAATCTTAAGAATTAGCAAATGGGCTGTAAATTATTAGAAATAATGGCAGATGGGTTGTATGCTGTTTTCCACAGATTTGAGGCTGACTTGTGCGCCTACTACAGGTTGACGCGTATGCTTTCATAAAAAAAAGGTTGACGCACACGCAACGCCCTGTCAACTTAGTCAACACACGAGAGCAGTGACTGTTGAATATCCATCCAACGGCTGTCGTGCTTCTTCAATCTCTGCTCTTCATGCTCCAGCCGCTCAAACAAGCGCCGGCGGGACTGCCTGCTCCCTCCTCCCGCGGCCGGTTATGCAGCCACGCAGGCCTCACGGCCCCACCGTACTCCCATTGCTGGCCTAGCCATCCCTCTACTCACCCACACATGTTGTTATTCTTCGGCGACGGCAGAAGAACTAGTAAACCCTTGTACTCCCCCGCATGGGAAACAACTGCCGAGTATTCCCTGGCTCCGTGTCGTTCCCTTCCTAGGCCTCGCCGTCGTCCACCGCCCTGGTGCTCTCGGCGCGACCTGGTCAACATGGTCAATGAACGACATCCATCGGAAGTGGACTGTACGTGGAGAGGCTAACAGTTGGGTCCACGGCCGCACGCAAGGAAATGCCTCCTTATTACGCGCAAAATAATGATTCCTCCACCTGACAGCTAGGACCCACAGGAAGGGCCTCTGTATTTTGCGAAAAAAACGTTCCCCCCGCTGACAGGTCGGACCCACCAGCTATATCTTCGCACACAAGGAAGTGCCTCCTTATTACGCCCAAAATGATTACCCCCTGCTAGCTGGGACCCACCATAATGTTGGGCTGACTTGTGGGCCTACTAAGTTGTCGGGGACGGAGGGCTTTGTCAACTTAGTCAATACTCCACTGACCGTATGATGTCCATCCAACGGCCATACGGCTTCTTCAACCTCTGGTCTTCTTGCTCCAGCCGCCCAAAGAAGCGTCGGTCGTGCCGCCTGCTCCTACCTCTCGTGGCCGGCTGTGCTACCGCCTGCTCCTGCCTCCCATGGCCCGGCTCCGCGTCGTCCCCTTCCTAAGCCTTGCCGTTGTCCACCGCAGTGGTGCTCTCGGCGCGGCGTGGTCAATGTGGTCAACGGCCGACTTCCATCGGACGAGTACTGTACGTGGAGAGGCTGACAGCTGGGTCCACGGCAGCCGCAAGGAAGTGCCTCCTTATTACGCGGAAAATAATCATTCCTCCACCTGACAGCAGGGACCCACCGGACGGGCCACCAGCATTTTGCGAAATAAATCGTTTCCCCCTGACTGCTGGGACCCACCGGATGGGCCACCGTATTTCGCGAAAAAAAAACGTTCCCACCGCTATCAGCTCGGACCCACCGGAAGTGCCTCCTTATTACGCACAAAAAAAATGAATACTCCCCCGGCTAGCTGGGACCCACCTTGGTGGGAGGCTGTCCTGTGGGCCTACTAAGTTGACGGGGCCGAAGGGCTTTGTCAACTTAGTCAATATGAACGATTCTAGCTCCAATGACCGTACGATGTCCATCCAACGGCCGTAGTGCTTCTTCAACCTCTGGTCTTCTTGCTCCAGCCGCCCAAAGCAGCGTCGGTCGTGCCGCATGATCCTGCCTCCCGTGGCCGGCTGTGCTGCCGCGGAGGCCTCACCGCCCCTACTATTCCCACCGCTGGCCAGGCCCTGCGGCGACGGCAACCTCACACCGCAGCCGAACCAGTGAACCCTCGTACTCCTCTCCGCGCGGGCTTCCACTTCCGCGTCTTCCCCGGCTCCGCATCGTCCCCTTCCTAGGCCTCGTCGTCGTCCACTGCCGTGGTGCTCTCCGTGCGGCGTGGTCAACGTGATCAAGGAACGACTTGCATCGGAAGAGTACTGTACGTGGAGAGGCTGATAGCTGGGTCCACGGCCACAGCCCAGTTTTTTGTGATTTGCCAATTAAGTCGCTTTGTCAGGCCTGTTGGGTTGCAAATCTTTCAAGACGAGGAGAGCTTTTCATTCGGCTGGCCGAGAAAATGGCCCATCAGTAATGAGAAATGGGTTGTACATTTTTAAAACAGATCAAACCGGCAATTAATTTCAAATATATTTTTTTCATTTCAAAATTTTAAATTACATTAATTTTTCTGTGTGGAGAATTTGTTGGATTTTATATTGATATACATTTAATTTTAAAATCAGTTTTAATGTGAGTCGAAATTTTGGGATTAAAAACAGTTCAGACCGCACCGAAATATGCAACATTTCGTATAATTTTTTAACCGTGGCCACAATATGGGCTGTGATGCTAACAAAAAGAATATGGGCTCCAAAAAAACCCTTAAGAATTAGCAAATGGGCTGTAAATTATTAGAAATTATGGAAGATGGGATGTATGCTGTTTTCCACAGATTTGAGGCTTTCCTAAAAAAAAGGTTGACGCACAAGCAGTGACGGTTGGATGTCCATCCAACGGCCGTCGTGCTTCTTCAATCTCTGCTCTTCCTTCTCCAGCCGCTCAAACAAGCGCCGGCGGGACTGCCTGCTCCCTCCTCCCCGTGGCCGGCTGTGCTGCCGCGCAAGCCTCACCGCCCCATCGTACTCCCATCGCTGGCCTAGCCATCCCTCTACTCACCCACACCTGCTGTTATTCTCCGGCAACGGCAGACGAACCAGTAAACCCTCGTTCAGTCGTACTCCCCTCCGCGTGGGAAACAACTGCTGAGTCTTCCCTGCCTTCGTGTCGTTCCCTTCCTAGGCCTCGCCATCGTCCACCGCCCTGGTGCTCTCGGCGCGGCCTGGTCAACATGGTCAACGACCGACATGCATATGAAGTGGACTGTACGTGGAGAGGCCGACAGCTGGGTTCATGGCCGCACGCAAGGAAATGCCTCCTTACGCGCAAAATAATGATTCGTCCACCTGACATCAGGGACCCACCGAAAGGGCCTCAGTATTTCGCCGCTGACAGCTCGGACCCACCAGCTATATCTTCGCACGCAAGGAAGTGCCTCCTTATTATGCACAAAAAAATGAATACTCCCCCTGTTAGCTGGGACCCAGTATAGTGGCAGGCTGACTTGTGGGCCTACAAAGTTGACGGGGACGGAGGGCTTTGTCAACTTAGTCAATATGCACGATTCAAGCTCCAGTGACCATACGATGTCCATCCAACGGCCGTAGTGCTTCTTCAACCTCTGGTCTTCTTGCTCTAGCCGCCCAAACCAGTGTCGGTCATGCCTCGTGCTCCTGCCTCCCGTGGCCGGCTGCAATGCGGCGGAGGCCTCACCACCCCCTACTACTCCCACCACTGGCCAGGCCATCCCTCTACTCACCCACACCCCCTGTTATTCTGCGACGACGGCAGCCTCACACTGCAGCGAACCAGTGAACCCTCGTACTCCTCTACGCATGGGCATCCACTGCCGCGTCTTCCCCGGCTCCGCGTCGTCCCCTTCCTAGGCCTCGCCGTCATCCACCGGCCTGGTGCTCTCGGCGCAGCGTGGTCAACATGGTCAAGGAACGGCTTCCATCGGACGTGGACTGTATGTGGAGAGGCTGACAGCTGGGTCCACGGCCGCAGCAAGGAAGTGCCTCCTTATTACGCGCAAAATAATTATTCCTCCACCTGACAGCGGGGACCCACCGGACGGGCCACCATATTTCGCGAAAAAAACATTTCCCCCCTGACTGTTGGGACCCACCAGCTACACCTTCGCACGCAAGGTAGTGCGTCCGGGAAAAAAATGATTCGCCCCCCTGACTGCTGGGACCCACCAGCTACATCTTCGCAGGCAAAGAAGTGCCTGACAGTCGGGACCCACCTGGTTGAAGCGTACGTAGCGTTGTCATCCTGGTCACGAACGTGTACGTACATACTGGTCGATGTAGAGGCGCGCACGTGTCGTAGTAGAGGCGCGCACGTGTCGTAGTAGAGGCGCGCACGTAGAATGTACACGTACATACAGCGGCCAGGGTGCAAGAAAGAAAATACGGCCACGTATATGTACATACGGGCGGGGTATCAAACGCCTAGTCGCGCATACGTACGGCGAGCGCTCGTGTTCATGGGGAGGCAATGAAATGCGTCGTGTTCATGGGGAGGCAACGGAATGCGTCGTGTTCATGGGGAGGCAATGGAATGCGTCGTGTTCATGGGGAGGCAACGGAATGCGTCGTGTTCATCGGGAGGCGACGGAACGCGTGGGAGCCAACCGGCTTGGACAGAACAGGCGATGGAAACGAGGCCTGGCGTACCGCAGAAGGAGGAAACGGACCTCCTACGGACGAAATGGGGGTCCTATTGATTGGGAGGGGTGTGGCGTACCGCAAAACGGATGAAACGGACCTCCTACGGTCGAAACGGGGGTCCTGTTGATCGGGAGGGGTGTGGCGTACCGCAAAACGAACGAAACAGACTTGTGTTGGAGCGCTACGGTCGAAATGGGGGTCCTGTTTATCGGGAGGGGTGTGGCGTACCGCAAAATGGACGAAATGGACTTGTGTTGGAGCGCTACGGTCGAAACGGGGGTCCTGTTCATCGAGAGGGATGTGGCGTACCGCAAAACGGACAAAACGGACTTGTGTTGGAGCGCTACGGTCGAAACGGGGGGGAGGGGGTGTGGCGTACCGCAAAACGGGACTCCACGGGATACTATTCATCTCCACCGTCGACCTCCTCCAGCCTCCACGGGCTACCATCGACCTCCTCCAGCCTCCACGGGCTCCTGTTCATCCAGCCTCCACCACGTGCTACTCCACCGTCTACTGTTCAACCACCCCTCCACGAGCACCCCTCCATCGTCTACTGTTCATCCAGCCCTCCACACCATGGGGTCCTGTTCAACCACCCCTCCACAGCCACCCCTCCATCGTCTACTCTTCATCCAGCCCTCCACACCACGGGTTCCTGTTCATCCAGAGGCAACGCCAACGCTCACTGTTCATCCAACCCCCCCTCGCAACGCTCACTGTTCATCCCAGAGGCAGCATCGATCGGCTTCAGTTAGTAGTAGTAGCGAAGGAATCGCTCCATCGGGTTTAGTTAACAGCCATCGATCGATCGCTCGGGTTCAGTAAGGCGTAGCCTGCAGTGCAATCGCTCGGGTTTAGTTAGAGCCCAACGCCCCGCTCGGGTTCAGTTATAGCCAACGCCTCGCACACACGCGCATACGTACGAGAGAAACGCGCATAGCTCCGCCCCCGACCTCCCACCGTAACCGGCAACTCCCCGAAATTTTCCTCCCCCTTGCTTCTACCACGGTTTTTTCGTCATGGAAGGCCCAAAGAATGTCATGCAGCTGCGTCTCCGGCCCGCCCAGGATGAAAAGCCTATTTTCTGTCATGATTTTTTGTCATGGAAGTAGGAGCCCACCACATCTATGATGATACCGGGTTTTGTCACAATTATCGTCATAGAAGTGTCATATGTATGACAGAAAAAAAATTCATTCCGCCCAAAATGTCACGGATGTGTCTTTATTTTGTAGTCAATGTGCAAGTCACCAAGACCCTCATCGACGGCGGAGCAGGGCTCAACGTCCTGTCCGTCGAGATGTTCAACAATCTTCAAGTGCCATACGATCAGCTTCAACCAACCAAGCCCTTCTCAGGAGTCACTGATGGTTCCACTGTCCCGATAGGGCAGGTGCGCCTCCCTGTCACCTTTGGGCAGTGCAAGAACTACCGTACCGAGCTCATCGACTTTGACGTCGCCCACATTCGTCTGCCATACAATGCCATCCTTGGGTACCCCGCTCTAGCCAAGTTCATGGCAGTGACTCACCATGGCTACAATGTCCTCAAGATGCCAGGAAGTGGCGGGGTCATCATGGTCTCCTGTGAAGAGAAGGATGTGGTGTGCTCTCTCGAGCGCGCTTTCCAAACCGCGTCAATCGAGGACCTAGACAGCAAGAGTGGAAACCTTCCTGAAGTAGCTCCCAAGAAGAAGAAGACATCACTTGGCTCAAGGCCTCAGGAGGCAGGCACCTCCGGAGGCGCCACATCCGGACATGCGCCCATCCAAGGGGCGCCACCCTCCGTCGCATAGGGAGGCGCGCCCGGTGCCCTCCTTGGGCAAGGCTCGGGGGCTCTCTTTTGGGGAGCCACTGACTTTGCCAAGGTCACAAGGGAGGTGCTCGGGCACCACTTGGAGGCGTGCTTCGCGGCATGTTTCCCTCAGGAAGGCGTGAGGCAAGGAGGGCCCAACCCTCAGGAGTTCATCACCAACATCGTTCAGGAGTTGCAGGAATCGAGAGTCATGTGCAGCAACCGCCGCCTGCCCAGCATAGCCCCCCATCCAGGCGAGGATGGCAGGCTGCGCGTCTGCATCGATTACCCAGGGCTCAATTGAGTCGCGTCACAGGAGTGCTTCTGGCCTACACACGTGGGGCGTTGTGCGGGTCCACCGCACAGCTACGTTCACATGCCCTTTGGCCTGCCGAACGCGGCTGCTTCCCACCAGCGCCTGATGAGAAGCATTCTGGAAGCTCAGGTGGCCAAGCATCGCGCGCTCCTGCAGGAAATGGAGATGGACCTCGCCGAGCCGCCCGGACCTCCCGAGTCTCCCGAGGCTTGGAGCTCCTAGGGCTCGTGAGGATTGGCTTCTTCATCATGCACCGTCAGTTGCTCCGACACTCGCTCTGCAATGGTATCAGGTGGCTTCTTTCAAGTTTCGTTTCAGCTGGGAGCACCCTCAGGGCTGCATCATTCCCAAGTCGTGTGGGTATGTCCCCACGGCATGTATCCGTTTAGCTTCTGTCTTCAGCTTACCTTGTTGGGGGCGCCCCTGGGGCTGCATCATCCCCAAGCCGCTCGGGCCTGACCCAGTGGCGTCTGCCTTTCTCTACATCTATCTAAGTTGATTTGCTTCTTCATGCTTAACCTGCTTGAGATAATCGCCTGCTCGATTGACACCTACCTTTCGAGCCGCTCGCTCTGGCACGATGCTTGTGCATGGGTCCGTCCCTGCAACACCAGCAAATCTGAGTGGTCGAGCTCTGGCCGCGGCAGCCCCGCATAGCGCTACCTCACCAGGCCCTCAATGCCTCAATCACTCCCTCGGAGCAACCAATGGCTGGCTGGCAACCGTAATGGCAGACCTTGTTTTCCTCGTGCTGGTGTGCAGGATCCGCCTAAGGAACAGCGTGGGGGGCATCATGAGCTCCCTCTCTCTCTACCGCATGATCCGCTCGCGCGTTAAAAGGGGTCGCCTGAGCATCGCGACTCATGGGCTCTTACTGGCTCTCCAGCCCTCACCCCCTGGCCTTGACCCACGGCGTCGCGACCTGTCATACCAGTGGCGGCTGAGCTCGCTCGAGGGCCGAGACCTGAGGACGTAGAGCACGAAGGAAAGTGCGGGGAAGAGGGGAGAAGCTCACGAGGGCCTGACCCAGCAACACCCCAGCTACCGGCGCGCAGACCCGACACCTCGCCGAAGAACTACTCCAAACTTATGAGATAAGTCACGCAAAAGCTAAATCAGCTCGACGCCAAACCCTCGCCTAGTGCGGCTCTGTCACGGCAACGTTGCCTTCCTTTCTCGCCTAGCAGAGGCTGCTTGAGCGCTAAAGGGGACCTCCTGACCATCGCGACTCAGGGGCTCTTACTGGACCTTGGGCCCCTCACCTCCTGGCCTTGACCACGGCATCGCGACCTGGCATACCAGCGACGGCTGAAGCCTGCCTGGGGACCGTGACCTGTCAGCGTAGAGCACCAAGCCCTCGTGAGGATAGAAAGGGGGAGCCGAGCCGGGACAGGACAAGCATCTCGCGTCGATTCCTAATAAGGATATCATATTCACAAAAGACATGGCTGGCGCCTTACATACCCCCGCGGGGTGCTACTTCGATTCCTCGCAGGGAACGAAAGGTGCTAATCCTAAGGAACGCTAACTATGCGCGCCTCCGCAGGAGACGCCATCATCAACAGTGGGCCGCCAGGCGCCGGCGCCAACCCCATCCAGATCAGTGGCGTCGGCGGCCAGAGGAAGCTGCCCTGCTCCGAGCGTGACGCGAGCTCGGGGGCTCGTAGCTGTCGTCGCTCACGTGAAGCTCAGGGGAGTCGCTGGATTCTCCGGCTCCTCTGCTACTGCCTGAGGAGCTGCTGGGGAATCGGTTGGCAGGCCTGGTCCTCGCCGCTTAGATGCCCCGGCCGCTTTCCTTGGGGCAGCACTCCAGCCGGTGTCCTTCCGCGTCGAAGACCTTGAAGAACATCAAGGAGGTGCCATCGTATTCAAGACGAATTACGAGGGCACCCCCTGTCGGGCAGACCCGGGCGATCTCGCCCCAGCCCCGGGTCATGTAGACCTTGCCCGGAGCCATGACCGCGACCTCCGCTCCAGTCGCAAGGGTGCTGCAGTCAACATGCTGCAGCCAGAGCTCCAGAGACCCACTAGGTGGCATCTCGAAGGTGAAGGAGGGAGGAAGGCGAATCCAAGAGCGTGGAGGCATGGCGGCGTGTGATGTCTACTACACAACCTTCTTCTTGTAGACATTGTTGGGCCTGCAAGTGCACATGTTTGTAGGATAGTAGCAAATTTCCCTCAAGTGGATGACCTAAGGTTTATCAATCTGTGGGAGGCGTAGGATGAAGATGGTCTCTCTAAAACAACCCTGGAACCAAATAACAAAGAGTCTCTTGTGTCCCCAACACACCCAATACAATGGTAAATTGTATAGGTGCACTAGTTCGGCGAAGAGATGGTGATACAAGTGCAAGATGGATAGTAGATATAGGTATTTGTAATCTGAAATAATAAAAACAGCAAGGTAACTAATGATAAAAGTGAGCGTAAACGGTATTGCAATGATAGGAAACAAGGCATAGGGTTCATACTTTCACTAGTGCAAGTTCTCTCAACAATAATAACATAGATAGATCATATAACAATCCCTCAACATGCAACAAAGAGACACTCCAAAGCCACCAATAGCGGAGAACAAACGTAGAGATTATGGTAGGGTATGAAACCACCTCAAAGTTATTCTTTCAGATCAATCTATTCAAGAGTTTGTACTAGAATAACACCTTAAGACACAAATCAACCAAAACCCTAATGTCACCTAGATACTCCATTGTCACCTCAAGTATCTGTGGGCATGATTATACGATATGCATCACACAATCTTAGATTCATCCAACCAACACAAAGTACTTCAAAGAGTGCCCCAAAGTTTCTACCGGAGAGTCAAGAAAACGTGTGCCAACCCCTATACATAGGTTCATGGGAGGAACCCGCAAGTTGGTCACCAAAACATACATCAAGTGGCACGTGATATCCCATTGTCACCACAGATAAACACAGCAAGACATACATCAAGTGTTCTCAAAGTAAAGACTCAATCCGATAAGATAACTTCAAGAGGGAAACTCAAATCATCACAAGAGAGTAGAGGGGGAGAAACATCATAAGATCCAACTATAATAGCAAAACTCGCGATACATCAAGATCGTGTGAAGTCGAGAACACGAGAGAGAGAGAGAGAGAGAGATCAAACACATAGCTACAGGTACATAACCTCAGCCCCGAGGGTGAACTACTCCCTCGTCATGGAGAGCGCCGGGATGATGAAGATGGCCACCGGTGATAGGTTCCCCCTCCGGCAGGGTGCCAGAACGGGCTCCCGAGAGGTTTTTGGCGGCTATAGAGGCTTGCGGCGGCGGAATTCCCGATCTATCTTGATATTCGATGTTTTTAGGGTACGTAGGCATATATAGGCAAAAGAAGTCGGTCGGGAGGTGCTCGAGGGGCCCACGAGACAGGGGGCATGCACAGTAGGGGGGCGCCCTCCTATCTTGTGGCCTCCTCGAGGATCTTCTAACGTGAACTCCAAGTCTCCCAGATCATATTCTTCCAAAAAATCACGCTGCCCAAGTTTTCATTCCGTTTGGACTCTGTTTGATATTCCTTTTCTTCGAAATACTGAAACAGGCAATAAAACAGCAATATGGGCTGGGCCTCCGGTTAATAGGTTAGTCCCAAAAATGATATAAATGTGTAAAATAAAGCCCATAAACATCCAAAAGGGGCAATATAATAGCATGGAACAATCAAAAATTATAGATACGTTGGAGACGTATCAGCGTGAAGCACAAGCTCGCGAGAAGAGCCCTCGGTGTGGACTCTAGGGGTGACGACACGCACCACCGTGACTCACCGGCGTCGCCGGCGGCGTCGCCGGCGTCGCTCGGCGTCTCCTTCTCCAGGGCCCTCGACTCGGGCATACAAGGGCAGCGGAAACCCAGGCGGCGGTCGCTCGTACCAGGGCCTCGACGTCTCTTGCCATGCGACCACGTCGCAGCGGCCGGGAACAGGCCGCTTCTTCGACGGAAGAGGATCGGGACCCTTTCGGGGGGCCTTCCCCTTCTCCTCCGCTGAAAACCGGCGGATCGGCGCCATTGGCGTAAGGTGGAGCAAGGGCGAGGGAGAAGAAGAAGGAGAGAATCAGGAAGAGATGGACTACGGGGGCTCTCGCCTGTCCATACTTATTGTTCGGAGGAGGCCAACCGTCGGCCTCCACGATCACAGGTAATCATGACCCATTTCTGCATGCAGGGACTTGTCAAGTCGAGCAGTTACCGAGGCGGCGTGGGGAAGTGGAGACGCCCACGTCCAATCAATCGCCGCGCGGCGCCCAAGGCCGCAGGCTGATGGGGCCCGTGGCGCTCCGCACTTGCCCCCTAGCTTCTCTGCTAAGCCAAGTCCAAGCGCGCCTTGGGCTCGGGGCTACTGTCGGCATTCTAGGAACGGGGGTCCCCAGACTTGCCTGCCTGCGGCCTGTGGCGTGGCTTGAGTGGTGGCCCAGTACGGCCCATCTTCATCGGCACAAGACTCAAGACCCTCGCGAGGGGCCAAGCCTCGCGGGGCGGACGACACATGACTTCCTCAGGAACAGCCTCACCAGGCAGGCTCGCGAGGAGGCGGAGAGATCAAGGCAGGGTACCTTGCGAGGTGCTCGTGACGCAAGCCATGACGATCAAGACCAGGAGGGCGCCAGGCGGGCGCCGACCTGTGCAGTGTCCTTGTTTCCTCTTTGGTGCAAAGGGGGCAAGCACAGGCGTGGAGTATCGAGGCATCAGGCAAAGGTTGCCATTTCGGTGCAACGAGACCAAGACCAGCGGAGCGGCAGGATGGAGGTCACCGTGAAGCCCAAGACGGCGTCATCGCCAGTGTCTTTGGCAGCCGAAGACCAACTTTAGTCAGGATAACTTGTACTAGATGTTCCCCTTCGAAATGGTCGTTGTTGGCGTCCTTCCCGCTCAATATTTGGGAAGAGGACTAGGGCCTCTATAAATAGGACTAGCCACCTCCGAGTAAAGGGAGAGAGGATCGAGTGCTCACTAGACCTAGATGCGATCGAACTCACCCAAGCAGTTCATCGCACCTTCTCAAGAACACCTCTCGCAAGGCTGTTCGTCATGTGTACTGTTCGTCATCAGCCCCTGAGGCAATCCACCACACCACACACTAGAGTAGGGTATTACACCACAACGGTGGCCCAGACAAGTATAAATCTTGTGTCCCTCGTGTTGTTCATCGTTTAGCCTAGATTCTCACGAGGCGATTGGATGTAGATCGGTGGGTGGAAGATCTTCGTGCGCACCCCAGAGTTTGAACCTTAAGGGTTTGCCAGAACCCAACATCCGACAGTCACAACATATAAGAAGTATATGTGGTAAAATTTAATGAAAGTTAGCAAACACAACATTGGCCACTTGAACAATTCATGAAAGAATATTGAAGGATGAGAGATTTCACATACAAATATACTATCTTGGACATCTTCTATGATTTTAAGCCCCATTAATTATTTTCAAACTTGAGCAAATTAGTTGAAGTTGGACAAGGAATACAACATAATGAGTTATGTTTGGGTATATTTGTATAGAAGTTATATTGTTATTGTCAGGACCCCGATCCTAAGTCACACCAATCTAGCATGTAACACATCATATCACTTTGTGGCCTCACGCACGGTATTCCCACGGGTGCCACCTTACCTGGCCCGGGACCGTTTGCGCCTTTTGGCTCACGTATATGATAGTGTCGCTAGCACCATATGACAAGAACCCGAGCCGACATGACTAGTCGTAAACTCAAGGTGGCACTAACTCACAGGGACAGGCATACATGACCCAGCGAAGAACATGTCGATCAACAATGTATGAACCCAAGTCGTAGCAAGCTATAGGGACTTAAAGGAACAACGTGTGACATTTGCCTGAAAGGACAGACAAAGGAATGGAGAAGGACACATTCCGGCCAGCCTAAGTGATTCGAAGCAGTAGCAAGCTACCATGGCTCAGTGGAGGCACTAGGAGACATTTCCTGGTAAGAGAGGCTACCAAGAATAATCAACTAGGTTGTCGGATCCCACACATACCAAGCATTTCAATAATCATACACACAATATGCTCGATATGTGCAAATACAACATGGCATCACAACATGACTCTACAACTCAAGTATTTATTCAATAGGCTCCAAGGAACCAAGTATTAAAATCATGGGTATCATGACCCAACATTCAGGGCATACAAACAAAAACACATGCAGAAGCTTAACTTGTCTGAGTACAGACAACTACAAATGAAAAAGGCTGAGAAGCCTGACTATCTACAAGACCTTGCCAATGGCACAAGATCGTATTTGAGGTAACAAGCTAAACGTCGAAGTCCACGCGGAACTACTAGCGAGACTGGAGTCTCTCTGCAAAAACATAAATTAAGCAAACGTGAGTACAAATGTACCCAGCAAGACTTACATCAGAACTAACTACATATGCATTAGTATCAACAAAGGGGATGGTGGGGTTTAGTTACAGCAAGCCAGCTTTGACTCAGTGGCTAACCTGAACTACGACTGCAAGCAACTCTTTTCAGGTGGCACACAAGAGTCCACATATTCACCATATCAATACACCACTATGGATCCGCTCCTGTCTCCCTACGAGAAGGCCATCCATAGCACTCATGCTTATCTTGCACATTTTAGAGTATCCACTTTCACTTGTCTATGAATTGTATAGGCAACCCAGAGGTCCTTTACCACAGATGCGGCTATTCGAATAGATCATATTAAACCTGCAGGGGTGTACTTCTTCACGCATGCTCTCTCCACTTACCGCCATGTACACGTCATGTATCTCGGCAACCTTCAAGCGAAAGCCTGGTGAGGGTGTCGGCCACGACCTGACTAACCTTGCAAGACTCTAGTCCATGTTTATCGCCTATTTTGGGTTTCATCTGCAAGGAGATACGGCCGGGGTGTCGCTCACGGCCCCGAACGGTGTGAGCAGGGTTCCCAAGCCCACCATCCGTGTGCCACTTGGTACACCGTGCCACTGCACCTAGTCTGTCCCAAGCCCACCTGTACCGGGTGCCACTTGGTAGACTACTAGCACTACCTACAAACACTAGAAACTAGTTGCAACTCCTGGACAGAGATCAGGCTGATTAATAAGTCGAGAGGGGTCGAGTTATCGAAACCCAATGTGTGGTAGCAACTGTTCATGGATCACAAACATAGAGCTCAGTTCCTGAGAACAATTTCAATGAGACAACCCACCATGTACTTGTACATGGCCTCTCACCACTACATTTACCAAATCGTGTTCACACACTTAGGTCTTAAAAATAGGACATGTTCACAACATTCCAATTCATCCCTGATGAATCAGACCTGACTCAACTCTAAGCAGTAGTAGGCATGGCAAACAAGCATGAATGAGTAGGCACACCAGGGCTCAAACAACTCCTACTCATGCTAGTGGGTTTAATCTATTTACTGTGGCAAAGACAGGTCATGCAGAGGAAAAGGGGTTCAACTACTACACCATATAACAGTTGAATCGGTGTTGTCCTAATGCAGTAAAAGAGAGCAAGAGCGAGAGAATGGGATTGTATCAGAATGAACAGGGGTTTTTTGATTGCCTGACACTTCTAAAGATAGTATAGCTCTTCATTGGTGTCATCGAACTCATCGTCAGAACCACGTCTATCGAGGGGGAACACCCGACAAACAAGGAATAACACAATCAATGCAATGCACAATATGATGCATGATGATGACATGGCAGTATGCTGTGATTGAGCTAATGCAACTAAAACTAGTAGGGTTTGAGCTATTTTGAACCCAAGGTTCAATCCCAAACTCAAATTATGAATTTAAAAAGTGCATTATCATGTTTTCATCTAACAACAAGGTTAAGTTGTTTAAACATGCATGAAACTAGTACACATGGCTAGATTGGATGTTTCTTATCATTTTTCATATATAAATTATTTCATTTGGAGTTATTGTTGAATTTTTATGAATTCTAGAAGTTTAAAGCATTTTCTGGAATTTCTAAACCTTTTCTGATTTATTTTAATTCCACAAAGGCTTTACTACGTCAGCATGACCGTGGTATGACACCAGCAGGTCAACCGGGGTTGACCAAGGTCAAACCTGACGTTCGGGACCCACATGTCAGCTGCACAGTGATTTAACAGAGTTTAATTAACCTAATTAAATAGTTAGCCGGTTAATTAAATAGTAGGGCCCACCTGTCTGTGGCCCTAAGCATGGGTTAGCAGGGTGGTTAGGCCCTAATGACCGGCCATGCCGGCAGTTAACCGCCGGTGGCCACTAGGCATGGATGAGACGCGCCGAAAGGCCACTAGAGCGGCGGGGAAGGACACCGGGGCGTAGCCCATGGTCGGGCGCATCCAGAGCAGACCACGGGAGGGCGCAGGGAGGCTTGAGCTCGCCGGAAGCGAGCTCGCGGCGGCGCCCGGAGTGCGGCCTCAAGCGGTGTGGGGCTGTGGGGCACGAGGAGGCCGGATGTGGTGTGCTACGGCCTCCTGGGTCCACCTGGAGCTCGTCTACAAGCTCGGATGTGATGGGGCTAAGCAGAACGACGGCAGCGAGCCTCGGCCATGGCGGGGAATGGGGCTAGAGCATGCGAATGCGAGGGGGAGAAGAGGGGTTTGGGGCAGGGGCTCACATCGAGTCCAATGAGCGCGAGAGCAAGGTCGGGACGGCCGGGTTGCTGCGGATCGATGGAATCGAGCGCCAGTGCCGAAGCTTGAAGACGATGGCAGGGACGAGGATGCGGGGCATCTGACGATGCTTGGCTTGGCGAGGAAGTCGACGACGTCGAGGCGGATCCTTTGGACACGACGGATGCTCGAGAGACGGGCGGTGAGTGTGGTGGCAGTGTGCGGCAGCGATGGATGCGTTCGGGTCTGAGGTGTGGAGCGAGAGGGAGAGCGGCAGGGAAGGGGATGAGCATCGGAGGGAGTCGAGAGGGGCGTGAGGGGGTGCGTGGCATCCGTATCAGCGTCGGGGAGGCAGCAGGCAGGCAGGAGGTGCCACTGCGCGTGCGTGCATGCCACGGGCACACGCCCCTGTCCTACTGTCCCGAGGAGGAAGACGACAGGGAGGGCGCTGGTGTGCTGGGCCGGCCGGCTACAGTGTTGGGCCAAGGTAAGTGGCCAGGTACTATCTCTCTTTCTCTTTTTGTTTTTCTTTTTCTATTTTATTTCCTCTTTTCTGATATAGTTTAGCACTAAATAATTTTAATAAATTATGTAGGTTATGATATGGCTTGCTAAAATATATAAAAAGCCACTCACAAACTTCCAGAATTATTGTATTTATATTTAATATATATTAAATATAAATCCAAACCAAATAATTATTGGATTAATTCAAATGGCCAAAATAAATGTTTTTGAGCTCCTAAAAATATTGGTTTGAATTTTACCTCTTGCCAATATTTTTATAGAATAACAGGAACATTTTCTTGGACTCATTTGAGAAGATTTTAAAATTGGTTATTTCTGAGGTCATTTCTGAGGGTTTCAACTAACCTCAATTCATCTTCCAGAATTTAAACATGATGACATGAAAATCAAGCAAAGTCAAACAAGAGCTGATCCTGGGGTTGTGACAGTTACGGATCCTCCGACATGTGGTGCTTGCTTAGGATCTTTTGCTAGCCAAAATTTTGTACTAAGTAGAGATACTACTCGTGCATCCAAAACCCTTAAACCCCGTCTCATGCCATGAGTGTCCATCATGTCTACCTATGGATTGAATAAGATCCTTCAAGTAAGTTGTCATCGGTGCAAAAAGCAATAAAAATTGCTCCTAAATATGTATGATCTTTTATTGTAAGGGAAAATAAGTGTTGTACGAACTTGTTATGGTAAAGAAATAAAAGCGACCGACTGCATAATAAAGGTTGCTATCACAATGGGTAATACAGCGTGACGTTCCTTTGCATTAAGGGTTTGCACATCCAAAATTAAAAAGCGGATGACAACCTCTGCTTGACTCTACGAATGGCCTATGTTTTACTTTCATGTATTTACTTTTATGCAAGAGTCAATAGTATTCCTTCTTATTTCAACCACAATTATTCTTTAGTTGGCAAGCATCATGTGGTGAGGAAAGATCCAAGCACACCATTCAAATATATTTGATCATGAATTATTATTGTTGACAATTTTCTATATGATAAGTAAGTTGGGAGGCGAAACATTAAGCCCCTATCTTTCTCTGTGTTTGACAGATGCTATTTGTCCTAAAAATATGCTTTGAGTGTTAGAAATCATGGAAGACTATATGATAGTTGAGTGTGGAATTTGCTAAATCAAAGCTCTTACATAGACCCTTCCTGAAAGTAAGATGAATTGCAATTGTTTGGTGACTGAGAACATAGTTTGCTAGTTTTCAAGGAACTTTATGGTCTATACTTTAACATGTGAATAGCTTGTTACTTGATCATGAGAAGTTTTATGAGATGAGCTACTGTTTAAGATATATAATGATGCTAGAAAAAGTGATTGAAATTATCATTGATCAAACTTGTGTTATTGCTAGCATTCACACTTCATAAATTATTTCTTTTATCATTTACCTACTCGAGGGCAAGCAGTTGCATACTGTGATTGCCATATTTATTATCTACTCGCGGATTATATTAATCAAAAATGTGCTAATATATCCAAAATCATTCCTAACGTAGGCAAAACGATGATGAAGAAACATGAAGATCTTTAGAATTCTACTCGGTACCCCATCGGTCCACGAACAAGTCTGGACATCCATTTTCCCGCAAACCAGTGGAAAATTTGGTGGAAGGGGGGCGGCTTTGCGTCCGGACCGCTGCCAGGTAGGACTTCGACCCCATTACCTACTTAAATCTCCTCTCGCGGTCCACTTTTCTTCAACTCCACCCCTGCCCCCTTGCTTTGCATCCGCACCTCCTCGTCCAACATCGTCGCTGTACCTTTTTGTCTGTCGCCCTTCCTCCTTAGACTACGCTGCCATCCACCAAAGATCCCTCCGTAGCCAAGTACCCACCCTGCCGACGATGTCCCTGGCGAACACCATGCCCGACAAGTGTTTGGTCAAATGTCATTGAGTTTTATTGTTGAACTTCATGTTGTTTTCGATAGTACGCATGATGGCGGGGTACTTTGTGAAGGAGGATGGATTGTTGTGCAATGCATGGTTGGCCATATCTACGGACATTTTATAGGAAGGAACTTAAGGGGCTCGCAGTGCGTGCATGCTTCATTTCATGCGTGAATGGACTTCGCATCCTAGGACATTTACTTCATCTATGAACACAATATGAAGTCGATATCACATTGATGGTACATCATTTGTAACTCCATCATGAAGTTTTGCGGCGCGGCTGCACGAGTGGAGATAATGTGGCCATCAGGCTCGTCAGGCATGGAGGTCGTAAGTTTTGCTTCCTGTTGCTCTGCAGTTTTGTTAATTTATTCATTCGCTCAATGTTTCTCTACATGTTGTATAGTCTACATGTGTTATTATGATGTACTACAAGACTGAGGCCAGGCCATGATACGTCTCCAATGTATCTATAATTTTTGATTGTTCCATGTTGTTATATTATCATTCTTGAATGTTTTACAATCATTCTATAGTCATTTTATATCATTTTTTGGTACTAACCTATTGACATACTACCCAATGCCATTTGCTGTTTTCTGCATGTTTTTTACATCGCGGGAAATCTATATCAAACAGAGTCCAAACACAACAAAAAATTTGTGGATTTTTTATGGACCAGAAGACACTCAATGGGTCGGAGGAAGCACCTGGGGGTGCCTCCCAGGCGCACCCAGGTGGGTTGTGCCCACCTCGGTGGCCTCCCGCACCGCCTCTTTGCCATATAAATACCCCAATATTCCAGAAACCCTAGGGGAGTCGACGAAAATCAATTCCACCCACTGCAAGTTCCAGAAACACCAAATCCAATCTAGACACCATCACGAAGGGGTTCATCATGCCCATTGGTGCCTCTTCGATGATGCGTGAGTAGTTCATTGTAGACCTATTGGTCCGTAGTTAGTAGCTATATGGCTTCCTCTCTCTCTCTCTTTTGATTCTCAATACAACGGTCTGTTGAAGATCTATTTGATGTAACTCTTTTTGTGGTGTGTTTCTTGGGATCCGATGAACTTTGAGTTTATGATCAGATCTATCTTTTTATCCATGAGAGTTATTTGAGTCTTCTTTGAATCTCTTATATGCATGATTGCTTATGGCCTCGTATTTCTTCTCCAATATTTGGGTTTTGTTTGGCCAACTTGATCTATTTATCTTGCAATGGGAAGAGGTGCTTTGTGATGGGTTCGATCTTACGGTGCTTGATCCCAGTGACAGAAGGGGAACCGAGACGTATGTATCGTTGCCATTAAGGATAACAAGATGGGGTCTATTTATACATAAATAGATCTTGTCTACACCATGTCATCGTTCTTATTGCATTACTCTGTTTTTCCATGAACTTAATACACTAGATGCATGCTGGATAGTGGTCGATGTGTGGAGTAATAGTGCAGATCCAGGCAGGAGTCGGTCTACTAATCTTGGACGTGATGCCTATGTAATGATCATTGCCTGGATATCGTCATGATTATTTGAAGTTCTATCAATTGCCCAACAGTAATTAGTTTACCCATCGTTTGCTATTTTTCTCGAGAGAAGCCACTAGTGAAATCTACGGCCCCCGAGTCTCTTCTTTATTATATTTGCCTTTGCGATTTATTTTTATTTGCTTTTATTTTCAGATCTATTAAACCAAAAATACAAAAATACCTTGCTGCACTTTATTTTATTTGGTGATTAATCTATCAACTTATTACAACTTTCTCACGCCCTCTTGCCAATTTCTGGCGCCGTTGCCTGAAAGGGATTAACAACCCCTTTAACACGTCGGGTTGCGAGTATTTGGTATTTGTGTGCAGGTGTTGTTCATGTAGTGTCGCGTGGTTCTCCTACTGGTTCGATAACCTTGGTCTCATCACTGAGGGAAATACCTACCGTTGATGTGCTGCATAATCCCTTCCTCTTTGGGGAAATACTGACGTAGTTCTAGCAGTCATCAAAAGGAATTTCTAGCGCCGTTGCCGGGGAGACATCATCAACATCTACCAGGTTCCTAATCATAAATCTCATCTCCTTACAATTTACATTATTTTCCATTTGCCTCTCGTTTTCCTCTCCCCCACTTCACAAAAATTTGTCATTTTATTCGCCCTCTTTTTAGTTTTCCCTTTTCTTGCAGGATCTATCCTTGTTCTTGCTTTCTAGTCGTAATGGCTAGCATGTCTACTCCTCCTTTGTCACCAAATTTGGAAGTTTTATACTTCAAGCAACGACAAGGACAAAATTTGAAGATGCTTGGTATAGGCTAATGGAATCTTATCGTGTTTGCAACCTAAAGGGGGGCGCAAAGATTTTACTTCGTAATTTTTACATAGGATTAGCTTTGCATCATAGACAACTCTTAGATTTTGCCGCTAAAGGAAATTTTATCAAGCTTGATGCCAATGCTGCCTATGAAATTTTAGAAGGAATTCTAGGGGTTTCACCTCAAAAGAAGTGGTTTTCTTTCACCCCAGAGGGAGTTCAAATGTTGGACAAACTTGGTGATTTGCACAAAATATGGTTGAATTGCAAAAGTATAATGAACCCCTCAAACATCTTAATGGTAGTATCAATCACATGAATACTTTGATTACTCTTTGCAATAAGCGATTGGATATTTTAGATCTCAAGATGGTATCTTTTCCTGAGAATTTAGGGAAGTGCAAAGAGCCTCCCGGGTTTGAGAAAACCCTTACAAAATTTGCCAAAACCACAGATGACAAAACGTAGATCCTTGCTTTATGCCTAGCTAGGGGCGTAAAACGATAACGCTTGTTGGGAGGCAACCCAACTTGTATATTTTTGCTTTTTGGTTTTCTTGCTGTTTTCAATAAAATACCCAATTATGCCTCTGGTTAGAAGTGTTTTTGTGGTTTAAATTAGTGTTTGTGCCAAGTAAAGCCTTTAGGATCTTGTTGGGTGATGGTTGATTTGATCTTGCTGAAAAACAGAAACTTTTGCGCCCAGAAAATAATTTTAATAAATCACAGAAACGTGTTTTTGCTCTGATTTTTTGCACAAGATTGATCTACAAATTTCCCACGTTGTGCTAATTTTTCAGAATTTTTGGAGTTACAGGAGCACTCAAAGTTCTCAGATTGCTACAGACTGTTCTGTTTTGACAGATTCTGTTTTCTTTGCGTTGTGTGCTTGTTTTGATGATTCTATGTTTTTCTTTGAAGATTTTTTTCCATAGAAAAGTTGGAATACAGTATATATAATGCAAGAATAAAATATAAATTGGTTTGCTATATTACTTATAGTAGTGATTTGTTTTCTTATACTAACGGATCTCATGAAGGTTTTGTTGAGTTTTGTGTGATTGAAGTTTTCAAGTTTTGGGTGATGTAACGATGGATGAAGGAATAAGGAGTAAGAAGACGCTAAGCTTCTTCCATCGACCATCGCTATTTTACTCGGAACTATATTTTTATTCGTCACATACTATGAGTTTTGCTTGGAGCGTCTTGTATGATATGAATCTTTGTTTGTTTTGTTTTTTGTTTTAAGTCATGAATCCTTGCTGGACACACCTATTTGGGAGAGCCAAAATTATGCCATGACTTGTTAGAATTGCTCTCTATGCTTCACTTAAATCCTTATGAGCTATGGAATTGTTCTTGTGCTTCACTTATATCTTTTCGAGCACGGTGTGCTTTCTTATTTTTGAACAAATGCTCTCATGTTTCACTTAAATTTATTTGAGAGTTAGTATTTTTTTTAGAAATTCTCTCTTGCCTTACTTAAATTAATTTGAGAGAAAGAAATATTATGCTCATGATCTTCACTTATATCTGTTTGAGTTAAAAAAAGGGCAACATATGAAAATTAGTTCCAAAGTGGTAGATATGCAAGGAGGATATAATAAAAAATTTCATGAAGATCATTGGACAAAATAAACTTGATTCCTTGTAATAGTTTTGAGATATGATGATGTGATATGTGAGTCATGTTGATGAGTAATTGTGCTTTATAGGCAGGAACTCAAGGGGCTCGCAGCGCGTGCATGCTTCATTTCATGCGCGAATGGACTTCGTATCCTACGACATGTACGTCATCTATGAACGCAATATTAAGTCAATATCACATTGATGGTACATCATCTGCAACTCCATCATGAAGTTTTGCGTCGCGGTTGCACGAGTGGAGACAATGTGGCCATCAGGCTCATCAGGCATGGAGGTCGTAAGTTTTGCTTCCTGTTGCTCTGCATGTTGGTTAATTTATTTATTCATTCGCCCAATGTTTCTCTACACGTTGTATAGTCTGCATGCGCTATCGTGATGTACTACAAGACTGAGGCCACGCCATTCACGAACATATATTGTTGAATAAAGCTCAAGGGGGAAGCGTGGGATGACATGTGCCGACTCTAGTATCGTTAAATTCTAAAAACTTGTTGAACATCTGATTATCTCGAATATAATACTTATATTTAAACTATTGTTGCACTAGGAACATTTACATGTTAGTTATGAATGAGTTGTGCTATTTTCTATAGTTATCTTAAAAGTTGCGGTTTAAAAATACAGAGGCTGATAATTAGTTAACAATGTTGGATGGCCAGCTCCCGCATCATTGTTATTTGACCAGCTCCCGCATCAACTAGGAGGTTTAACGTCTTGTGATTTTCTCTTGTGGGAGCGAGGCTACAAGCTGAATGATTGTGGACGGGAAACTAGCGCCTGAGACACGTGTCGTCCTTCCATTGGATGAGAGAGTGGTCACGCGGATCACAGTCGCTCGTGCGGAGATGTAAACCGTCAGACCGGGCCTAATCCAACGGACACCAGGTCTATTCTCGCCCTCCGCATCACGGTGGCTGGAATATATATGTACCCAGCTGCGTATTTCCAATCCAAAAATTCAAAAAAATTCAAATGAAGCCCCAGAGCGAGAAGGCGAAGGCAGAGGGCGAGATGCCGAGGGGCGGCGGCAATGGCGACGCCGTTAAGGACGGCGGCGAGAAGATCCTGGGCTACTTCGTCAAGTACGCGGGAGAGACCTTGAAGGCCGAGCTCATCAACAAGTCGGGGGAGAAGCTCGAGGGTGACGCCGTTAAGGACGCCGACGACGAGATCCTGGGCTACGTCGTCAACTACGCCGGAGAGTCTCTCAAGGCCGATCTCGTCGACAAGGCGGGGGAGAAGCTCGACGGAGACGCCGTTAAGGACGCCGGCGACGAGATCCAGGGTTACGTGGTGAAGTTCGCCGGAGAGGCACTCAAGGCCGAGCTCGTCAACAGGTCGGAGGAGAAGCTCCTGGCCGACAACGGAGAGACCCGCAAGGCCAACGTCAGCGAGAAATCGACCGATCCCATCAAGGGGAAGGCCGACTCCAGCGGCACCATCAAGGCCGACGCCGGCGGAATTCTCAAGGCCGAGCCCGCCAAGATCTTGCCCAAGGCCAACTCCATCGAAGGTTGCGCTGATGCGGAGACCGTCAAGAACATCGACGGCGAGGAGGGGGATCTGCCCAAGGAGGAGGGTGGGGATGAGTCTCAGAAGGAGGAGGGTGGGGATGAGTCTCAGAAGGAGGAGGGTGATGAGCCTGAGGAGAAGGAGGAGGGTGATGAGCCTGAGGAGGAGGAGGGTGATGAGTCTGAGGAGTAGGAGGGGGGTGATGAGTCTGAGGAGGAGGAAGAGGAGGATGAGTCCGAGGAGGAGGAGGAGGATGAGGAGGAGGAGGAGGAGGGGCAAGCAATCGAGATCAACACGAAGATCGAGCTGATGGACATCCTCAACGGATGGATGGGCGGGAGGATGCTGATCAGAGTTCGTCGTCTCCCATCGATGGCTGAGGCTGGAAGGCTGTACACCTACATCAATACTCTGGGCGGTTTGGTCGCGGTGGTGAACATCGAGGTGCTCAAGATGGTCTCTGATCTTGAGGGCCTTATTGAGTTCAAGGTTATAAAGTCAACTATACCAACCTTGAGGGAGCACCCACAGCAAGCCGCGGCAAGAGGCTATCTGGCCAAGCAGGGTCGCCAGCTTGTTGGGTGGGGCATCCAGATCGGGGGAGAGTTCAGGGCCCGTGCCGAAGCAGTCGGCAACGCCATGCAGGTGCACTCGCAACTCGTCAACGAGCCGCCCTACTCTGCCGCCCTCAACAACCTGCGCAAGACCATTAACACTCTGCTAAACAGTCTAGTCACTTTGGCCTAGTTACAGTGTGGATACAATAGCACATATCCTTCCAATTCTTTGCTGGTAAAAAATAGTAGCATATTGTGACGACCGAACCTTGGAAGGGGATCGATCGCACAGAGAATTTGGGATGAGGAGAGCAGAGGGTGAAGCAAGGTAGGAGAAGGGGATTGAGATTCAGAACGAGAGAGTTCAATTCCTCGCTGACAAATACAACGTAGCATGAGACTTAAGTAGTACCTTACACACGCTTGGCCACAGGCGGCCCAAGACGCCCATTGGGCTCAGCCCAGTTGCCCTTCTCCCTATTTAGTCCACTGCTACACAGGAGCAGGTGTGACAATTTCCCCCTCTTGAGCGAGAGCATCATCGGTCCAGCACGGTGCACCAGGGTAGCGCTGACGGAGCACCGTGTAATCCTCCCATGTAGCCGAGTCTGGTGAGAGTGAAGACCATTGAACCCGGACCTGCACAATGTAAGAATTACCTTTCTTGACCATACGACGATCCAAAATGACTTCCGGTTGGAGCGGGGCAGCCGTGAGATCTGGTGTGCGGGGCAGCTCTGAGAAGACTGGTGTGTAATCTGGTGTAAATGGCTTCAACTGGGAGACATGAAACACGTTGTGTATTCTGCTGTCCGGAGGTAATGCCAACTTGTATGCCATGGCGCCGATGCGTTGCTCCACTGTGAATGGTCCAAAGAATTTGTATGCCAGCTTGGGACATGGACGATTGGCCACTGTGGATTGAGCGTAAGGTTGAAGCTTGAGTAGTACCTGAGCTCCCACATCGAATGCTCGCTCAGTCCTATGCTTGTCTGCCTTTTGTTTGCACCTGTTCTAAGCACGAGTTAGTTGTGTGCGTAGTCTGTCATTGTGTTTGGCTCAATCCAAATCAGCATCAGCATTTTCAGGAAGGTGTGTTGCGATTGTAGGCAAGCCTCCCAAATTAGGTTCTTGTCCATACAGAGCCTTGAAAGGAGATGTATTGAGTGAGGAGTGATGGGTAGTGTTATACCAGAATTCAGCCGTGGGAAGCCATTTGCGCCATTGCTTGGGTGTATCATGCACGGCACAACGGAGGTACATTTCGAGGCACTGGTTAACACGCTCACTTTGGCCGTCGGTCTGCGGGTGATAGGCAGTTGAGTAGCTGAGTTTGGTCCCGGCGGCCTCTAGCAGAGCACGCCACATTGCACTGGTAAAAATACAGTCACGATCTGAGACAATCGAGTGTGGCACCCCATGTAACTTGATGATGTTGTCCCAGAATGCTCTTGCCACAGTAGCTGCAGTGAAGGGATGGCGGAGTGGAACAAAGTGAGCATACTTAGTGAAGCGGTCCACTACCACCATAATCACTTCGTACCCTTCGGATGATGGTAAACCTTCGACAAAGTCCATGGTGAGATCATGCCAAGGTTCTGTTGGTATGGGAAGTGGCTGTAATAAGCCTGGTGTCTTCAGGTGTTCATGTTTTGCATGCTGACAAACGGAACATTGGCGCACGAAATCTTCGACTGCAGCTTTGAGACCCTTCCAAGCAAACAGTTTCTTGATGCGCTGATAGGTTGCAGTAACACCAGAATGGCCACCAATTGCACTGGCATGAAATGCATTGATCAACTTAGTCTGTAGTGCGGTGTTGGCACCTATCCAAAGCTTGCCGTGACAACGAATCACTCCTTGTCGCAGTTCATACCCCTGATCATCTGGACTGTTCAATGCCAAACGTTTGAGCAAATCTTGACTGTCCATGTCAGTTTCGTAGGAATTTGCAACTTCTTGAAGCCACTGTGGTTGGCAAACTGTCAAAGCATCTATTGAGAGCAGGTGACCGACTCGGGATAGCGCATCTGCCGCGCCACTGTCCGGGCCGCGCCTATATTTGAATGAAAACTGAAGCCCCACCATTTTAGACACCGCCTTGCGCTGGAGCTCTGTTTCAAGCTGCTGATCACCGAGGTGACACAAGCTTTTGTGATCAGTGACAATGACGAATGGGGCGAGCTGGAGATATGGACGCCACTTCTCCACGGCCATCATCACAGCGAGAAATTCTTTCTCGTAGATGGAGAGACGTTGATTGCGAACACCCAGGGCTTTGCTAAGATAAGCAATTGGGTGACCATCCTGTACTAAGACTGCTCCTATGCCCGTGTCACACGCATCGGTCTCGATCCAGAACGGGCGATTGAAATCAGGAAGGGCCAACACCGGTGTGTTCACCATCGCCTCCTTGAGCAGATCAAACGTTGTTTGAGCTTGTTCAGACCAATTGAAACCCTTCTTAGTGAGGAGTTGAGTAAGCGGCTTCGCGAGAATGCCATATCGAGGCACGAATTTGCGGTAATAACCTGTAAGTCCGAGAAACCCACGCAGCTCTGTTGCATTTGTTGGTCGTGGCCACGCTTTCATGGCCCTTGTCTTGCTTGCATCTGTCGCGACTCCCTCACGAGAAATCACATGTCCCAAATACTCGACGCTGGGCTGGGCAAACGAGCATTTGGACTGCTTCGCATACAGTTGATGCTTGCGCAGAGTGGCAAAGACTATGCGCAAATGCTCCTCATGCTCTTCCAGGGAAGGACTGAAGACCAAAATGTCATCCAAGAAGGTGATGACGAACTTGCGATTCGGACCCGAGAAAACAGAATTTATGACACACTGAAATGTGGGTGGTCCATTTGTAACACCGAATGGCATGACCCGGAATTGGTAGTGGCCATGGTGGGTTTTAAAGGCCGTCTTCTCTTCATCGCCTTCTCTCATCCGTATTTGATGATAGCCCGCACGCAAATCGATTTTGGAGAAGAGCGCGGCGCCTGCCAGTTCATCCAATAATTCATCGATAACAGGAAGAGGGAATCTGTTCTTTATCGTCACTTGATTCAAACGCCTGTAATCCACGCAAAAGCGCCAAGTGTCGTCTTTCTTTTTAACAAGCAGTACTGGGGCGGCGAACGGGCTCATGCTGTGTGTAATCACTCCAGTTTTTAACATCTCACTAACCTGTTGCTCTATTTCATCTTTCTGCAATGGCGAGTATCGGTACGGGCGGCAATTCACTGGTGCGGCCCCTGGCTCTAGGGTAATGGCATGATCATACTGTCGGTGCGGGGGCAGCTGAGTTGGTTCTTCGAAAATGTCACTAAACTCTGTCAGAATTTTCTGAATTGTTGGAGGAATTGGTTGTCCAGAGTCTGAACTTGGTTGGGTCAGTTGAATTTCAAGAAGTGCTGCTCCCCAAATCTCGTTGGAATCATGCATTTGCCACAAGGTAGCCGCATCCATCGCACTGAGAGCTGGCTGACCATCTGATCGCACTCCTATCAGATGCACTGTCTTGCCTTCGTCTTCAAATTGCATAGTTTTTAGTTGCCAGTCACACTGCATCGGACTGTGTTGGGCTAACCAATCCACACCCAACACTGCATCATAAACTCCTAATTCTAACACACGCATATCTGTAGTGAATTGATGCTCTTGGACACACCACTGCAGCCGGGGCACCATGGCCGTGCAATTCAATCTCTGACCATTAGCGACGCGCACTGATATTGGAGAGATGTTAGTGGTTGCTGCACCAATTCGAGCTGCAAAAGTAGCATTGACGAAGCTATGAGTGCTTCCAGAATCCACTAGCAACAACATGGTTTGATTGCCCACCGTGGCACGGAGACGAATGGTTTCCGCAGTTTCAGTTCCTTCGACAGCATGTGCAGAGAGCAGACAACACTCGGGGTTCCCAGCTCCATCCGGTTCGTCCAACAATTGCAATGCTCTGACAGCTTCATCGGATAGCACCTCCCCATGATCACCCACTTCTATTGTAAGCAGCTGAGCCGCCCTACTCTGCCGCCCTCAACAACCTGCGCAAGACCATTAACACTCTGCTGAACAGTCCAGTCACTTTGGCCTAGTTACAGTGTGGATACAATAGCACATATCTTTGCAATTCTTTGCTGGTAAAAAATAGTAGCATATGACTTGGAGCTTCATAACAGTTGAGACTTGTTGGCTTTAGGTTCTCATTTGATAGTAGTTGCCTCAGTAGTGGAATACCATAGTATATGTCTTCTGGATTCGTGCTGTAAGCCCCAGTCCGCGTGGTTACCTGTAATCGGCGATGTGCATGCACTATTGGATCTCATGAAGCAGTGTTGGTTGTAATTGAGAAATTGTCCGTTGATTTCCATGTGTCTTTACATGTCTGTTGGTGATATGTTGTCTGTAATTTCTGTGCCAAAACAGGTGAGCACATGCAGGAAAGAAGTCAAGAAGCATTCAAGCTTCAGGTATATAATACACAAGTGGACTTGCTTGTGGCCCTTGTAGCTGATGATGATGGGTTGGTTCCAGACTAGCCATTGATTTTGCTTTGCTGTTATTTGTTGCAAAGTGATGTGCACATTCTCATTTTCTGAGTGGTAACCTTACTGTTGGAACTTAAAGCAATCAAACAGTTTTCTCAACTCTATACGGTCCACTAGATGTTTCTATATTTTGGCTGATAGTTGACTGTAAATTACCCCAATCGGAAGTGAGAGGATTGCTGCACTTCTTATTTGCTGATCATGCAATACTTGGATGTAACCTTGATTTTCTTATTCTATTTGTTGAATCTTGATCACGCCAAAGGTTATGCTATGTACTAGCATTCATATGTCATATACTATGAAATTTCAATCAAACTATGTGGTGTTCTGCGGATGAGTTATCATGTTTCTGGAACATTCCTTCCTGTTGTCAGAGCGTTCAGTTTTGCGTATTACATCTTCCACCTAATGCACCTTTTATGTCAGGAGGTTCTGTTGATTTCAACTTCCACCAGACCCTGTGGAGTCTGCTTGTTACTACCTGGGATTCAAAATCATCATTGTACCTACCAAACTGTTTTAAGTTTCTCAACATCAGGTTATTTCGATGCTCAACTTTGGGTTTTATTTTTATTGCAGGAGCATTTCAGGAACCCAGCTTTGGCTACCACAAACCCAACAAAATGGCAAAAGTTTACTTCTAATTTAGCGGTACACTCTGTTTTCATTATTGCAGTGACATGCAGAATTTTGCCCTTTTCCAGTCAATGTGTTCGTTCTGAACTTCTGATTGATGTTAGGTAGTAACTGAATCTCAGCTCTTGTTAAGCACATGCGAAGCTCGTGCTCTTTGCGATAATGATGAAGAACATAATAATCTTGAGCAGGAGGAAGATTCTGCTTTCTGTGTTAAGTACCGGGTTTGAAGAGGTTATTTCTGTTGAGCATCTGATACTAGTTTTTTGTTGACTGTTCACTGTTGTCTCATAGCTGTATAACATTCTTTATTTGCAGTTGAAAGCAAGTTTTTTACACCATCCTTGTCCAATGCCTTATAATTTTTTTGACTATCTCAAGGTACAGAAATTTGGAACCTAGTTGGCCAAAGCAACGTCAGTTTGTGCCTATCTTACATTCTTGTTCAATTAAAGGACTAGGTTATTTCAAAAAGGACGGATAAAGGCAAACAACCCGAGAGAGAAATTTGGAACCTAGTTGGCCAAAGCAACGTCAGTTTGTGCCTATCTTACATTCTTGTTCAATTAAAGGGGTTGTTTGCCTTTATCCGTCCTTTTTGAAAACAACATGTTTTTGTACTCTAAATAACTGCAAAGGCAAAAATAGCACTTAATTTCCGATCGACTCGTTGCATCCTAGTTTTCTTAATTTATACGGATATAGAGCAACATCAGTTTGTTCATATCGTACACTTTTGTTCAATTTTTTGCCAAACATTGAGGGTTTCCTTTTATCTGTCCTTTTCGTGATAAGCAACATGCTTTTGTACTCTCCCTAACTCGCATTTAAGAAAAATAAATATCATTTCGCCCTGCAAAGTCCTTCAACTTATAATCAGCTCGCTGCATTCTTGTTTTGTTTACTTATAGGCATATAGCTTTCCCTGTATTGTAATAAAATGTACTAGGCCTTGTTTTTTTTTTGGCAGAATATGCTATGTGACTGCATGTCGGCTACATGTGCCCTCACACTAAGTTACTTCTTTCTTTGCTTTCTCTCTTCCATACAAGTCCCATCTGCTTGTGTTGCGCACTGGCCAGCTTCTCACTATTTTCATTTTTAAATGACACTATCTATTGACAAGGTGAGGCAATCGCTAAATTTCTCCCATACATAAGAGTCACTATAACCATCGTTGATACACAAGCATTACTGTTACGTAAGGTTGGCACTGTTGGCTGTTCCTTGATATCTGACCCATGCATTAGAAATGTTATAACTCATGAAGACTATATCAATGTTACTTCTTCGTCGGGTAGTGATAAAGAGTGGAAGATACTTGCAGAATCTTTCAATCATCATGGACAACAAATACCTCCCTTTCCCCCTTATTTTCTGCTCCTTCCCTGTCATTGACTAGCCTTCTAATATCTGTGAGGTACGGACTAGTGGAAAAATTATTCTGTTACTCAGGCGCCTGGAAAGAGTGCCAAGGAAGGTCCATCCAAGAGCATGGTAAGCAATAAAATACTTGACTGCTTATCTCCTGCATACAATTATCATGTATGATAGGTATGATCATCTGGAACAATGTAATGCAGTTAACTGCTAACACTTCAGTATATTTATATCTCAGTACATAACTGTTGTTAAAACTAGATGATACCCCGCGCGTTGCTGCGGGAATTTTGTATCGATGAATAGAAATATTGATGGAGTGCAGAATAGAGAAATCATGATAGTGTTTTATACTAACAATTAGTGCAAACATCAAAGTTCTTTCCATGGTATGGAACTGAAGCAAGCGTAACCAAATGAGAGTTGTTCTGGATTGCAGTTGCACGACCAACCATTAGTGCAAGGAATATAGAACAAATTTGTCACTGCATCTATAGGATAACAACTGTTTCATTAGTGATATTGCATGGCAAAGAAGCAAATATAAATTTTTCAAAAGAGATGAGTATCCATTCATGCAGATACATGCACGGGATCATCATGAAATAGGGAATGAACATAGCATTGTTAATGTGGAATCAGAAAATGATTTGGAATGTCATACCTTTAAGAGAGAACTCTAATGCTGAAGGTAATTTAGCATTGAAGTAGTACTTATATATGAGGAAATAGCTCAAATCACCTTAGCCTCATATATAAATGAATTAACCTTCTGCTTCGTCCATTCTTCAGTCTTTAATTAACACAATAATGGAAGATCAACAGATTACAAACACAAAGAGATGGACCGGTGGACTGCTCATGTAAGTATATGTATATATATATCCAAAATCTTTGAACAAAACCCACTGCACAGATATTAATGTGTGATGTCAAATTGGCTATTGACTCATGGTCCAGTCGAGTATATATCAATAATAACAGTGACCTTCAGATTAGATAATTAGGAAAGAATCCCATTTACCTTGCTGACAGGAACAATGAAGCCAATGATAGAAGTTCAGCTTGCTAACTGAAATCCCACAAGCTTCCAACTCTAGTGATGCTGAGACAACATAATTAAGAAAAAAAAATTAGATATCCTTACTGCAAATAGCCCTTAACTTCCAAGCCGACCGACTGACTGTGCTCCATGACGGAGCAAAGGCAGGAGAGGTGACGGGCTCCACCGCGGGGCAGCGGCAAGACTTCCTGTTGGTGCCGCGACGGCGCAGACTGGGGCGTGGAGGGCAGCGCGACTGGGTGAAGCCAGTACGGACGATCGGAGGTGGTCGTTCCCTCGTTCGAGGGGAATCCCATGCGAGTTCCAACGACGCGCTGTAAGCGTGCCGTGGTTCCTTGCTGGTGCGGCGACAACGCGGACTGGGTTGTGGAGGGCAGCGCGTCCGGGTGTAGTCCATATGGATGGTCGGAGGTGGCCGACCGAGCGAAGCCCATGCGGATGACAACGACACGCTGTAGGCTTGGCGGCGGTTCCGTCCAGGTGCGACGCGGTGGTGCATTACTCGGCCCCATCTTAGCGTCGAGGTCTCTCGCGCCGGAGCTCAGTTTCTATGGTTGCAACTCGATTAGACTAGGTGGGAAGATCGAAGATGCATCGTCAAGGGTCTAGGCCCCTCTAGTTATGGCTGCCTCGCTTGTTACGAAGAGTAAAGGCCATGTCGTTTCGGTGGCTAGGATGGCTGTGTATCTCCCACGATCTGTTGGTTTGTTATTTGGATGAGGTAGCAGATTTGTTAATTAAAAAATAACAGCTGAGGGGGCACATGCATGGCTGTTACTGTTGGAAAAAGGAACGCTTAGTTGCAACGGGATGGCCGATGTGGCTGGCATTGCATTACGTGGTTGGCTGTGATTGGATGCTGATGTGTCTATCTTACATGTTGAGATAAATCAAGTAGTGGGGGTGAACTTCTTAAGTATATAGGATATTGTGACATTTGCAACAGCTACGTGGATTCCAGGGAATTCTTTCTTTATGGCTGTCTGTTATACCTGGTTTTCGTCCAACTACGCAGTGCAGATAATACTAGGACCTATGTTTGTGGAACCAATTGTTGGTATGATCTATTGGTATATGCTTTTCACAATGCTTAATTAGGTGAATGCTTATTGCATGAAGTTTTCAGATATAATGTTTTTGTCTTAGGCCTTGTTCGGTTTGGGAGGGTTTGAAGAGGTTTGAAAGGGATTGAGGGGGATTAAATCCCTTGCAAGTCAAAATCCTTCTCAAACCTCCCCAATCCCCTTCAATCCCTGTGGCAAGGGGATTAACCGAACATGGCCTTAAGGAGTTCTGTACTGCAAGCTGTGCTAGCATGAACTATGAAGTCACTGGTTAGTATTACATGTCAACCTATACATGTTATCTGGCGTGTAGTGGTAGTATTGTAGATCAGGGATTGTGATTGTCTTAGTTATCCTTTGGCTGCTTTGAGAAAGTTCTTGAACCATCATTCTGTTATTATTAGCTAATTATGTGTAGTACTTATAATCTCTCACCCCCTTTCCCCTTCAATCAGATAAGAGGAAATCAAATCCCTTGAAGAGTGTGTTAAGAATCTTTTGGAGATGATTCCATCAAAAGGGAGGGCATTCTTACAAAGCATTGAGCATAATCTTGAGCAGGAGAAAACCTGGGGATGCATTTTGCAGCATTGTACTAGTCTTATACTTGTAATGTAGGAAATTCTCACCACCAGTTCTCATCCCTCGGGCTGTATTTTGAAAAGGTTTGGTGGAAGAGAGATGGATGTCCAGCATTTGAAAAGCAGCCTTTTGAAAAGAAGTCAGGTCAAGCTAGTGTTTTTCTATGCTACTTACTTCTGGCACTGAAATCTCGTTTGAACATACAAGTGTATAACTGATTAAGCTGACATGATCTTAATATTAACCAACAAAACTGCAAGTATTGACCATGTTATTGGTGATTAGTTGTATATCTTGCACTTTGCTGCGAATCATATAGTGCCTGTTAATTCGTTCAGAGCCAGGATTGACTGGGTGCATGTAGCGGCAAATATGTTTGCGTGAATTGTTGTGAAGCAGACATATGGAGTTTTATGTCTAACTTGTTACTTGTTCCACACTAGTCTGATATCATTATTTTCGGCCAGGAAAGAATATTTTGTGAGTTTTGGAATGAATCGCCATTCCTTGGAACCTTGTACCATCCACTTATTAACGTTTGGCTTGAGCAAGAAGCATTCTTGTGACCTCGTCAAATGCCATAAGTTATTCGTGTTGATTAGTGTAGTTAGATGGGCTGTTATGTATGGGGTTGAGAAGGATTGAAGCTGGATAAAAGGCCGATATTCTGCTACCTGCTGGGACGAGGCTGAAGGGCGGCCTTTCTTCTGTCATCTTCACTACTTGGAGCTCTTTGCTCATTCTGCTGTTTCCATTATAATTTTAAAATAATGATATAAACGCTCTTATATTTCTTTTCGGAGGGAGTAACAATCAAATGCGTGTATCATTACATAAACCCAGAGATTGACTGATATTTCCCCCGCAAAAAAGAAGAAGAGATTGGTTGATATTCCTTACAAACATAGCAGGAACGCCGCCAAGCTTGAGTGCAATCTTGTGCTGGGGGATATTATTTATAACAACTCAGTAGGGTAAAATAATTCCATCTCATCAATAGGATCTGCAGACTTGGATATGGATTCAATGTACATAGATAGTGTCATGCTGTACAATATGTTGATAGAGATGGAACAAATGTACAGAGCCATGTTAATCTAAAGCAAAAGAGCAGTAAATAATAACATTTCTATTTTTTCTTTCAAAAAAAAATTTCTAATTGGCTTGATCTTATCAAAGATCTCGTGTTTTTTACAGCACACATCCTCTCACGAGAAGAGAACTTACAAGGAAACAATGACCAGTAAATTAAAAAGAAAGTTAGTACTAGATCCCTCGATGGAGCTTCACCTGCAGATCGATCAGGGTCAGGACCTTGGCGACGCCAGGTGCCCACGGACACCGTCAACAACGCGGCGACACGCCGCAGTGCACACGCTGTGCTGGGCACGGGAACCTCCTAATGTAATGTTCATCTGGCGCAGCGGAGAACAAACGGGAGGGAGGCGACGGCGCGCTCGCCAAGATGACACAAACACAGGCGCCGCCGCTCGCCACCGTGGCCGTCGTTGGCTGCTGGCCCCATGCCATGAGAGCGCAACGACGGGTCAATTGATTGCATGATTGGCAATGAAAGAACTGCCCCAAAGGTTTGCGTGTAATGTACCAAGGTCACATCAACGAGGGCACCGTCTTACTCGAAGCAGTGGCATCACATGACTTATGAATTTGGTATGCTTCTTCGCGATGTCGGGTTCTGACAACGACATCAACGTGCTTCAACGATCTTCCGTGTTCAGGAGGCTTTGTAATGGGAAATCACCGCCGTGCAACTATACTGTCAACGACCGTGACTACAACATGAAATACTAGCTGATGGTATCTATCCTCAGTGGGCGACATTGATGAAGACCACATCTGAATCACAAGGCAACAATGCATGAAGCAACTAGTAGTAGGAAGGATGTGTAGAGGGTATTCGAATATGGTATTCAAGCTCGTTGGGGAATCGTTCATGAAGCTGCAATGATGTGGGAATCATAAACTTTATGACAGCTGATGACCTATTGTGTTATTTTGCACAATATGATTATCGATGATAAGGGTGATGGTGTAGCCCAAACCAATGGTTTTGAAGCGCCTCGGAAGATCCGGATGCAAATCAACTTATGAACTTTTTGCATATGCATTAAAATCTTTGAGATCATCAGGTGCACGTACTAAGTGATCTTGTGGAGCATATGTGGACCCATAATGAAAATCAAAAGCACATGTTTAAGTTGTGCATTTAAAATAAATTTTATGTAACAACTTTGTACTTTTAGTATCAATATTTATTATTTATTTGCGACATTGCCGTGTATGATGGACGTGCATGAATTTGCATGTTTTTGATAGCCCGAAATTAAGGTATGTGACTGCCAGACACGACATATGTGAGACGGTCTGGATGCATCCCGTGGACACGTCCGCGGATATATAAGGCACCGCTAGGCGCCGGCGCACCGGCCAGCCATAGCCGCTCGATGCGAGCCGCGCGGGCGGTTGGATCTGGAGCAAAAAAATCGCCCCAGCTTCTTCCTCAGGCCCGCGTGGCGCATCTCCGCCGAGATCCCCGCGGCTCGCAGCACCGCGCAGCCCAG
>NC_041389.1:483720735-483721336 GCF_002162155.2 Triticum dicoccoides | reverse complement strand
CCCGCGGCTCGCAGAGCCGCACGTCGCCGGCCGCAACACCCGTCGTGGAGCTCATGTTGTTCCTCGTCCTTAATTTGCCGGTCACAGCAAAAAATTCCACCGGTCGTAGCAAAAATTCTTGACGGTTCCAGCAAAAACCAATAAAACGTTGGCAGCAAAATTGGAAAAAATCGACGCCGTTCCAACAAACCAAAAACCTGATGGTAGCAAAAATTGAAGCTTGTTCCAGCAAATCGAAACGCTAGTGGTAGCAAAAATGAAAAAATCGAATGCTGGTTCCAGAAAAATCAAGAAGCCGGTGGTCGCAAAAATTGACACTGGTTGCAGCAAACCACAAAACGGTTGTAGCAAAATGATTCCAGCAAAATTTGGTTAGTTCCAACAAAAAACGAAGACGGTGGTAACAAATTAATACACTGGTTCCAGCAAAAACAAACATGGAAGCAGAAATCTGGAGTTGAAGAAAAAAGTTTGAACGAAATAATTCCAAAAAGATGCAACCAGTTTAGCAGAAGCTACAACCGGCGATTCAAAAAGCTACAACGGGTTGGCACAAAAAATGGGCAGATCTTCTTCCGCCATGGTTGATGCGCGGGGTATC
>NC_041389.1:483709731-483720498 GCF_002162155.2 Triticum dicoccoides | reverse complement strand
GGAGGAGGGTCGCCGGAGTTGCAGCCGCTGCGGTTTCTTGTGGTCGCTGTGGAGGTGCTCGTGGCAGCGGCCTCGGAGCTGTTCCGCGGCAGCGAACTCACACGGGATGGAGCAGGCAAGGTCATGGCTGCTGCTGGGGAGAAGAGGCAGAGAGGAAGAGGGGAGATTGAGGGGGAGAGAAACAGTCAGGCAAAGCGTGGATGGATAAGAAGGAAGAGCAGGCGGTGCACGGGTCCCACAGAACACGTCGTCGTGAGAGGACCAGGGACCGCTCGCTCTCTTTTTCATCATACATGCCGCGTGCGACCGGCCCAATCTTCGGCCGGCGCACCGGGCACCAACGTTTCCCATATATGAGGGATCGGATTTGCAAAGTCGAGTAGCCCTCTTGACAATCTCTCGTGTGTGTATAGTGTGGACGCATCACCGCGAATCTCGTCTCCTCGGGTTAAATACAAAAGAGCCTAAACCCACCACACGTTGCAGAGCAGAGTCAAGACCGTGTCGACCCGCCCCCTCTCTCGCGCAGTCGCCTTCTCTCCTCTACTGTCGTGGCACGGCGCGTGTTCCTTCCTTCCATTTCCATAAAAGAAAGGAAAGCCGGCCCCGGTTCCCTGCTCTGACCAAAGCTCGCTCACAGCAGCAGCAAGCAAGCAGGGAGACATGAGAGGAGGAGGCAGCGGCCGCCTCGCCCCGTGGCTGCCCTTGCTCCTGCTCGCCACGTGCTGGGGCGGAGGCGCCGACGGGCACGGCGTGCACCCGCTGTCGCGGATCGCCATCCACCGCGCCCGCGTCGCCCTGGACGCGTCCGCCGCCGTGCGCGCGTCGCCCAACCTCCTCGGCTCGCGGGTACGCAGCACCTTGGACCTTCCTTCCTTCCTGCGCCTCTTTCTTTCCATTGCCCTTTTTACTAGCTCTAGCAGTAGCAGTGGCTACTCCATGTCCACAGTTGTCAGTTCTGGAGGCCGGTAGGTACGACGTAGGCAGCGCCTGCTTCTGCTTTAGCTCTAGCACGTAGAGTAGAAGCTGTACTGCGCACAAGCATGGTACTCTTCGAGCTATTGCCGTTCCGATTCTTGAGAAACTCCGCAAAATATTACTCTGAAACTTGGAACTCGATCCTTTGCCGTCGTCCTGCACGGCCGGCCGAGCTCTGGAGCGTTCCTGCGCAGTGATGAAGCATGTCGTTTTCATTCCCGCCTTTGCACTGGCATGCATATGCATCCTTTGCCAGTTGGCCCAACGCATCGCACTAGCAGCCACCAGCCAGTTGTCTTCCAGTCGACCTGGGATGCCTGGTTTGCCGGCGGCCGGCCGTTTTCTCGGCGCACCCACCCTGGCCGTGTGTGCATCCTCCGTCCTCCCAATCGCCCCTCGGGACAAAGTGCCAAAGATCGATCGATCAATCAATCGTGCATGTGCCTCCATTATTCAAGTCAAGTCAACCCATGGAGCGAGAGAGATGGTCGCGTGCCGTGTCGTGGATATTCCTCCACTGCTGACGTCCGCCCACTCTTATCGCTCTGCCTTCACACCGCGCGTGCCCACTGCCCTGCCCCAGGTCAAACTGATGGTACATTCCATGGAATATGCACGCGTGATTACTCGAGCCTGATTCCCGTTTACCTCATTTCTTTCGTCCTAACGTCTTACATTATGCAACAGAGGGAGGGACTAGTTTTTTTCCCCTACATGTAACAAAAAAAAACTGACACGATATTGTGGACGCCAGGCCGAAGATACGGCTTGGGTGACCGTAGAATTCAAAATACCACGTGCAAGCGACGGCGACTGGATCGGGGTATTCTCCCCTTCCAATTTCAAGTATGACCTACTGTAGCACATTTTCGTTTTCTCAACCTTCAGATTTTCAACTGTGGTAGTGGTGTCCCTGATCTGATTACTTCTTGCTCTTTCCTGCAGTGCGTCCACATGCCCTGCTTCCCATGGGTCAGGCCCTGGCCCTGCGATATGCTCCGCGCCAATAAAGGTCCGTCAGATATACATTGAGCAGAGCAATCTTCACATTCTTCAGAGTTTGGATGGGAGTTCCAAGTCTTGACTTGAATTACTTCTTTGTGCTGGTTTCAGTATCAGTTTGCAAACTACTCGTCAGGTTATAACAGGTCAGGGACAGGGGCTCTCAAGTTCCAGCTGATCAACCAGCGCCAGGATTTCTCCTTCGGATTCTTCACCGGTGGACTCTCAAATGTGAGTTACTAGCACATCACGCCCTGCTGCGTTATCCACTTTCAATCACAAAAGAAAAAACACACTGACTTCATCTAATTCATTTTGCAGCCAACGCTCGTGGCGGTGTCGAACAGGATCGTCTTCGCGAACCCGAAAGCGCCGGTTTACCCACGCCTAGCGGTCGGGAAAACATGGAACGAGGTGAGGTTTTGCTGGCACTTCATGTCGATTGCTGGTTATGTTTATATCTGCTGTTGAAGGTTCACTGAACGGCCGGTTTCTGCTATGTCATGCTAGATGACTGTCACATGGACAAGCGGCTATGGCATCAGTGAGGCGCACCCCTTCGTTGAATGGGGCAAGAAAGGGAGCCGTCCTGGGCACGCACCAGCTGACACTGTCACCTTCGGTCGTGAAAGCCTCTGTGGTATGAATATGATGCATGTCTTTGGTGTTCGGGTGTATCCATGACCATGGTTCTAAATGTTTCTTACCTGATTTGGAATATTTGGTTGTTCAGGAGAGCCTGCTCGTAGTGTTGGTTGGAGGGATCCAGGCTCCATACACACAGCTTTCCTCAAGAATCTGTCACCAGAGAAAGAGTAAATTGCAGTCCACTGTCTTACAGAGAGTTGTCTCAATTGTTAGTAATTACTAGTCTCACAATGCAATTTCTCACTTGCAGATACTACTACAAAATCGGACACATGCTCCATGATGGAAAGGTTATATGGGGCAAGCCAAAATCTTTCAGAGCACCTCCTTATCCCGGGCAGAAGTCGCTGCAGAGGGTTGTTATTTTTGGCGACATGGGAAAGGTAAAAATATGACAGCACATGCAATTCAGATTGCTATAGGAAAAGTGTAGATTTATTACATGTTTATAGGAAAGGTAAACATATGATTTATCACATGGTGTGCCAAATACATGGTCCTTGTGAACTAACATGCTGCCCTGGTTTATAGGACGAGAGGGACGGAAGCAACGAGTACCAGAATTACCAGCCTGCGTCACTCAACACCACCGACGCGCTGATCAGGGACCTCGACAACACCGACATCGTCTTCCACATCGGCGACATCTCCTACGCTAACGGGTATCTCTCACAGTGGGATCAGTTCACGCAGCAGGTCGAACCGATCACCTCCAAGGTGCCCTACATGATCGCAAGGTATGCAGGTTCATTCATCCTGTTTTACAAAAAAAAAAAAAAAAAATCCCCGAAAAGCTAGCATTTCATGAATCAATTCACTCTGTGATAATAACTTTGATGACTCCGTGATCGATCGGTGCTGCAGCGGGAACCACGAGCGAGATTTCCCCAACAGTGGGTCGCTGTACAACGGCACGGACTCCGGCGGCGAGTGCGGGGTGCCGGCCGAGACCATGTACTACGCGCCGACGGAGAAGAGGGACAACTACTGGTACTATATTTACACTCTTGTCATCATCAATGGCAGCACTGCAGGTAGGGCATGCATCCATGGTGATGGTTACTTAGTTTAACCTCGTGCTGGGCGCTTGGGCAGGTACTCCATGGACTACGGGATGTTCCGGTTCTGCGTGGCGGACAGCGAGCACGACTGGCGGGAGGGCACGGAGCAGTACAGGTTCCTGGACCGCTGCCTGGGCAGCGTGGACCGGGCGAAGCAGCCGTGGGTGGTCTTCATCGCGCACCGCGTCCTCGGCTACTCCTCGGGCTTCTTCTACGGCTACGACGGGATGTTCGCGGAGCCCATGGCGCGGCAGAGCCTGGAAGGGCTGTGGCGGCGCCACCGGGTGGACGTCGCCTTCTACGGCCACGTCCACCAGTACGAGCGGACGTGCCCCGTCTACGAGGAGAGGTGCGTGCCGGACGGGCACGGCACCGTCCACGTCGTCGTCGGGGGCGGCGGCAGCCACCTGAGCAACTTCACCGCCGTGGCCCCGCCGTGGAGCGTGTACCGGGAGATGGACTACGGGTTCGGCAAGCTCACGGCGTCCGACGCCAGGTCGCTCCAGTTCGAGTACCGGCGGTCCAGCGACGGCAAGGTGTACGACAGCTTCACCCTGCACAGGGGCTGAGTAGCTGTTACCCTCTGGCCTCTGACCACATGATGCAGAGGAAATAGGCTATACACATAAACTGAGATGAACACGTCCGTGCATAGATTCTCCCAAGTCTACTCTAAATAAAGGGAAAAGAAATTCTCTATGAGTTTAGTCATGTATACATGACATGATATGCAAACTAATTTTTTTGCGAAAAAATTTGCGATCTATTCATCAACTGTCAAAGTAGTACAAAGTACACCAGAAGATGTATATGGTGCTCATGATAGCAATGATGTATATGATGAAGTTGTATATGATGCTCAAGATAGCAATGATGTCTGCTTAAGAACACCAAAATATGTATATGATGCTCACTATGCGATGCTCAAGATAGCAATGATGTATATGATGAAAATTTCACCCATGGTGGCAATACTCAAATAGCTAGTCTCAATAATTTCAAGGAAATGGAAAAGGGTAGAATGGCTAAAGAAGGTAATGGCAAGGTGAAAGGCAAAGCTTGTGACGGAATGATGCCTTACGCCACCTTTAGCCTTGACGAAGTAGGTATGTGTGGGCCTTGCCTCCAGTAAAAGTGTCAAAAGATGAAGTGGTTGTTGTTGATGACGTAGTCATGGATGCGAACCAACCTGTGGTTGAGATGGTTAGGTGGACAGTGGTATCCCCAACCCATCAGGGTTCAAATCCTGGTGCTCGCATTATTCCTGGATTTATTTCAAGATTTCCGGCGATGCGCTTTCAGTGTGAGGAGACGTTCCCATCGACGACGAGGCGCCTACAGTGGCTTCGTAAATCTCAAGATGATATGTTGGCTCAGTCTCTCAGAGGTGTTCATAGGGGTAGGGTGTGCGTGTGTGCGTTTAATAGGGGTGAGTGTATGCGCGTGTATATAAGCGCTTGTGTCTGTAATGATGCTAAAAAAACGTAGTCATGGGTGATGGACGTGGTGATTGTCGATGTAGACAGTATCCAATGGACACTTTGATGATGCTTGGGCAATGAAGCGATGAAACAAGATCAATGGTTGGTGGAGATGTTGAGCGTCCATGATATTCCTCCAAACGTTTGTTGGCCAACGATGTCGAAATCAATGTGATGATCAAGAGTACGTTGATAGATTGAAGGCGAGCCGAAGAACACACAAACCGGAGTTTGGATATGAATGCTATGGCTAAAACGGTGAAACACCCGCAGGATCAACCCATATTCATATGACACAAGAATATTCTTTCTCCATGAGTGTATACATAACAATGTGAATGATACGTCTCCAATATATCAAATTTTCCAAACACTTTTGCTCTTGTCTAGACTCCAATTGCCTGATTTGAATGAAACTAACTCGGACTGACGTTGTTTTCAGCAGAACTACTTTGGTTTTGTTTTTGTGTAGAAATAAAAAGTTCTTGGAATCAAACGAAATTTTACGAAGAGCTATTTTGAAATATATAAAAAATACCAGCGTAGAGAACTACCAGAAGGGGGCCACCACAGAGCCACAAGCTAAAGGGGCGCCCCCTAGGGGCGCGCCATTTGAGCTTGTGGGGCCCTCGAGCCTCCGTTTGCCCTACCTCCAGGTCCATAAGTACCATCTTCCCGAGAAAATAATGAAAGAGAAAGTTTCATTATGTTTCAGTTCTCTATTAAAATGTGCGCCTTAATTACTCTTAGATTCCATTAGGAACCCGCTGCCGCAGGAGGGTAGGATAAAAGATGTTATGCAAGTTCTTATTATAAGAATGTATAACTATATACGGAATACATGCCTGCACATGATTGATGAATTGGAGCTATTGTGCATCGCTCTATGTTGTGACTGTTACATGACGAATGCCATCCAAATATCCATTGCTATTACATGGCTACACTTTCTCATAATATTGTCTTTGCTTGAATCACTACTATTGTTACTCTTGCTATTACTGCAAAATTGCTACCGTTGCCCCTACTATTACTATTGCTATTGTTACCACTACTATCAAATCTATCATATTACTGTGCTACTAATACTTTGTTGCAATGAAATAACTTTTCAGGTATGGTTAAATTGACAACTCAACTTCTAAGGTTTGTAAATATTCTTTGGCTTCCCATGTGTCAAATCAATAATTTGGGTTGAAATATTGTTGGGGAACGCAGTAATTTTAAATTTTTTCCTACAATCACGCAAGATCTATCTAGGTGATGCATAGCAACGAGAGGGGAGAGTGTGTCCACGTACCCTCGTAGACCGAAAGCGGAAGCGTTTCAATAACGCGGTTGATGTAGTCGAACTTCTTCGCGATCCAACCGATCAAGTACCGAACGCACGACACCTCCACGTTCAGCACACGTTCAGCTCGATGACGTCCCTCGTACTCTTGATCCAGTTGAGGCCGAGGGAGAGTTTCGTCAGCACGACGGCGTGGCGATGGTGATGATGAAGTTACCGGCACAGGGCTTCACCTAAGCACTACAACGATATGAACGAGGTGTGTAACTGTGAAGGGGGCACCGCACACGGCTAAAAGATCAGCTTGTGTGTCTATGGGGTGCCTCTGGCCACGTATATAAAGGAGGGGAGGGAAGAGGTGGCCTGCCCAAGGGGGGGCGCCAGGTGTGGGGAATCCTACTAGGACTCCCCAGTCCAAGTAGGTTTCCCCTCCTCTTTCCTATTCCTAGTAGGAGAAGGAGGGAAGGAGGAAGAGGGGAGAAGGAAGAAGGGGGGGGGCGCCCTCCTAGTCCAATTCGGACCAACTCATGGGGGGGGGGCACCCCTTGAGGCCCTTCTCTCCTTTTCCGTATGGCCCATTAAGGCCCATTGCTTCCCCGACGAATTTCCGCAACTCGCATCTACATTCTGTTTATTTATCAGCAAGGGGGAGTGTGCATCTACATGCTGATTTATGTCGACGATATCATCATCACCGGTTCTTCAAGCCAAGCTATAGCATCACTTGTTAGTAGTCTGCATGAAGCTTTTGCTTTGAAGGACTTGGGTGACCTTCATTATTTTCTGGGAATTGAAGTGCATCGCCAGGGGGAGTCTATACTGCTGAAGCAGACCAAATACACATCTGATCTCTTGAGGAGAGCAGGTCTGGTTGACTGCAAACCGGTTACTTCGCCAATGTCTAGTTCGGAGACTCTGTCCCGTGAAGGAGGACAACTTCTGTCATCAGAAGGAGCCACGAGATATAGGAGTATTGTGGGGGCATTGCAATACCTGACTTTGACTCGCCCGGACATCAGCTATGCCGTAAACAAAGTGTGCCAGCATCTTCACTCACCAGCAGAGGAGCATTGGACAGCAGCGAAACGTATCTTGCGATATCTGAAGCACACAGCTGACATAGGATTGAAAATCAGCAAATCCACGTCCACCCTGCTAAGTGTTTTCTCTGATGCTGATTGGGCTGGGTCGACTGATGATAGGCGCTCTACCAGCGGTTTTGTGTTGTTCTTTGGCTCTAATCTTGTGTCTTGGAGCGCGAGGAAACAGGCTACGGTGTCTCGGTCGAGTACCGAAGCCGAGTACAAGGCACTGGCAAATGCAACAGCAGAGTTGATTTGGCTTCAAACTCTACTTGACGAGCTTGGCATTCGACAATGGAGACCACCGGTGTTGTGGTGCGACAACATAGGAGCGACATACTTGTCTGCTAATCCAGTTTTCCATGCACGCACCAAACACATTGAGGTTGACTTCCATTTTGTCCGGGAACGAGTAGCTCGCAAGAGATTGGACATATGCTTCGTGTCGTCTCAGGACCAACTAGCTGATGGCTTGACCAAACTGATTGGCACTGCACAGCTATCATGTATATCTGCTAACACTCCCCCTCAATCTTAGCTCCGGAGAGATTGAGATTATGACGCAGAAGTCGAAGCTTATTCCGTGGGTCGGAAGCGGGGCATGTCCCCTCCTTTTGGCTCCAAGGCCCGGTCTTACCGGGCCAATCCGGACGGAAGACATTGTCAGGTGGGGAGTTCAGCAGGAGCAGACACATGCAGGTTGACCTGCGGGAGAGTAGGGGAGCCTGGCCCATCGGCCGGCTCAGCGAAAGCCTGCCGAGCGGGCGAAGCCAGCCCAGGCGAGGGAGCCATTCGGACTGGTGAGGACGGGACGGATGCTTCTATGCGTGACCTGAGCTGATCGGTTTCCTGCATGGCAGGGTCATATCAAGGGCATGGTGCTGACGAAGTAGGTTCCTGCACAGGAAAAACAGAGACCAATCATGGATTATCATGTGTTACATGAGACAAAACAGGTATAGTATCACCCATAGGAGAAGTTTCTTCATCCACCGCAGCAGTTGTTATGACAGGATCAAAAGCTTTAGGTGGAGCAAGTAGACGGAGCTCATCATATGATGGGGGTAGTGGGTCTGATTGCGATGAATCAGCATAGGGAAAAGACTGCTCGTCGAATACAACATCACGTGAGATATACACCCTTCCAGAAGAGACGTGAAGGCATTTGTAACCCTTGTGCATGATGCTGTACCTGAGAAAGACACAACGCTTGGACCTAAACTGAAGTTTATGATTGTTGTAGGGGCGAAGACATGGCCAACAAGCACACCCGAAAGTACGAAGGAAAGTATAGTCTGGAGCGGTGCCGAACAAGCGTTGCAGAGGGGTATTCATATTAATAGTACGTGTAGGGAGACGATTGATCAAAAAACATGCAGTATGAAATGCCTCATCCCAAAATCGCAATGGCATGGAAGCTTGGGCGAGCAAGGTGAGGCCGGTTTCGACGACATGGCGGTGTTTTCTTTCTGCTGATCCATTTTGCTGGTGTGTGTGCGGGCATGATAGGTGGTGCTCAATGCCGATGTTTTGGAAGAAAGTATTAAGCTTACGGTACTCTCCTCCCCAGTCGGTCTGAATCTGCAAGATTTTGCGATTAAGGAGACGTTCAACATGAGATTGAAAGCTATGGAAGATATTGAAAACATCGGATTTATGCTTAAGACAGAACAACCAAGTAAATTTGCTAAAATCATCTATGAAACTCACATAGTAGCTAAAACCTCCTGACGAGGTGCACGCAGGCCCCCAAACATCAGAGAAAATAAGCTCAAGAGGGAATGAAGTAACCCTAGAAGAACTGGCATAAGGAAGTTGGTGACTCTTCCCTTGCTGGCATGCATCACACACATGTGCTTTATTTGACTCACTACTGAACTAAAGATTAAAATGACCTAAGACATGATCTACTATTCGTGAGGAGGGGTGACCGAGTCGACAGTGCCACCGATCATGACTGGGCTTGGTGACGGCAGAGAACGCCGTTTTATTCCTACTTGGTTGCTGAGGATGAACTGGATAGAGACCACCTTCGCTAGGTCCGTGAAGAAGAACCCTCTTCGAAGCCTGATCCTTGACAAGTAAATAAAGAGGATCAATTTCAACACAAACATTGTTATCAGAAGTGAGTCGATTGGTAGACAAAAGATTTTTTGTTGCTTGTGGAACATGAAGAACATTGTTAAGGACAAGAGGTGCATGCGGTGTAGGAAGAAGAGCTTTTCCAACATGAGTAATAGCCATACCAGTTCCATTCGCTGTATGCACTTGGTCCTTGCCAGTGTACTGCTCACGCATGTGCAGCTTGTCTAAGTCGCCGGTGATATGATCAGTGGCACCGGAGTCCATGTACCATGTTGGGTCGAGTGCCGGAGAGCTGGTGGAGATGTTGTTGGCGAAACGTGCATCCTCCTGCTGGGAGTTGTGGTTGTAGCGATCATAACAGGTCCTTGCAGAGTGGCCGAGCTTGTTGCAGATTTGGCACGGCACCCGTGGACGATCGGAGTTGGAGTTCCTCCTGTTGTAGCCACCTTGGTGACCGCTGGCTGGTTGGCCATTGGAGCTGTTGCCTGCAGCAGAGTTACCGCCGCCGCCGCCATTGCGATGGTTGCCTCCCTGCTGATTGCAGCCATCGTTGTTGCGGTTGCGGCCGCCGCTGCCCCCGGAGGAGCCACCTCCACCATTGCCACCGCCTCGAGCGCCGTTGCCTCGTCCCGCAAGATTGGCCGACAACTGATAGCCGGTGTTGGCATTGTCCTGATGTTCCTCGTATTCCAGCATGTGCGAGTACACTTCATCGAGAGAGATGCCACCGTTGGCCAGCAGCAGATTGATCGATGTGACGAGGGCATCGTACGAGTTATCAAGGCCTGTGAACATGTAGTCGATCACATCGGTATCAGAGACGAGGCTGCCGGCCGCAGTAAGCTGGTCAGCGAGACCCTTGACATGGCCAAAATAATCAGCCATGTTCATGTCCTTTTTCTGGGTGTGCGTGAGCTGCCTCTTAAGCTGCATGATCCTAGAGCGAGACTGCGAGGCGTACATGCGCTTGAGTGCCGCCCATATCTGCGCCGAGGTCGTGAAGTTCAGCGTGCGCGCGATGATGTCGGGCGAGAGCGTGGAGAGGATCCTGGCAAGGAGCAGCTGGTCCTGGGCATGCCAGACCGTATGGGCTGGGTTGATCACCATCTCCGCCCCTTCAGCGGTGGAGGCGGGAATGA
>NC_041389.1:483631383-483709432 GCF_002162155.2 Triticum dicoccoides | reverse complement strand
GCCGAGAAGCTGATGCCCCCGCATGATGGGAACAATCTGGGCCTTCCAAAGGAGGTGATTTTCCCTTGAGAGTCTCACCGTCACCAGCTGGGCGAGGTTGGGCACGTCGACCTGCCCGGTCATCATCAACCCAACTGAGACAGAGGAATTGGTGAGAGCACCGGCAGTGGCGGAAAGCTGGGAGCTAATGGTTGTCGATGTGGTGGACGCGGAGGTGTTGGGAGAGATGGACATCGCGGCGAGGGATGGAGTTTCTGGACGTGCGTTGAAGCTAGGCTCTTGTTACTACTCTCGAAGACTGTTGCGATCCCTGTACTTTTGGGTCATCAGTAAACAACGAGATGTGTATGCCAAATTCTAATAGAGAGAGATTTCTATATTATACTTTGCTTCCATGGCTAATACATGTTATGTTATGCTCGAAATTCAAGTATAAAGAGAAAGGCTAACTTCTGACGAGTGAGCGGAGCGAGGCCCGTCGCCGGTAGGCTTGGGCTTGGGCCTATATGGTTTGAAACAGTCTCCGAGACAGTGGTATAAAAGGTTTGATTCATTTGTGATAGCTGATACGTCTCCAACATATCTATAATTTTTTATTGTTCCATGCTGTTATATTATCATTCTTGGATGTTTTACAATTATTTTATAGTCATTTTATATCATTTTTTGGTACTAACCTATTGACACAGTGCCCAGTGCCAGTTGCTGTTTTCTGCATGTTTTTTTACATCACAGGAAATCAATACCAAACATAGTCCAAATGCAGCGAAACTTTTTGAGGATTTTTTTTGGCTAGAAGACATCCAATGGGCTAGGAAAGCACCTGGGGGTGCTCCGAGGGGAGCACAACCCACCAGGGCGCGCCTGGAGGCCCTGGCGCGCCCAGGTGGGTTGTGCCTGTTAGGGAACGTAGTAATTTCAAAAGAATTCCTACGATCATACAAGATCTATCTAGGTGATGCATAGCAACGGGGGGAGAGTGTGTCCACGTACCCTCATAGATCGAAAGCGGAAGCGTTATGTAACACGGTTGATGTAGTCGAACATCTTGGCGATCCAACCAATCAAGTACCGAACGCACGGCACCTCTGCGATCTGCACACATTCAGCTCAGTGACGTCCCTCAAACTCTAGATCTAGTTGAGGTCGAGGGAGAGTTCCGTCAGAACAACGGCGTGGTGACAGTGATGATGAAGTTACCGGCGTAGGGCTTCACCTAAGCACTACGACGATATGACCGAGGTAGAAATCTGTGGAGGGGGGCACCGCACACGGCTAAAAGATCAACTTGATCAACTTGTGTGTCTATGGGGTGCCCCTCTCCCCCGTATATAAAGGAGGGAGGGAGGAGGAGCCGGCCAAGGGTGGCGCACCCAAGGGGGGAGTCCTACTCCAAGTAGGAATCGCCCCCCCCCCTTTCCTATTCCCACATGGAGAAGGGGGTAGGAGGAGGAGGAGAGGAGGAAGGAGGGGGGCGCCGCCCCCTTCCCTTGTCCAATTTGGACTAGGGCAAGGGGGGGGGCGCACCACCTCCTGGCCGGCCCTCTCTTCTCCACTAAGGCCCATGAGGCCCAATAGCTTCCCGGGGGGGGGGGTCCGGTAACCCCCGGTACTCCGGTTTTATCCGAAACTTCTCCGGAACACTTCCGGTGTCCGAATACCATCGTCCTATATATCAATCCTTATCTCTCGACCATTTCGAAACTCCTCGTCATGTCTGTGATCACATCCGGGGCTCCGGACAACATTCGGTCACCAAATCACATAACTCATATAATACTATATCGTCAATGAACGTTAATCGTGCGGACCCTACGGGTTCGAGAACTATGTAGACATGACCGAGACACCTCTCTGGTCAATAACCAATAGAGGAACATGGATGCCCATATTGGCTCCTACATATTCTACGAAGATCTTTATCGGTCGAACCATTGTGACAGCATACATAATTCCCTTTGTCCATCGGTATGTTACTTTCCCAAGATTCGATCATCGGTATCCTCATACCTAGTTCAATCTCGTTACCGAAAAGTCTCTTTACTCGTTCTGTAATACATCATCCCGCAACTAACTCATTAGTCACTTTGCTTGTAAGACTTCTTATGATGTGTATTACCGAGAGGGCCCAGAGGTACCTCTCCGATACTCGGAGTGACAAATCCTAATCTCGATCTATGCCAGCTCAACAAACACCTTCGGAGATACCTCTAGAAAATCTTTACGATCACCCAGTTATGTTGTGATGTTTGGTAGCACACAAGGCATTCCTCCGGTATCCGGGAGTTGCATAATCTCGTAGACGAAGGAATATGTATTTGACATGAAGAAAGCAATAGCAATAAACTGAATGATCAATATGCTAAGCTAACGGATGGGTCTTGTCCATCACATCATTCTCCTAATGATGTGATCCCGTTATCAAATGACAACACATGTCTATGGTTAGGAAATCTTAACCATCTCTGATCAACGAGCTAGTCTAATAGAGGCTTACTAGGGACATTGTATTTGTTTATGTATTCACATATGTATTTAAGTTTCCGATCAATACAATTCTAGCATGAATAATAAAACTTTACCATGAATAAGGAAATATAAAATAACAACTTTATTATTGCCTCTAGGGCATATTTCCATCAAATACATGATGTTTTGATACATTTGGCGCGCGGAAATAATATCATTAACAATGCAAAATAATTGCATATATTACAATACAGTCTGCCATACAATTGTACTCCCTCTGTCCCAAAATAAGTGTCTCAACTTTATACTAAAGTTAGTACGAAGTTGTACTAAAGCCAGACACTTATTTTGGGATGGAGGGAGTAATATTTATCATTACAAAAATATAGTGTAAACTGAACCTTGATTATCTTGCAATTTTTTATATCATCTAGTTTGGGTTGTTTGAGAAAATCTTTTTTATGGATTTCCCATTTATTTTGAACAAACAAACATTTTCAGGTTCTCTTACGAGTTAATGCATTCCCTTGATCCTTCATAATGTTTTTGTATGTATCATTTTAAAATATTGTGCTTAAGTATCTACATAACTTGGTATTGTTTCTAGAGAGTATATGAATGTAGCATATAACTTGGTTGAGATATCTTGTGTCTAAAGCTTTAAAGTGGCGGTGTAACCGAATAGATAATTATACATTGCATTAAGTGTAATAGTAGGTTGTGCTCATATCTTAACATGTAAAATATCAATTAGTACTTTGCTTTGAATCCCTTCTTCCACTCTCATTTGTTGCAATGCTTTTATTCAATTTTACCCTTCTTGTTATTACGGTTAAATTGTTTGTCGTCTTCACTTACAAAGTGATAGAGGATGTCGGTAGAGCCCACAGAGATAATAGGGCTAAAAGCAGACAATGCTGGAGGTTAGCATGGGACAATATTCGTATGATGACCAGACACAAACATATCAAAAGTAGCGATAGGGTGTGTAACATTCTCTAAGCTGTACTAAAGAGTTCTGTCACAAAACTAGAACATGATGGCGTGCATTTCTACGCCCGTCTATTTTTTCAATGAAATGATATGAATTGTGATTAATATACAAAGGCATGAAATAACTGAATTCAATCTGATCCATTCTCGTACACTCAAACAAAATATTGATCACTGTACGCAAACTCTGCTATATTGTTAAGGTTGTCTTCATGCTCCAACCATACCTCAATAAGGTCGCCCCTTTGCTTCCATTGCATATGAAGATGACACGTTTCACATAGCATTTGACGCTACCACTGTCGGTGTCAAAACCGGCAGATCTCGGGTAGGGGGTCCCGAACTGTGCGTCTAAGGCTAATGGTAACAGGAGGCGGGAGACACAATGTTTACCCAGGTTCGGGCCCTCTCTATGGAGGTAATACCCTACTTCCTGCTTGATTGATCTTGATGATATGAGTATTACAAGAGTTGATCCACCACGAGATCGTAGAGGCTAAACCCTAGAAGCTGGTCTATGATTATGATTGTTCTTGTCCTACAGACTAAACCCTCCAGTTTATATAGACACGGGAGGGGGCTAGTGTTACACAGAATCGGTTATAGAGAAGGAAATCTACATATCCAAATTGCCAAGCTTGCCTTCCACTCAAAGGAGAGTCCCACCCGGACACGGGACGAAGTCTTCAATCTTGTATCTTCATAGTCCAACAGTCCGGCATAAGCATATAGTCCGGCTGTCCGAGGACCCCCTAATCCAGGACTCCCTCAGTAGCCCCTGAACCAGGCTTCAATGGTGATGAGTCCGGCACGCGGATTTGTCTTCGGCATTGCAAGGCGGGTTCCTTCTCTGAATACTCCAAAGTGGATCTTGAACACAAGAATCGTGTCCGGCTCTGCAAAACAAATTCCACATACCACCGTAGAGATTACAATATTCCACGAGTCTAATCTGCTGACAACTTTTACTTAGCATGACATCATGCCACGGCCCGGTTATTATTCAAACTATTTTCTCAACCTTCTACTGCACATCTTGTGAGGTGGTTTTAATGGCACGTCTTGTCAAAGCAGAGATCATGTCCCCTTATCACGGGATCCTCATCAATACGGGCGTGGGTAACCCAAGTGCGCCATTAGCACGACGCTTGGGGAATAAGCGAGTATCTATGGCAAGCGGGGGGGGGGGGGCGCATGATCTGTTGCCTTTATAAGGAGACAAGGACTCCCCTTTTTCACCCATGCCTTCTTCTTCCTTCGCTCATCCATTCTCTCTGGCTCGAGCTCCAGTTCCCAAGCATTCGTGCCCTAGAGGCAATAATAAAGTTATTATTTATTTCCTTATTTCATGATAAATGTTTATTATTCATGCTAGAATTGTATTAAACGGAAACATAATACATGTGTGAATATATAGACAAACATAACGTCACTAGTATGCCTCTACTTCACTAGCTCATTAATCAAAGATGGTTATGTTTCCTAACCATAGGCATGTGTTGTCATTTGATTAACGGGATCACATCATTAGGAGAATGATGTGATTGACATGACCCATTTCGTTAGCCTAGCACTTGATCGTTTAGTATGTTGCTATTGCTTTCTTCATGACTTATACATGTTCCTGTAACTATGAGATTATGCAACTCCCGTTTACCGGAGGAACACTTTGGGTACTACCAAACGTCACAACGTAACTGGGTGATTATAAAGGAGTACTACAGGTGTCTCCAAAGGTACATGTTGAGTTGGATTATGTTTTGTCACTCCGATTGTCGGAGAGGTATCTCTGGGCCCTCTCGGTAATGCACATCACTATAAGCCTTGCAAGCAATGTGACCAATGTGTTGGTTACGGGATGATGCATTACGTAACGAGTAAAGAGGCTTGCCGGTAACGAGATTGAACTAGGTACTGGATACCGACGATCAAATCTCGGGCAAGTAACATACCGATGACAAAGGGAACAACGTATGTTGTTATGCAGTTTGACCGATAAAGATCTTCGTAGAATATGTAGGAGCCAATATGGGCATCCAGGTTCCGCTATTGGTTATTGACCAAGAATAGTTCTAGGTCATGTCTACATAGTTCTCGAACCCGTAGGGTCCGCACGCTTAAGGTTTCGATGACAGTTATATTATGAGTTTATGAGTTTTGATGTACCGAAGGAATTCGGAGTCCCGGATGAAATCGGGGACATGACGAGGAGTCTCGAAATGGTCGAGACGTAAAGATCGATATATTGTACGACTATAATCGGAGTTCGGAAAGGTTCCGAGTGATTCGGGTATTTTTCGGAGTACCGGAGAGTTACGGGAATTCGCCGGGGAGTATATGGGCCTTATTGGGCCATACGGGAATGGAGGAGAGAGGCCGAAAGGAAGGAGGCGCGCAGCCCCCCTCTGGTCCAAATTGGACAAGGGGTGCGGCCCTCCTTTCCTTCCTCCTCTCCCCCTCTTTCCCCCCTTCTCCTACTCCAACAAGGAAGGAGGGAGTCCTACTCCGGTGGGAGTAGGACTCCCCTTGGCGCGCCCCTCCTAGGCCGGCCGCCCCCTCCCCCCTTGATCCTTTATATACGGGGGCAGGGGGCACCTCTAGGGATAACACAAGTTGATCTACGGATCGTTCCTTAGCCGTGTGCGGTGCCCCCCTCCACCATATTCCACCTCGGTCATATTGTCGCGGAGTTTAGGCGAAGCCCTGTGCCGATAGAGCATCATCATCGTCGCCACGCCGTCGTGCTGATGGAACTCATCCCCGAAGCTTTGCTGGATCGGAGCCCGGGGATCATCATCGAGCTGAACGTGTGCTGAACTCGGAGGTGCCGTACGTTCGGTACTTGGACCGGTCGGATCGTGAAGACGTACGACTACATCAACCGCGTTGTCATAACGCTTCCGCTTACGGACTACGAGGGTACATGGACAACACTCTCCCCTCTCGTTGCTATGCCATCACCATGATCTTGCGTGTGCGTAGGAATTTTTTTGAAATTACTACGTTCCCCAACAGAAACAGCGAAACAACACAGTCTTTGCGCTCCATAGTCTTCACTCAATGTCTTCTCATGTCATAGTCTTCAATATGAATATCTTCTCATACCACCATTGTCTTCAATGTCTTCATACATTTTTAGGGGTCATCTCCAGTAGGTAAACCGAATCAATGAGGGACACTACCTGCGTTATCCTGCAATTCTCACAAACGCATTAGTCCCTCAACCAACTTTGTCGTCAATACTCCAAAACCAACTAGGGGTGGCATTAGATGCACTTACAATCTCCCCTTTTTGGTGATTGATGACAAACTGGTTGAAGTTTTCAACGGGGATAAAGTATGTGAAATTGTAAAGGATAGGGTATTATCTTCATAAGTAGCAAGGGCTCCCCTGAAGATGTGCATATAAATAATTTGCTTTTGGAATGCAAATGCACATGGCAGGTTGTACTTGTGGAGATCCACTTCAACTTATGAAGATAATTCATCATGCATGAAATGATATAGCAAATAGAATGACATGCATAATGAAAAATGGACGTCTGCAGAATGATCTAAGTGCGGAAGTTATCATCGCACAAGCGGAGTAAAGCAAATAAGTAGCAGACGACCATCGAGTTTAAGTGTTACAACTCAAGGAACCAAATGTTTCAAAACGAGAGTTGTAAACACGAGGCAAAATATAAAGCAAACCGCCCGTATGAACCCGCTTGAAGACTATCAACTCATACGCTTCTCCCCCTTTTGTCAGTAATGACCAAAAAGGTTTGAAGACATAGAGCATCTACTCGTTCTCATGAGTAGGTGAAGCAGCAGGGTTGTCGTTGTTGCTTGGCGGTGCAGACATACTTGGTGCAGTGTCGATGCGTGCAGTAGTAGGAGCGGTGAAGTAGCATCATCTTCATCATCGATCACTCTTGCATTCACAGTTGCCACGGAGGAAGAATAGTCAGAGTCTTCAAGGGATGGAGTTCGACGTAGGACAGCAGTCCGTGGAGGAGTGGAGTCAAACTGGAATCTTTTAGTGAAGCCATCGTCTTGAAGATCTGCTTCAGCACTAAGCAAGGTCAAACTCTTCCATGATCGCCGGCAAGTCTCGTGAGCAACAAATGCATTCTTGGTGGCAAGATTGCGAATGCGATTGATATCCACTAAGAGGCTTTGCACCTGACGCTTGAGCCAAAAGTGATGCTTATCTTGTTTCTGATGAAGTGCCACAAGAAGTTCTCGGTCATTGAGGACCCGAGAGCGCTTCTTTGGCCTTTGAGCAATGGTGCTTTCAGTTGCTTCAGTAGGTGCACGATGAGGCAGACGAGTATTTCCAGCCATTGGATAGATACGTGTTACTGCTTGAGTGCCTTCCATGGATTGAGTGAAGCTTTGGTGATCAGCATTTTGAAGACAAAGAGGCTCCTTGGCAGGCTCAGGGTATATGGCTTCAACTGACATATCAACCTCTGGTAGAAAGATCAGATGATTGCGAGCAGAGGGCTGATAGTTGACAGAAGAGTGTCGCTTGATTAGGCGCATGACCCATGGAGCATAAAACTTCAGACCAAAAAGGTCAGATCCAGAAGCAGCAAGTTGCCTGATGAAGAATTCTTGAGAATTTAAGCTGATGCCATTGAGAATATAGAAGACCAATGTCTTCATGGCTCCTTCTAGCTTTGCAGCTGATGAATGTCCTTTGATAGGCCAGAGAGTTTGCCTGATGATATGATAGATGGTGCGAGGCAGATACTCAAGGTCTTCAACAAAGAACTCTGTTGGATATTCAGTGTCAGATGGCAAAGGCTTCATCATGCTCAACATCTAGCTCATATTGGGTTCTGGCTTGTGGAAGATGCTCTCTTGTGCATTGCGGTGTAGTTGGCAGTCAGGTTCATAGAGATCTCCGGGAGTGGATAGGCCAGTAAGCTCAATGATGTCAAGAGCTTTGGCTTCATGATGAACATTTCCAGTCATCCACTCGAGAACCCATGTCTTGATGTCTCTGTTGTAACCGCGAATGTGGAGGGTAGCATAGAATTGAAGCAAAAGTTCTTCATTCCAATGTTCTTTGTCTGTCACGAAACTGAGCAGACCAGCATCACGAAAGCAGTCAAGTGCTTCTTTTAAGCACGGTAGTCCAGCAATGGCTTCAGTGTCGAGATGCATATGAGGGAAGATGCGCCCTTGATCATACAGAACACAGGAGTAATAGCTTCGCTGCTGATGACTCCAGAAACAATCTGATGATATTCTTGGCCTTGTGTAGGGGTTCTTTGAACTGTCAAAGAATGTGTTGTGGCTTTTGAAGCCATTTGCATTGAAGGACCCGACAGATGTGGCAGTACCTGGAAACCTTGGTAGTCTTGGCTTTGGCTTCTGGACCTGAGGCCTATGCTCAATGTGATAGTCAAACTGAGGACCAGAGACATTAGGCGGAGGGACCAAAATGGGCCATCTTACTATGACTAGCTCGCCATGGTTGTATGCTTGCTCAATTGTATAGGGCCTTGGTGGCGGAACAGGAGCAGTGGCAGCAACTGAGGCTTCAGGCTACACAACAGGTGCTTCGGGAGCAGTTGCCTCATTGGTTTCAGGCACACTGGTTGGTTCAAGCTCCACATTAGCGTCAGCCATGACTATGTCATTGGCTTCACTTGCGTTGGTAGTGGAAGCTTCAGGATTTTCAACCTCCACTTGATGAGCTGGAGGGTCGGGCACTGGCACGTTCACTTCAGGAACAACTTCTTCAATAACTAGGGGAGTAGGGACACGTACGTCTTCTTGTCTTTCATCGGCTGATGCAGCCACAATGTCTTCAGTAGCTTGGGCTTCAGACGCGGAGACATTCTCAGTTGGAGTGGCTTCAGGAAATACTTGACGTGCAACTGATTGAGGATGCACTTCTCCTTTTGGAACACTCGGAAGAGGGACTTGAGGCCTTGGTCCTTTGTGAAGCCGTTGTAGGACAGGCGACGCCTTGGGAGATGGAGTAGGCAGGTCCTCATCCTCTTTAGTTTGAACAGATGGTGTGGCTTGTTGTTGTTGTTGGGGAGTACTGGGGGAGTCTTGTTGTTGCGGGCGATCAGCCCATGATGCATCCTGAGCAATTGGCGTCAGAGGACGACCAATGCTGATGATTTCGCTGTTCGTGAGAACAGGCGATGATACCACATTGTATTCAATTTGAGGAAGAACTTCATCATCATCTACATTGCCAGGGTGACCAATGTCTTCAGCAGTGATGGGATCAACTGCTGGAATTTCTTCAGCTTCAAGAGCCTCTGTGGAAGCAGGCTCATGAACAGTCATGCGTAGTTCTTGGTTTGCAGATGTAGGACGAACCACTGAGATGGGTTCAACAACAAGGGGCTCTGTGGAAGCAGCCCAACTTTTCTTGGTCTTGTGCTTCTTCTTGGAGGGAGCGACATCAGTGGCTTCAGTATTCTTTCTCTTTATGGCTTCAGCCTCGGCAGCCCTCGTATTTTTCTGTTCTGAAGCGGTTGACGTGACCTTTGGCTTCGAGCCAGTCATGCTGCTAGGGAAGATAATGCGAGGTGCTTCTTGACTTGAAGGCGCAGGTTGGGCAGTAGAGAGCTTCTTCTTCTTCTTTGCAGCCATCCTGGGGTCAATGCCAGGACGGCCTAGAGACTTGCGCTTCTCAGCCTCATTGTAGGCAAGCACACACTTGTCAGCCAAACTCTTCATACGCTCGTGAGAGCCTTGAGCTTCTTGGCGCTTCTTGAGAAAGGCTTCTTTGAGCTCATGCAGCATGACCTTGAAGTTTTTGACATCTTGCACACTGAGCTTCGCCACATGCTTCTTGAACTAAGCCTTCTCATAATCAATTTTGTTCTTAAGCTCAACGATGCGCTGAGCAAGAGCTAGCTCAGAAGCAATGGCGCCATTAAAGGAGACGCTGAGGCCAATGGGAAGCTGCAGATCATCAAAGCTGAGGTTTGGTGTATCAAACCACTCATCAATGAAGTTATGGATGATAGCCACATCGAAGAGAGGCAGGTTGTTGAAGATCTTTGCTTCTTTCTTGCTTTTGATCAATTGCTCAAGGGCATCATCTGCAAGATCTTCATCGCTAGACAGATCAATGGGATCTTCACGCAGAATAGCAGCAGGAGTCAAGGTTTGATCAGTATGCCTGACAATTTGCTTTTTCTTATCCGTCTTCTTGGAGATACGGGATTGATCTTGAGACTGCACACTGTCTTCAGGAGGTGCAGTGGCCAGAGGCTTCACACGAGAAGCTTTCGGAGGTGCTGCTGATGTTGAAGCCTTAACTTTCTTTGGCTTCTGCGGCCTTGGAGGAGGAGCTGGGGCTTCATCAGAATCAATATCATTATCAGAATGATCCACTTTGGCACCTTGGACCAAGATGTAAGTGATGAGGCCATCAAGGTTGGAGAAGGGGCCAATAACATTTGGTTCCGCATCACGTGAGCCGTCGACATGGGGAGCAGAGGGACCAGGGTTGAAGTCTAATCCCAATGACTTCTTGTTTTCCTTGGCCGAAGCCTTGGCATGCTGAAAGTTGCGCTTGAAGAGAGCATCATCACGACACCAGAGTAATGATGTGGGATCGGCATTCTCAGGCTGAGGTCCTCGGACCATACGAGGATAGAATTCTTGTGAAATGGCTTCAGCTTTGTTCTTGGGGGGAAGGCCTCGATAGAGAATATCACCCCAAGGACTCTTGATAGCATTCTTCTCAGCATATTCCATGGTCGCGAACTTGTACTTGAACCATTGTTCAGCCCAATAGCGTTGAATCCATTGGATTCGGGTCTTGCGCTGATGATAATTCTCTTCAGGATCTGTCTTGTAAAGCTCTGCTAAGTCATCAGGCAGATCTTTTGATGTACCCCCTCGACGCTGTCTGCCACCCTTCCTTACTGATTTTTCTACAGCCATGAACTTCAAGCTGAATGGCTTCAATACGTTCAAAGGCTTCAGAGGCTTACGCTTGCTGGTCAAGCAGGAGCTGGCTTCAGGAGAATTAATGTGATGCTATAAGTATTCTGCAAACGAATGCAGACTATGAGAACCAAGGGATTCTCCCACAGACATGTACCTGTGACAACATTAGAGATGCGAGGGAAGGGGAATAGGTCATATGCATTCTCAGAAGATTTTGAAGATAAATCGGTGTGAAGACATTGACCTCATGATGCAAAGACATTCACTTGTATGCTGTGAGTTGGTTCCAGATTTGTACGAATCCGTTAATAAGTACAAGTGAGGAATCAAACTAGATATGAAACTTAAGTGAATTGTCTAGGCAGTATGAGATGCAGACAGAATAGATCTAACATTGTGTAGGCAGAAACCATTTTTGGTAAATAGGATAAATCTTGAAGATCAAAAAGGTGGTAGAAATAGAGTTATAATTACCGCACGAAGAACTGCTAGATGAGATGGATATGAGACCGAGCAGTTCAGCCCACCGTGCCCTAACTTGGCGACGGAGGACACCTATGGCGACGGCGGAGAGGACGATGTCCGCGGCCGGCGTGAGGATGGCGTCGGAGAAGTCGCGGTAGTTAAGCGCTTCGTCGCCGGCGTCGTCGAGAGCTAGCGGTGGCGCTAGGGTTTTGACGAGGTGGAGAGGTGGAAGAAGGATTTCTTTACTGCAGGGGACAAGTATTTATAAGTAGGTGTGAGGCACAGCGCAATTACGCTGGTGCCCCTGTCGGTTCACATCTGAGGAACACGTGGCAAGCATGCAACATACTCAGAGTTGTCCCACGTTCCCACGCCCGCCAAGCATGTTGGATGGTTGTTCCGGCTTCTCCGGATTTCAACAGTAAAGATGAGTTATTTAAAATAGACTTAATGTTTGTCTCTGCCCCTTCTACTGACTAGGACGCAGAGAAGACATTCGACAGTTTCAATAGAATGCATATGATTTGGATAGATAGAGTTTGAGATTGAAAGCATAGAGAGGTTAGGGTCCAATCACATTCACTTAGTTCAAAAGATTCAACTTGAAGACATAGCTATAAGTGAATGCTGTAGAGGACAGAACACTAGTATATATATATATGTTTCAGAAAGCAATCAAATTGTCATAGTGAAGGAAATCATGAATATAAATTGAAACTGAAGAAAAACCAAATGCGAAGTCATTACAAAAATAACGCCATGAGTGAAACACTTCAGATAGAGAAATTTGGTGGTGGCATTACCCACCGTATAGGAAGTATTAGACCCAGACACGGCGCACAATTATTGTGGCGCTCCGAAGTCAAATTCCATGTTAATGTATTCACACTCAGAATGTAAGTCTTCATTGATTGAAGATATACAGTACTTCGTGTGTTGCACATCTAAGTCATCAACATGCATAAGTGTTAGGATGTGTGCCTGATCACAGGACATTAGAGGATTCCAAGATATTTAGCTCACACCGTAACTTGCAAAACCTTTTCTCATCCAAGGGCTTTGTGAAGATATCTGCTAGTTGCTCTTCAGTGTTGACATGAATGATGTCGATATCTTTCTTCATGACATGATCTCTGAGAAAGTGATGACGAATTTCAATGTGCTTTGTCTTTGAGTGCTGAACTGGATTGTTGGCTATCTTGATGGCACTTTCGTTGTCGCAGAAGAGAGGTACTTGTTTCAGATTGATGCCATAGTCCTCGAGAGTTTGCTTCATCGAGAGAAGCTGAGCACAACAAGATCCAATAGCAACGTATTCAGATTCAGCGGTTGAGAGTGATACACAGTTCTGCTTCTTTGAAGACCAATAGACAAGTGATCTTCCCAGAAAGTAACATGTGCCTGATGTAGACTTGCGATCCACCTTGTCACCAGCATAAGCAGCATCCAAGAATCCAACCAAATCAAATTTTGAGCCCTTGGGAAACCATAATCCGAGTGTTGGGGTGTAAGCCAAATATCGAAGAATTCGCTTCACAGCTAAGTGATGCGATTCCTTTGGTGGCGCTTGGAATCGAGCACACATGCATACACTAAGCATAATATCTGGCCTAGATACACATAGATAAAGTAAAGAACCAATCATGGAGCGGTATACCTTTTGATCGAACTCTTTACCATTGTCGTCGGGACCAAGGTGGTGTTTGGCTGGCATTGGCGTCGTGTAGCCTTTGCAGTCTTCCATTCCAAACTTCTTCAGACAATCTTTGAGGTATTTTTCTTGAGATATGAAGATGCCATTGCTTTGCTGACGAATTTGAAGACCAAGGAAGAACTTCAGCTCAACCATCATGGACATCTGATATTGCTCTTGCATCATGTATCCAAACTCATCAGTATACTTCTGGTTGGTGCAGCCGAAGATTATGTCATCCACATATATTTGGCACACAAACAGTTCACCATCATATGTCTTCGTGAAGAGTGTGGGATCAAGGGATCCAGGTTTGAAGCCTTTGCTCTTCAGGAAGTCTTTGATCGTATCATACCATGCACGAGGAGCTTGTTTGAGGCCATACAGTGCTTTGTTTAGCTTGTACACCATATCAGGATGTTTTGGATCTTCAAAGCCAGGTGGTTGAGCGACATATACTTCTTCTTCAATCTTGCCATTGAGAAATGCACTCTTCACATCCATTTGGTATAGCAAGATGTTGTGATGATTAGCGTAGGCTAGCAGTATGCGAATAGCTTCAAGCCTAGCCACAGGAGCAAATGTTTCATCGAAGTCAATTCCTTCTACTTGAGTATATCCTTGAGCCACAAGACGTGCTTTGTTTCTGACGACTTGACCATGCTCATCTTGCTTGTTTCGATATATCCATTTTGTTCCAATAATGTTATGCTTGCGAGGGTCAGGTCGCTTGACAAGTTCCCAAACATTGTTTAGCTTGAACTGTTGAAGTTCTTCTTGGATAGCTTGAATCCATTCAGGTTCCATAAAGGCTTCAGCAACTTTCTTGGGTTCTGATATTGACACAAATGAAAAGTGCCCACAGAAGTTTGCTAACTGTGTTGCTCTTGAGCGAGTCAGTGGACCAGGTGCATTGATGCTGTCAATTATCTTCTCAATTTGTACTTCATTTGCAACACGAGGATGAACAGGACAAAGATTTTGCTCTTGCTGATCATTGTCATCATTGGGAGGATTATCTTCGGTCTGAGCATTGTCTTTAGGTTGGTTAGGTGCAGAAATGATAAGTTCCTCTTCAGGCTGTGCTTCAGAGGGCATGATTTCACCCGTTCCCATCAGCTTGATAGATTTGCTTGGAGGAGCTTCATCAAGTGTGGCAGGAGTTCTCTTTGTGAACCATTGGTTTCATCAAATCTCACATCCACAGTTTCGACGATCTTGTAGAGATAGAGGTTGAAGACTCTGTAGGAGTGTGAGTCCTTTCCATGGCCAAGCATGAAGCCTTCATGAGCCTTAGGTGCAAATTTTGACTTGTGATGGGGATCCTTGATCCAGCATCTTGCACCAAAGACCCTAAAGTAGCTGACATTTGGCTTCTTGCCAGTAAGGAGCTCATAGGATGTTTTGCCAGAAGCTTGTGGATGTAGACACAGTTGATAATGTGACAAGCTGTATCAATAGCTTCAGGCCAGAACTTTCTTGGTGTCTTGTACTCATCGAGCATTGTTCGAGCCATCTCAATTAGAGTTCTGTTCTTGCGCTCAACGATGCCATTTTGCTGAGGTGTGTATGGAGCAGAGAACTCATGAGTGATTCCCATTGTATCCAGATAAAGATCAAGTCCGGTGTTCTTGAATTCAGTGCCATTATCACTTCTGATATGCTTGATCTTCACGCCATAATTATTCATTGCTCGATTGGCGAATGGTCTGAAGACATCTTGTACTTCAGTCTTGTAGAGAATTATATGCACCCATGTGTATCTTGAGTAGTCGTCAACAATGACGAAGCCATACAAACAAGCAGTTGTTGTGAGGGTGGAGTAGTGAGTAGGTCCAAATAAGTCCATGTGTAACAGCTCGAAGGGTTGAGATGTTGTCATGATTGTCTTCGAGGGGTGCTTCGCCCTAGTCATCTTCCCAGCTTCACAGGCACCACACAAATGATCTTTCTTGAACTTGACATCCTCGATGCCAATGACATGCTTCTTCTTGACGAGTGTGTGTAAGTTCCTTATGCCAGCATGTCCCAGCCTTCGATGCCAGAGCCAGCATTCCGAAGCTTTTGTGAGAACACATACGGCAAGTTGTGGACCTGCTGAGAAATGTACCATGTATAGATCATCTTTCCTATATCCTTCAAAGACTAGAGACTTGTCAGATTCCATTAGTACAAGGCAACGATATTTTCCAAATATCACAATCATGTTTAAGTCACAAAGCATTGAGACAGACATTAAGTTGAACCCAAGGGATTCAATAAGCATTACTTTATCCATGTGTTGATCCCTAGAGATTGCAACTCTACCTAGACCCAATACCTTGCTTTTACCAGTGTCAGCAAATGTGATTTGACTCTTATCGGATGGACGTAAGGTTGAGTCCATGAGAAGACTTCGATCACCAGTCATATGATTAGTGCATCCGCTGTCAATAATCCATTCTGAAGCTTTCGGTGACATGCCCTACAGTGCAGTTAGGAGGATAGGCTTCACAAGGTATGTTGTGAAGCATAAGCATTTGACGCACACTAGGATTACCACAGCTTAGATCAAGATTAGAACACACAGTATGACAGGTAAGAGATTCATATGTGGAATACATAGTAAGTCATTTTATCATGCGTCCCTTTATGTTTTAGGTCCCCAGCAATAATATCGGACGCCTTTGATTGCTGGCTGGAGACCACATTCTGCAAAAGAGAGTTAATTCTTCTTCACCACCCACATTTTCAGGGGTGGCTTAGAAGCAATGAGTCTAAGTGCAGCATCTGAGAATTTCGGCTTTGAAGCCCTAGAAAATAGCCTTGCAAGAGATGAATGATACTCATGCGAATAAGCAGAAAAGTTCTTAGTTCTATGAACATAGCGCTTTGAAGACACATGCTCATATTCATGAGTCTCAGTATGATTTCCCTGCAAAACATTGGCGTTAGGGTGACTCAAGTGAGTCCTGTGTTCATATGAAGCCGTTGGACCATATGATGCCTTTGGTCTGGGGTTTGTCTTCTTCCCTGGTGGTGTCATGATGACATTCACTGGATGATTCTCAAGGCAACTTTTGGGAACCCAGATCTTCTTCATAGGTGGTCCATTCCTGCAGTTAGTACCAATATACCTGGCAAACACTTCACCATTCTGATTTTTGAACAGTTTATAGTTTGCATCAAAGGATTCATCAATGATAATAGGATTAGCATAGGTAAATCCAGATAAAGTGGATGGATCCACTGAAGGTTCCTTTGCAGCAACCCAAGTGGTTTTGGGATACTGCTCGGGCTTCCAGTAGGAACCATCAGCATTCATTTTCCTCTCGAACCCAACACCCTCTTTCCTAGGGTTTCGGTTCAGAATCTGCTTTTTGAGGACATCGCAGAGTGTCTGATGTCCCTTCAAACTTTTGTACATCCCTGTTTCAAGCAATGTCTTCAACCTAGCATTTTCATCAGCAATAGTAGTGATATCCTCCGCAGAGGGGTTAGTAACCACATCAGTAGTTGAAGACAATGAAACAGCAGCAGCAGTGGAACATTCAGCAATAGATGTAGCGTTATCACGCTCAATGCATTTTAGACATGGTGGTTCAAATCCATCCTGAGCGGGACTGATCTGTTGAGCGCGAAGTGACTCATTCTCCTTTTGGAGATCTTCATGAGTCGCTTTCAATTTCTCAAGCTCTTGCTTCCTTTGAAGATAATCATAGGAGAGCTTTTCATATGTGGTTGAGAGCGTCTCATGAAGATTTTCAAGTTCTTGGTACTTAGCACGAAGATTTTTAATGTCTTCTACTAAGGACTGTGAACGTGTCATTTCCGCGTCCAACGGGTCATCGCTTTTGTCTAACAGTTTTTGAGTATGTTCCATAGCCCTTTGTTGTTCAGTAGCAATTTTAGCAAGTGTTTTGTAGCTGGGTTTGGATTCACAATCAGAGTCATCTTCACTTGATGTTTGAAATTAAGCATCGCGTGATTTTACCTTGGCACCACGTGCCATGAAGCAGTAGGTGGGAGCAGGATCGTCCTTATCATCAGCTTCATCGTTGGTGTGGAGGTCATTGTCTTCATTCTTGAAGATGGACTTGGCAACATAGGCTGTGGCTAGAGCCAGACTCGCAACGCCAGGGTCGAACTCCTCTCCAGACTACACCTCCGCCTCCTCAGAAGCAGACTCCTCCTCTGAATCCATTTCCTTGCCAACAAAGGCACGATCCTTGCCTGATGAGCTCTTCTTGTGTGATGAAGACTTGGAAGAAGACTTAGAGGAAGACTTTGAGGATTTCTTCTTCTTCTTGTCATCAGAATCATATTCCTTGCTCTTCTTCTTCTTCTTCTTCTCATTGTCCCACTGTGGACGCTCTGATACCAATTGAAAGTGCTAGTATCGACTAGAGGGGGGGTGAATAGGCGATTTTTGTGAAAGTCTTCAAAACTTGGATGTTTTGAAGACAAACAAAAGAAATGACCTAGTTAATATGCAGCGGAAGATAAACTACCCTAAGCAAGCCATAGTCAAGTATGCAATGATGTGAAAGTACAGGACTAATGGCAGCTAAGTAGTAAGGATCAGGATGGGAGATAGTATGAAGCCAATCAACAGTAGTAGTCAAGCAATGAAGTCAAACAAGTACAACAGATAGACAATGACTTCATGAAGACAAACTTCAGTAAAGGAAGGGAGAGGATAGAACCAGTCACTTGTTGAAGACACATGATTTGTTGGACCAGTTCCAGTTGCTATGACAACTGTACGTCTGGTTAGGGAGGCTGAGATTCAACTCAGAAGACCGCGTCTTCACCTTATTCCCCTTGAGCTAAGGACACCTAGTCCTCGCCCAATCACTCTGGTAAGTCTTCAAGGTAGACTTCCAAACCTTCACAGACTTCGTTCACCGGCAATCCACAATGACTCTTGGATGCTCAGAACGCGACACCTAACCGGCTGGAGGATACACAGTCCTCAAGTGTAATAAGTCTTCAGGTCACACAGACAGAAAGACTCCAGTGATGCCTAACACTCTTTGGCTCTGGGTGTTTGGGCTTGGTCCTCGCAAGGATTTTTCTCTCTCAAAGGCTTCGAGGTGGGTTGCTCTCAAAACGACAAAATCCGTAGAATAACTCTGAGCAGCCACCAATTTATGGTGTAGGGGGTGGGCTATTTATAGCCACTGGGCAACCCGACCTGATATGTCCGAAATGACCCTGGGTCACTAAGAAACTGACACGTGTTCCAACGGTCAGATTTCAAACACTCGCGGCAACTTTACTTGGGCTACAAGCAAAGCTGACTCATCCAGCTCTGGATAAGATTTACTCTCATTGTCTTCGCTCGAAGACATAGGATTTGGGTTGAGCATCACTTCAGTCATTCTGACTTAGTTCACTTGGACCCCACTTAACAGTACGGTGGTTCCTATGACTCAACAAAGAAGAAAAGGAAACAGCGAAACAACACAGTCTTCGTGCTCCATAGTCTTCACTCAATGTCTTCTCATGTCATAGTCTTCAATATGAATATCTTCTCATACCACCATTGTCTTCAATGTCTTCATACATTTTTAGGGGTCATCTCCGGTAGGTAAACCGAATCAATGAGGGACACTACCTGCGTTATCCTGCAATTCTCAGAAACGCATTAGTCCCTCAACCAACTTTGTCGTCAATACTCCAAAACCAACTAGAGGTGGCACTAGATGCACTTACAGGAACCAGCCCCTAGAGGGCTGGGCGCCCCCCCCCCTTGGGCCCATGTGCCTAGGGTTGGGGGGAAACCCTAGTGGGGGCGCCCCCTTTGCTTGGGGGGCAAGCCCCCTCCCTTTGCCGCCCCCCCTCTAGATCTCATCTAGAGGGGGCCGGCCCCCTTCCCCCTTCCCCTATAAATAGAGGGGCGAGGGGAGGGTTGCACACAACATCCAAGGCGCAGCCCCTCCCCTCCCCAACACATCTCCTCCTCCGCGTGAGCTTGGCGAAGCCCTGCCGGAGATCTGCCACTTCATCACCACCACGTCGTCGTGCTGCTGTTGGAGCCTTCTTCCTCAACCTCTCCCTCCTCCTTGCTGGATCAAGGTGCGGGAGACGTCATCCGCTCCGTACGTGTGTTGAACGCGGAGGTGCTGTCCGTTCGGCACTTGGTCATCGGTGACTTGGATCACGGCGAGTACGACTCCATCATCCCCGTTCTCTTGAACGCTTCCGCTCGCGATCCACAAAGGTATGTAGATGCACTCCTATCACTCGTTGCTTAGATGAACTCATAGATGAAACCGTAGGAATTTTTTTATTTTCTGCAACGTTCCCCAACATGTGTGCCATGGAGCGGTTGACCGCCTTGTAGGGCCACACCTAGCCTTGCCTCCGCCTGTCTCCGAAGTGGTTAATTGAGCTCTTGACGAGCTGGGCTATCCTGCCACGGAGTATTTTGGACTCTTTCAACGGTGTCCGGGCGCCTAGTTGTTGAATGAAGGTTCGATTTGAAAAATGCCACTTTGCGCTGCTACTGCCAAGGCGACGGTGTGCTCTTCGGTAGGAGGGAGCGTTCAGCTTTGCCATTAACTATTATGATGCCGTGTGGGCCAGGCATCTTGAGCTTAAGGTAAGCGTAGTGCGGCACCGCGTTGAATCGAGTAAACGTGGTTCGCCCGAGCAGTGCGTGATAGCTACTGTGAAAAGGGACGATATCGAAGATTAACTCTTCGCTGCGGTAATTATCCGGGGGTCCGAAGACTACTTCCAGAGCGATGGAGCCTATACAGCGGGCCTCCAGGCTTGGTATAACACCTTTAAAGGTGGTTTTAGTGGGTTTGATCTTTGAAGGATCGATGCCCATCTTGCGCACTGTATCCTGATAAAGCAGGTTCAGACTGCTGCCTCCGTCCATAAGGACTCGTGTGAGGTGGAATCCGTTAATTATTGGGTCAAGGACTAGTGCGGCTGAACCGTCCTGTCGGATATTGGTCGGACGATCCTTGCGGTCAAAGGTGATCGGGCCGGACGACCATGGGTAATATTTTGGGGCGACTGGCTCCATTGCGTAGACGTCCCTAGGGGTGCACCTCCGTTCCTGTTTGGGAATATGGGTGGCGTGTATCATATTCACTGTTTTAATTTGCGGGGGAACTTCTTTTGCCCTCCTTTGTTTGGAAGCCGGGGCTACTTGTCGTCGTAGTCGCTTTGCAACCCCTACTCCTTGCTTTCGACACTTGACTTGTCGGCATGTTTGAAGACTCAGCATTCTCTATTAGTACGATTGGCTGGCATTCCTGGGGTGCCGTGGATTTGACATGGCCGGTCGAGTATGCGGTCCAGACTAGATGTGCCCGGACTGTTTCTTTTGAATTGTTTCTTCCTTTGATCGGTCGTAGAGCCGCTGAATCCGGCATTGACGGACGTGTCTTCGGCGTTGTTGCTATTATTTCAACGCTTGTGCTTACTGCGTCGAGGCTTGCCGTTGTTATCTCTGGATGCGGAAGTTACAGGCTTGCTTGAGGCGCTGTTGCTGCGAGCTAGCCAGCTATCCTCGCCCGCACAAAAGCGGGTCATGAGTGTCGTAAGGGCTTCCATGGATTTCGGCTTTTCTTGGCCGAGGTGTCGGGCAAGTGATGACCCACAAGTGTAGGGGATCTATCGTAGTCCTTTCGATAAGTAAGAATGTCGAACCCAACGAGGAGCAGAAGGAAATGATAAGCTGTTTTCAGTAAGGTTTTCTGTGCAAGCACTGAAATTGTAGGTGATAGATAGTTTTATGATAAAATAAATTGTAACGAGTAGCAACTAAATAAAGTAAATAAAGTGCAGCAAGGTGGCCCAATCCTTTATGTAGCAAAGGATAAGCCTGGACAATTTCTAATAATGAGAAAGGAGCTCCCGAGGACACATGGGAATTATCGTCAAGCTAGTTTTCATCACGTTCATATGATTCGCGTTTGGTACTTTGATAATTTGATATGTGGGTGGACCGGTGCTTGGGTACTGCCCTTACTTGGACAAGCATCCCACTTATGATTAACCCCTATTGCAAGCGTCCGCAACTACAAAAGAAGTATTAAGGTAAACCTAACCACAACATTAAACATATGGACCCAAATCAGCCCCTAACGAAGCAACGCATAAACTAGGGTTTAAGCTTCTGTCACTCTAGCAACCCATCATCTACTTATTACTTCCCTATTCCTTCCTCTAGGCCCAAATAATGGTAAAGTGTCATGTAGTCGACGTTCACATAACACCACTAGAGGAAAAGACAACATACATCTCATCAAAATATCAAACGAATACCAAATTCGCATGACTACTAATAGCAAGACTTCACCCATGTCCTCGGGAACAAACGTAACTACTCACAAAGCATATTCATGTTCATAATTAGAGGAGTAATAATATGCATTAAGGATCTGAACATATGATCTTCCACCAAGTAAACCAATTAGCATCAACTACAAGGAGTAATCAACACTAGTAGCAACCCACAGGTACCAATTTGTGGTTTTGATAGAAGATTGGATACAAGAGATGAACTAGGGTTTTGAGAGGAGATGGTGCTGGTGAAGATGTTGATGGATATTGACCCCCTCCCGATGAGAGGATCGTTGGTGATGACGATGGTGATGATTTCCCCCTCCCGGAGGGAAGTGTCCTCGGCAGAACAGCTCCGCCGGAGCTCTAGATTGGTTCCGCCAAGGTTCCGCCTCGTGGCGGCGGAGTTTCGTCCCGTAAGCTTGCCCACGGTTTTTTCCAGGGTAAAAGCCCTCATATAGCAGAAGATGGACACCGGAGGGGCACCAGGGGGCCCAGGAGACAGGGGGCGCGCTCAGTAGGGGTGGGCGCGCCCCCACCCTCCTGGCCAGGGTGTGGGCCCCCTGATGTATTTCTTTCGCTCAATAATTCTTATTAAATCCAAAAACATGTTTCGTGGAGTTTTAGGGCTTTTGGAGTAGTGCAGAATAGGTTTCCAATGTTTGCTCCTTTTCCAGCAAGAATTCCAGCTGTCGGCGTTCCCCCTCTTCATGGTAAACCTTGTAAAATAAGAGAGAATAGCCATAAGTATTGAGATATAATTTGTAATAACAGCCCATAATGCAATAAATATTGATATAAAAGCATGATGCAAAATGGACGTATCAGCAAGCCACTCGTCGGGGATGTTATGCTTAAAGGCCGCTAGGGCTTCGGCATCGGGACAGTCGACAATTTGGTTCTTTTTAGTTAAGAACCGAGTCCAAAATTTCCTGGCTGACTCTCCGAGCTGTTGGGTTATGTGACTTAAGTCATCAGCATCCGGTGGTCGCACATAAGTGCCCTGGAAGTTGTCGAGGAATGCATCTTCCAGGTTCTCCCAACTGCCAGTGGAATTTGCCGGCTGCTACATCTTGAGCTTGCATTGGTTTCCCTTGAAGAGGAAAGGGTGATGCAGCAATAGTAGCGTAAGTATTTCCCTCAGTTTTTGAGAACCAAGGTATCAATCTAGTGGGAGGCTCCTCAAAAGTCCCACGCACCTACACAAACAAACAAACAACTCACAACCAACGCAATAAAGGGGTTGTCAATCCCTTCACGACCACTTGCGAAAGTGAGACCTGATAGAGATAGTATGATAAGAAAAATATATTTTTGGTATTTTATAATATAGATTGGAAAAGTAAAGATGCAAATAAAAGTGGATTGGAAGCTTATATGATAAAAGATAGACCCGGGGGGCATATGTTTCACTAGTGGCTTCTCTCAAGATAGCATAAGTATTACGGTGGGAGAACAAATTACTGTCGAGCAATTGACAGAAAAGCGAATAATTATGAGATTATCTAGGCATGATCATGTATATAGGCATCACGTCCGCGACAAGTAGACCGACTCCTACCTGCATCTACTACTATTACTCCACACATTGACCGCTGTCCAGCATGCATCTAGAGTATTAAGTTCATAAGAACAGAGTAACGCATTAAGAAAGATGACATGATGTAGAGGGATAAACTCATGCAATATGATATAAACCCCATCTTTTTATCCTCGATGGCAACAATATAATACGTGCCTTGCTGCCCCTGCTGTCACTGCGAAAGGACACCGCAAGATTGAACGCAAAGCTAAGAACTTCTCCCATTGCAAGAAAGATCAATCTAGTAGGCCAAACCAAACTGATAATTCGAAGAGACTTGCAAAGATAACTCAATCATACATAAAAGAATTCAGAGGAGATTCAAATATTTCTCATAGATAAACTTGATCATAAACCCACAATTCATCGGATCTCGACAAACACACCGCAAAAAGAGTTACATCGAATAGATCTCCACAAGAGAGGGGGAGAACATGGTATTGAGATCCAAAAAGAGATAAGAAACCATCTAGCTAATAACTATGGACCCAAATGTCTATGGTAAACTACTCACAACTCATCGCAAGGGCTATGGTGTTGATGTAGAAGCCCTCCGTGGTCGATTCCCCCTCCAGCGGAGCACCGACAAAGGCTCCAAGATGGGATCTCGTGGATACAGAAGGTTATGGTGGTGGAAATTATTTTTCGTTGGCTCCCTGGATGTTTTCGGGGTACGTGGGTATATATAGTAGGAAGAAGTACGTCGGTGGAAGCCCGAGGGGCCCACGAGATAGGGGGACGCGCCCTCCACCCTCGTGGCCCCCTCGGCTGCTTCTTGGCTTGCACTCCAAGTCCTCTGGATCACGTTCGTTCCAAAAATCACGCTCCCGAAGGTTTCATTCCGTTTGGACTCCGTTTGATATTCCTTTTCTTCGAAATACTGAAATAGGCAAAAAAACAGCAATACGGGTTGGGCCTCCGGTTAGTAGGTTAGTCCCAAAAATGATATAAATGTGTAAAATAAAGCCCATAAATATCCAAAAGGGGTAATATAATAGCATGGAACAATCAAAAATTATAGATACGTTGGAGACGTATCACCGGCAGACTATTAAGCCAATGTCGAGCTGGTCCCTTGAGTTTTAATGGGAGGTACTTGATGGCGTGTAGATCGTCATCGCGGGCCATGTGAATGTGGAGAAGGAAATCCTCGATCCACACCATGGGGTCTGTTTTCCCATCATATGGTCCGATGTTTACGGGTTTAAACCCTTCTGAGAATTCATGTTCCATTACTTCGTCAGTGAAGCATAGGGGTGTGTGGCACCTCTATGTCGGACTACATCGCGACGCAGTTCGGACGAATCTGGTCTGCTGTATTCGGCCCGGACGGATTTGTATTTAGTATATCCAGCGTGGTTGTCATCATCACGCATTAGGGCGCGCCTCCGTGATCTGTAGATCAATCTTGACTGTCCTGCTTTGTTTTCCAATTCGTCTCGCAGGTCATGCGTGTAGCCCTGGGCCTTGGTGTTTTTAGTTGTCCGGCGACATGGTGCGGGCTGGTGTTGGGGCTGATACGCCACTTTGTCTCGGCCACGGGGTTCAGCCGCATCCTGCATTGGTAGTTTAGGCTCTAGTCCCTCGTCCTCGAATTGAGGTAACAACCTGCGCCTCGGGTAACTTTTGGTTGGGCGCTCGAGTCCGTATTCCTCGGCCGCCAGGACCTCAGTCCATCTGTCAGTGAGCAGATCTTGATCAGTTTGAAGCTGTTGTTGTTTTTTCTTCAGGCTCTTTGCAGTGGCTATAAGCCGGCGCTTGAAGCGCTCCTGCTCGACGGGATCCTCAGGCATGATAAATTCTTCATCGCCGAGGCTCACCTCATCTTCGGAGATGGACATGTAATTGTCATCCTCCAAGTCTTGATCCATTGCCTGTTCATCAGGGCTAGCTTGCCCGTCCTCCCGTCCGGCCTGCTCGAAGCTTGGCTGGGTGGGATTGTTTTCGTCTTCGGCATCATCCGGAGTGCTATTGTCTCTAGTGCCGGTATCGCTGTTTTTGCTATGGCGGGGTTTAGAACGGCGCCGCTGACGTCGGCGCTTAGGTTGCTTCTCAAGAGGATCACCCTCTGTTGCATCATTTTGATCCTCGTCGTTGTTTTATTTGGGTGTGTCCACCATGTATATGTTATATGATGAGGTGGTTGTCCAGCGCCCTGTTGGCGGTGGTTCCTGTTCTTCTCTGGCGTCGTCGTCCATACCGTCGATGTCTTCGGAGTCGAAGTCAAGCATGTCGGTTAAGTCATCGACAGTGGCTATTAAGTGGGTGGTGGGTGGGTAACGAATTCCTTCGTCGTCTGCTTCCCACTCAAGCCGGGCATAGTTCGGCCCAGAGTCTCCTGAAGGAGAGAGATTTCAATGAGTTTAGTACGTCGCCCAAAGGCGAGTGCTGAAAGATATCCGCGGAGCTGAACTCCATGATTGGTGCCCAGTTAGATCTGACGGGCACAGATGCACGCGGTTCGGAGCCTATGCCCGGAGACGAGTCCGAGGGTCCGATGACACAGACCTCATCAGAAGTGAAATCTGTGTTCGGCTCTATCGCCGTTGAGTGTGCGGCCTCAGTGGCGGGGTCCATCCTCCCGTCCTCGGATGGCACGACCTGCGCTGGATTTAAAGCCAGGGCAGCTGCAGGTGTGTTCTCCGGAACACCATCCGACGACAGATCTAGGTCATGCTCATCGCGACTGTGGGGTGCACCTGTCATGGGCTCGAATCCGTCAAAGATCAAGTCTCTGCGGATGTCGGCAGTGTAATTCAGGCTTCCAAGTCTGACCTGATGGCCAGGGGCGTAGCTATCGATCTGCTCCAGATGGCCAAGCGAGTTGGCCCGCAGTGCGAAGCCGCCGAATACGAAGATCTGTCCGGGGAGGAAGACCTCACCCCGGACTGCATCGTTGTAGATGATCGAAGGAGCCATTAGGCCTTATTGTGACGACACTGTGGAACTCTCAATGAAAGCACCAATGTCGGTGTCAAAACCGGCGGATCTCGGGTAGGGGGTCCCGAACTGTGCGTCTATGGCTAATGGTAACAGGAGGCGGGGGACATAATGTTTACCAAGGTTCGGGCCCTCTCTATGGAGGTAATACCCTACTTCCTGCTTGATTGATCTTGATGATATGAGTATTACAAGAGTTGATCCACCACGAGATCGTAGAGGCTAAACCCTAGAAGCTAGCCTATGATTATGATTGTTCTTGTCCTACGGACTAAACCCTCCAGTTTATATAGACACTGGAGGGGGCTAGGGTTACACAGAGTCGGTTATAGAGAAAGGAATCTACATGTCTGAATTGCCAAGCTTGCCTTCCACGCAAAGGAGAGTCTCACCCGGACACGGGACGAAGTCTTCAATCTTGTATCTTCATAGTCCAACAGTCCGACATAAGCATATAGTTCGGCTGTCCGAGGACCCCCTAATTCAGGACTCCCTCAACCACCTAACCATCTCATAAGTTTGATCATAACTCTATAACATCGTAATTTAATAAGTCATGAAAGAGGAAAAAGGATTGTGGAACATGGACCATGATGGTAGTAATTTCCAAATATAACAAAGTAATTTTGAATAAGCTAACCTATATATTAGGTAATAATTAGAAGAATAATATATGACAATGAATAATATAGTAGTTTTATCTCCCTTGTTGGTTTTAATCTACATGTCATATTCAACGTGGATCAAAGGATGAAATAACAATTACCCGGATTGTTAATGAGGCTGAAATGTACTTAGAGCCATCTGACATTTTAACATATGAAGGCAAGCAAAAAAAGTACTTACATAATACTCCCTCTGTTTTTATTCACTTTGCATATTAGGTTTGTCTTAAGTCAAATTTAGTAAAGTTTGACCAACTTTATATATAAAAAAAAGTGGCAACATCTACAATACCAAATAGGTATATTAGGAAAATATTTTCTATGATGGATCTGATGATATTGATTTGGTATTGCAACTGTTGATATGTTTTTTCGTAAATTTTGATGAAACCTTATTTTTTTTGACTTAAAACAAAATTTATATGTGAAGTTGATAAAAACAGAGGTAGTACTTGTGATACCACAACCGTAATAGTTATAAGCTTACACGACACCAACTTGTGTGAATAATGCGTAATCCTACTTACACTTCTATAAATAAGGACAGAAACCTATAAATGTACATACATACATGTACTTAACAAACTGCTTACCTCAAACAAAATTCCGTATTCTCACATAATATCAACCATGGACGAATGAATTGAGGATTTTGCAGCACTAAGACCATTATAGATGAACCTGAAATAGACGGCAAAGTATGTAGAGCTAGATAGACAATGTATGTAGTGCAAAATAAAATGAATTAGCACTCCAAAATGCTTTTGTTTTGAAGCATCGATTTTGTTTTTTTGCCACGACTTCCGTGAATGTCATTTCCTTATGAAACTTGGCAAGCACTCAAAACATAGTTCAATGTTTGCCATCATTTTTTTATTTTTTTAGATTTTACTGTTCATGGTGAGATCATGTGAGCTTAAACTGAGCTGGGACTTTTAAACACTTTTTTCATGAATGCAAATAACATGCATAAATAGGTGTTGTTTTTCAGAGTAGAATTAGTGCAAGTCCTGTACGTACAAGCTATACTGCCGGTTCTAGTTGGCTAGGGTGTGTGGCGCGCAGCTGTCGACGGCGCATGCCATGATGTCCTTGTAGTCCCTGGTGATGGTGAAGGCGTCGTGCACGGCGCCGTCGTCGCTGTGGATGAACTCGAACCGCATGGACGAGTGGTCGCTGGCGGTGAGCTTGACGTACCCGAAGCTCTCGTTCCTCGCCACGCTCCACTGCGGCCACGCCCCGCCGGCGTAGCTCCTCAGATTGGCGCCGCCCGTGCCGGCCACGACGTGAATCGTCCCTCCCATCGCCCCCGCGTAGCTGTTCTGCCGGTCTTTGCCCTTGACGGTGCACGTGTTCTCGTAGACGGGGCACGTCCGCTCGTAGTTGTGGACGTGGCCGTAGACGGCGAGGTCGACGCGGTGGCGCTGCCAGAGCGGCTGCAGGGCGCGGCCCATGGGCTCCGCGAAGGAGCCCTCCTGCGCGTAGAAGTCGTTGGAGGAGTAGCCGAGCGGGCGGTGCGCCAGGAAGACGAGCCACGGCTGGTGCTTGCGGTCGGCGCCGACGAAGCAGGCGTCCAGGAAGGCGTGCTGCTCGGACCCGGGCCGCCAGTCGTGCTCCGTGTCGCCCACGCAGAAGCGGAACATGCCGTAGTCGGCGGCGTACCAGAACTTGCCCCGGTGCGCCGGCGCCAGCACGTAGAAGTAGGTCTCCGCCTAGAACCCGCCCGTGTCCATGTACGTCCGCTCGTGGTTGCCGCTGCATTAGAAACTTAACATGGCTGAGTACGAGTGTGCACCTGAACTTGCAAGATTCTCTGGGCGTGTTAGACTGTATAGCTTTTGTATTTACATGTGTATACTGTAACGTTGTATACCACCTCATTATATATATGTGATAGGCCACCCCTAGAGGGTTGAACCGGTTCCCCCCAAAATCTATTGTCTTACATGGTATCATGCTAGGTTACGTACGCTTCCGCCCAAAACCCTAAACCGCCGCCGCCGCCGCCACCACAGCCGTCGCCGCCCTACCGATGCATCGCCACCATGTCGTGCGTTGCTGCGTCCGGTTCCACCGCCGCCGGTTTTCTGCCGGCCTCCCTCGCGGCGCTCCTCTCGCGGCCGTTGGACGCCGCCTCCCTGCAGTCGCCGATCGGGACACGAAGCATGGGCTCCCTGTTCGCGATCCCACCGGCCGCCTCGTCGACCGGCCAGGCGCTTGCGGTGCACACCGCCGCCACCCCGTCCGCCTCTTCCACCGCGGCTGCCGTCTCGCCTATGCCGCTGGTGGCGGAGTCCGCCGTGATGGCGGGTCTCGCCGCGTCAACCGCGGTCGCCGCACCCCTGCACCCGCGCAGGTTGCCCCTCCGACTGTCTCCACGGTGGTCGCACCTCAGCCAGTCTCCTCGATGGGATCGTAGCCGCCGCCGCCGTTTCACTTCGGCCATCTCATCACCATCAAGTTGTCGTCGGACAACTACATCTTCTGGCGCGCGCAGGTCCTTCCGCTCCTTGGGAGTCATTACCGGCTTGGCTATGTCGACGGCTCTCTCCCTTGCCCTCCTGCGCTGGTGGACAGCGTGCACGGTCCGGTCTATAATCCGGCTCACCGTGTTTGGACAGGGCAGGACCAGACGAACCTCTCCTCCATCCAGGGGTCGCTCTCTCCGGCCGTTGTCGGTCTTGTTGTCTTCGCCAAGACGTCCCATGAGGCGTGGACCATTCTTGAGCGCTCGTTTGCAGCACAGTCGCAGGCTCGTGTCTTTGCGCTCCGTCGTCAACTTGGGGAGTGTCAGAAGCTTGACTCCACTACCACTGAGTTCTACAACAAGGTCAAGGGCCTCGCCGACACGTTGGCCTCCATTGGACAACCCCTCACCGACTCCGAGTTCAACTCGTTTATTGTCAATGGTCTTGATGAGGAGTATGATGCCTTAGTCGAGATCATCAACGAGCGGGGCAACTCGACACCCATGCAGGCACACGAGGTCTTTTCCCGCCTCCTTCTCACTGAGCAACGGGTCAAGACGCGCCGCTCCAGGGGCAACGGCTCCCTCTCGGCCAACGCCGCCACCAAGGGTGGCCGCTCTTCTTCATCATCCCGGGCTCCTTCGGGGCTGCCACCACCGCCCGCCTCGGCCCCCCCTCCTACTGTGACATTACCGGGGGCTGGCGGTCAGCGTGTGTGTCAGCTTTGTGGCCGCGATGGGCATTGGGCCTCCAAGTGTCACAAGCGCTTCCAGCGGAGTTTTCTTGGTCTTGGCAATGATGGCAAGGCTACATGTAACCTTGCCCGTCAGGTCGCCATGGCTGATCGTCCGGCGCCGCAGAAGCAACAGGGACACACTCAGTCCTACTCCATCGATCCACACTAGTACATGGACTCTGGGGCGACAGAGCACCTGACAAGCGAGATGGGGAAGCTTCACACTCGTGAACCCTATCATGGCTCCGACAAGATCCACACCGCCAATGGAGCAGGTATGCACATCTCTCATATTGGTCAAGCATCGCTTCTCACTAGACATGCCAATAGGAGTCTTCAGCTTCGCAATATTCTTCGAGTTCCATCTGTGACACGTAATCTTCTTTTAGTTCCTAAACTCACACGTGATAATAATGTGCTTTGTGAATTTCACCCTTTTGATCTTTTTATTAAGGATCGGGGCACGAGGGACATTCTTCTTAGTGGGCGGCTCTACCAGGGCCTCTATCGTCTGGAGCATCCTGGCGTCGCTCGCATTTTCAATGGAGTTCGGGTATCTCCGTCACAGTGGCATGCTCGACTTGGTCACCCGGCCACACCTATTGTCCGGCATGTTTTGCGTCGTCATGAGCTTCCTAGTGTGTCTAGCAATAAAGATGTAGCAGTGTGTGATGCTTGTCAGCAGGGGAAGAGTCATCAACTTCCTTTTTCGAAACATCCTTTAGAACTTGTGTTTTCATATGTATGGGGTCCTGCTCAAACTTCTGTCAGTGGTCATAATTATTATATCAGTTTTGTTGATGCTTACAGTCGCTTTACCTGGCTTTATCTTATCAAACGTAAATCTGATGTGTTTGACATTTTTGTTCAATTCCAAAAACATGTCGAACGCCTTCTCAAGCACAAAATTGTTCATGTTCGGTCGGACTGGGGCGGCGAGTATCGCAACCTCAACTCCTTTTTTCAGTCGCTTGGGATAGCTCACCGTTTAGCATGTCCACATACACATCAACAGAATGGTTCAGTAGAACGTAAGCATCGTCACATTGTTGAAGCTGGTCTTACTCTTTTGGCCCATGCATCTGTTCCGTTTCGGTTTAGGAGTGATGCTTTCACCACTGCATGTTTTCTCATCAATCGTACTCCCACTCGTGTTTTGAACATGAAGACTCCCATTGAAGTTCTCCTTAATGAACAACCGGACTACACCTTTCTCAAGGTGTTTGGGTGTGCTTGCTGGCCCCATCTCCGTCCATATAACAAGCGCAAGCTCGAGTTTCGTTCCAAGAAGTGTGTTTTTCTAGGTTATAGCTCTCTTCATAAAGGATACAAATGTCTTCATGTGCCCACTAATCGTGTCTACATCTCTCGGGATGTTGTGTTTGATGAGCATGTATTTCCCTTTGCCAAACTCCCTGTGTCCACTGCCGAACCACCACCCATGCATTCATCCTTTGTTGCTTCTGACCAATTTGATGATGTTGCATATTCTCCTCTGTTGTTGCCTAACCATGGTGCAGGCACTGGTCGTGGGGCTCGTTTGGAGATTTTAGAGGCGCCATCGCTTTTATCGTCGGCACCTTCAGCTGTGCATGACGATCACATGGCGCCCCTGCATGGCCTCGGTCCCCGTGCCCATGCACGACCGATCGCTGCCCCGGTCCGGTCGCCCGCTTCGTCGCCTCTGGCTTCTGGGCCGGCATCGCCACAGTCGCGCCCCGCGACCCCGGTCACGCCAACGGCGACTAGGCCGGCCTCATCTGTCCCCGTCTCGCCCAGGGCGTCTGGGCCGTCGTCACCAGGGTCGGCCTCGCCCGCCCTCGTCTCGCCCAGGGCGTCTGGGCCGTCGTCACCGGAGCCGGCCTCGCCCGTCCTCGGTTCGCCCATGGCCTCTGGGCCACTGTCATCGGGGCCGGCTTCGCCCAGGCCGGTTTTGGCCTCCTGCAGCCCGGTGTCGTCCGGTACTGGCTCTCCTGAGGCGATGTCTGGCTCTTCGCCGACCGCGCCGTCTCCATCGCCCTCGACTTCGAAGGCTCCTGCTGCTGCTCTACGTCCACATACGCGCAGCCGGAGTGGCATCTTTCAGCCTAAGCAACGTCACGATGGAACAGTTGCCTGGTTAGCTGCCTGCATGTCTGCTGCTCTTGCAGATCCATCCTCCAAGCCACGCACGTATCAAGCTGCTATGCGCATTCCTCATTGGAGAGAGGCCATGGAGCAGGAGTATCAAGCTCTCATTTGCAATCAGACATGGACTCTTGTTCCTCCACCATCACGGGTTAATGTCATTGATTCTAAATGGGTTTTCAAAGTGAATAGGCATTCTGATGGGTCCATTGAGCGCTACAAAGCTCGTCTGGTTGCCCGTGGTTTTCGACAACATTTTGGTCTTGACTATGAAGACACCTTCAGTCCAGTGGTCAAGCCTACTACCATCAGGCTTCTTCTCTCTCTTGCCGTTACTCGAGGTTGGTTTCTTCGTCAGCTTGATGTTCAAAATGCCTTCCTTCATGGTGTGTTGGAGGAGGAGGTCTATATGCGCCAGCCTCTGGGTTTTTTCTGATCCGGATCGCCCTGATCATCTCTGTCGTCTGTCCAAGGCACTTTATGGTCTGAAGCAGGCTCCTTGTGCTTGGCATGCTCATCTTGCAATGGCTCTTCGTGCTCATGGTTTTGCATCATCAACTGCTGACTCCTCACTGTTTCTTCTACAGAGGCCTGAGGTTACTATGTACTTGTTGGTCTATGTAGATGATATCATTTTGGTCAGCTCCTCTCAGTCGGCTGCTACTGCGCTTGTTAGCTCGCTTGGTGCTGATTTTGCGGTCAAGGACCTTGGGAAGCTTCACTACTTTCTTGGTGTGGAGGTTACTTCTCGGGTTGATGGTCTTGTTATGACGCAGAAGAAGTACTCTCTGGATTTGTTGCAGCGAGCTGGGATGCTTAAGTGCAAACCGACGCTACACCCATGTCTACCACTGACAAGCTCACTGCTGTTGATGGTGTGCTTCTATCTTCTTCTGATGCGACAAAGTACAGGAGTATTGTTGGTGGTCTTCAGTACTTGACGATCACACGACCGGACATTTTCTTTGCTGTTAACCGAGTCTGCCAGTATCTGGAGTCACCCCGTGATACTCATTGGTCTGCTGTTAGGCGTATTTTGCGCTACATTCGATTCACGGTGGCTCATGGATTGCATATTCGACCGTCCTCCTCTGGCTGTCTTTCAACATATTCTGATGCAGATTGGGCTGGCAATCCAGATGACAGGCGATCCACGGGGGGTTATGCTGTGTTCTTTGGCTCTAACCCGATTGCCTGGAGTGCTCGGAAACAGGCCACTGTCTCGCGTAGCAGTACTGAGGCTGAGTATAAAGCTGTGGCCAATGCCACTTCGGAGATTATCTGGGTACAGTCTTTACTCCGGGAGTTGGGTATATCCCAATCACAGCCTCCTGTCCTTTGGTGTGATAACATCGGTGCTACATACCTTTCTGCAAATCCGGTATTCCATGCCCGAACGAAACACATTGAAGTTGACTATCACTTTGTGCGTGAACGTGTCTCTCAGAAGCAACTACAGATCAAGTTTATTTCTTCCAAGGATCAACTTGCAGACATCTTCACCAAGCCATTGCCTTTACCACAGTTTGAGGCTTGCAGGCGCAATCTTACCCTTCTAGATTTTTTAGGAAGTGGCTAAGATTGAGGGAGGGTGTTACACTGTATAGTTTCTGTATTTACATGTGTATATTGTAACGTTGTATACCACCTCATTATATATATGTGATAGGCCACCCCTAGAGGGTTGCGCCGGTTTCCCTAAAACCTATTGTCTTACAGGGCGCATGGGTGGACGAACCTGGCAACCATGTAGGGGACCTTGGAGGCGATGGGCTGGATCTGCGCGGTGAATTGGTCCCACTGCGCGAGGAAGCCGTTGGCGTAGGAGAGGTCGCCGATGTGAAACACGGCGTCGTAGTTGGGCAGGTCCTTGACCAGCCGGTCGGTGGTCACCTGCGCGCCGGGCTGGAACCCCTGGAGCTCGCTGCTCCCGTCCTTTGCCCCCTGCAGCCCAGCAACACATACCATTATCAGTGGCCTTGCTTACACACCTGAACATTTATTTTCTCTTGTGATGCAAATTTCTCACGAGCCCCATGTCGCCGAAGACGACGACGCGCTGCAGCGAAGCCTGGCCCGGGTAGGGGGACGCGCGGAAGGTGGCGGCCTTGCCCCACGCCACGGTCCCGTCCTGCAGCTCGTGCCCAATCTGATACCTGACGGGAAAATACGAGGATGTATGAGTACGGATATTGGAAACTATAGGAATTCAGAAAATAGATGTACACATGATCTGCAGTCAGTCAGAGTTGATTTTTCGTACTCTCTGTTTGGCCACAGGTCCTTGAGGAACACGGTGTGGACGAAGCCTGGATCCCTGTAACCCTGTTCAATGTTTATGAATCAACATGCAAAGGCTGAAAATTCAAACTTGATCCAGCACCTTCTGGCAAATATGTATACGCTCCTGTGTGAAAGTAAAATTGAGAAATACGCTTGGAATGTGGTGATGTTGTGGCGCTCCTGGAGCAGTTTTTGTTTCACTTTTGTTTTCTAATGTATGTCTGGTATATTGAGTAACCGAGTTCAGTTCTTGCTACGTCTAAGGTGTCGCAGCAATGCAAAATTATTGGACTCGTGTGGGCTCGTGAGTATTTCGCACTCGTGTCTTTGTGACCATTTGCGTGGTGCAGCCAATTAAAAACATTCGTTTTATTTAACTTTTTTGCACACATGCATGAAACATCTAAAAGCCAATTAAATATCATATTCTCTCGATTTTAGTAAACCAATTAAACTCGGTACACCCGTCTTGACATTGCAGAGGTCATTGTAAAAACAATCTCATTCAAGAAGTATCGGTTCGAAACCTGTGCCACATAATGTCTTGACCTCGTTAAAGGAGTATCCCTTTGAAACCTGTGCCACATAATTTTTCTTCTCGGAAATGAATGTGCGATTAGAGATGCTTGTGAGCCATCCATGAAGGGGTCTGGCTTGTGCAACCTAACCGATCTGCGGCACCGGGCCTCCTCCTCTCCATCATGCCTTTCAACATCATCTCTATATATACTAGAGAGAGTCATCTATCCGCGGGCGGAACCAGATCTCGCCAGCTTGGCAAGCTGGTTGAGGCGGTCTTGGTGGGCGTTGGCCGCATTGAGGAGGTCGCGCATCCGCCCGATGCGCTCCTTCAGTTCTTCGCCCGTGAGCTGATCCAGATCGACTGCGGCTGCCTGGGCAGCGCGCATGTTCTTCGCTGGGGTCACGTAGACGGTCAGGACGGCGCCGATGGCGCGGCCGATCGCTCCTCCCCGGGCACGCACGTCGGCGACCCGGCTCGGCTCGGCCACGGCGGGCATGAAACCGTAGGCGGCACTGCGCTCCAGCTGAGCGGAATCAAGGCGACGCTGGGTGGCGGCGAGCGTCTCGGACAGGTCCAGCATCTGCTGGTGCCTTTCCTCGAGTTGGGCTCGGGCCTCAGCGACGTTGGTGGCGTTGATGTCGGTGCCGATGGGGATGCGGAGGCTCTGCATCGCGGTGCGCAATGGGTTGGACGGCTCGGTCCGTTCCGCTACGGCCCTGGCTTCGGCAGCCTTCCTCGTCTTGCTTGACGAGGAGGAGGCGTCGTCGCCGGTAACGAAGACCTCCACGTGGATGTCCATTGCCCCGGCGGAAATGCCACCACCGAGGGAGAGGGGGGAGTCGGAGTAGCTTAGTACCTCGCTGGGGTACTCGTCAGCCGCGGGCGAATCAGAGATGCGCAGCGCGACGAAGGAGGTGGCGAGCGCGTCGACGACGTCGTCCGCCAGCATGACGGGCTTGTCGGAGTCGGAGAACGGCCCCGTCTGAAGCATGCTCCCGGCCAGCTCCTCGAGCAGCCCCACGGTGGGCGCCAACTGTCGTGGTGGGCGCACGGCAGATGCCATGGGATGGCTAAACAGAGGAGGAGGCTCGAGGGCACTGGTGGCCTCCAGAGGCGGGGTTGGCATGAGCGAGTGCGGGACGCAAGACATACCCAGGTTCGGGGATCTCCGGAGAGATAACACCCCTAGCCCTGCCGAGTGTGGTTGATATGCAATAGTACAAGGTTGCTCTTAGAGCTGTATGGAGGAGGAAGGAAGGCTAGCCAAGGCTTAGGCTGCTCCTTCTCCTCGGGTGGATTCTACTGTTTGGTGGCTAGTTTCTCTATGCTTTCCTCCTTGCTTACTTCTCTACTTGCCCGTGTATGCGAGGGCTCCTGGGGGGTTTTATAGGCCAATCCCCCAGGGGTACAATGGTAATGTTACAAGTTGGTGGGTCTGGGTCGTCGGCGTCTGGGGACCCGGGCTGGGACCCGCTGGGGGCCTGTGGTTCGCCGGGTTCCCCTAGGTGTGGGCCCCGCGTGCCTAGGGGGACTGTGCGCCGTCTTGTTGATCATCAGGGCGTGGCCGAGTTGAGTCGTGTATATTGGCGCTCTGCCAGGTCGCCGCTTGCTGTCATCAGTGGTGATGACGGGGGCACTATAGCCACGCCAGCCTTGGTCAGCGGGTAGGTGAGGGGCACTGTTGCCACACTCCGGCTGACCAGAGGCATGGGCGGGGCACTGTTGCCCTGGTCATCAGTGGCTGAAGACTCGTCCCATCGTACGGCCTGGATGAGATGGGAGCTGACCCGTGGCTGGGTTGCGGAGCACGCCACGGGTGAGCTGGCTTGTTGGGGATGTTGGGAAACGTAGCAGAAATTCAAAATTTTCCTACGTGTCACCAAGATCTATCTATGGAGAAACGAGCAACGAGGGGAAGGAGAGTGCATCTACATACCCTTGTAGATCGCTAAGCGGAAGCGTTCAAGAGAACGGGGTTGAAGGAGTCGTACTCGTCGTGATCCAAATCACCGGAGATCCTAGTGCCGAACGGACGACACCTCCGCGTTCAACACACGTACAGCCCGGTGACGTCTCCCACGCCTTGATCCAGCAAGGAGAGAGGGAAGAGGTTGAGGAAGACTCCATCCAGCAGCAGCACAATGGCGTGGTGATGATGGAGGAGCGTGGCAATCCTGCAGGGCTTCGCCAAGCACTTGCGGGAGAGGAGGAGGTGTCACGGGAGGGAGGGAGGCGCCAGGGCTTCAGGTATGGCTGCCCTCCCTCCCCTCCACTATATACAGGGGCAAGGGAGAGGGGGGAGGCGCAGCCTTGCCCCTTCCTCCAAGGAAGGGGTGCGGCCAAGGGGGGGAGGAGTGCCTCCCAAGTCAAGTGGAGGCCCTCCCCTTTAGGGTTTCCCCTCTCCCATGCGCATGGGCCTTGGGGGGCTGGTTCCCCTGGCCCATTAAGGCTAGGGCGCCCCCTTACAGCCCATGCTGCTGTATTGGACGTGGTGGAACAATTTCCGGACCTCCGGACCCCTCCGGAATCCTCCGGAACCTTCTGGAAGCTTCCCGGTACAATACCGAAAAACCCGAACTTTTTCCGGAACCCGAACAACAACTTTCCATATATAAATCGTTATCTCTGGACCATTACGGAACTCCTCGTGACATCCGGGATCTCATCCGGGACTCCGAACAACATTCGGTAACCACATACAAACTTCCTTTATAACCCTAGCGTCATCGAACCTTAAGTGTGTAGACCCTACGGGTTCGGGAACCATGCAGACATGACTGAGACGTTCTGCGGTCAATAACCAACAACGGGATCTGGATACCCATGTTGGCTCCCACATGTTCCACGATGATCTCATCGGATGAACCACGATGTCAAGGACTCAATGAATCCCGTATACAATTCCCTTTGTCTAGCGGTATTTTACTTGCCCGAGATTCGATCGTCGGTATACCGATACCTTGTTCAATCTCGTTACCGGCAAGTCTCTTTACTCGTTCCGTAACACATCATCCCGTGATCAACCCCTTGGTCACATTGTGCATATTATGATGATGTCCTACCGAGTGGGCCCAGAGATACCTCTCCGTTTACACGGAGTGACAAATCCCAGTCTCGATCCGTGTCAACCCAACAGACACTTTCGGAGATACCTGTAGTGCACCTTTATAATCACCCAGTTACGTTGTGACGTTTGGTACACCCAAAGCACTCTTACGGTATCCGGGAGTTACACGATCTCATGGTCTAAGGAAGAGATACTTGACATTGGCAAAGCTCTAGCAAACGAACTACACAATCTTTGTGCTATGCTTAGGATTGGGTCTTGTCCATCACATCATTCTCCTAATGATGTGATCCCATTATCAACGACATCCAATGTCCATAGCCAGGAAACCATGACTATCTGTTGATCACAACTAGCTAGTCAACTAGAGGCTCACTAGGGACATATTGTGGTCTATGTATTCACACGTGTATTACAATTTCCGGATAATACAGTTATAGCATGAATAAAAGACAATTATCATGAACAAGGAAATATAATAATACTTTTATTATTGCCTCTAGGGCATATTTCCAACAGTCTCCCACTTGCACTAGAGTCAATAATCTAGTTCACATCACCATGTGATTAACACTAACAGGTCACATCACCATGTGACCAACATCCAAAGAGTTTACTAGTGTCACTAAACTAGTTCACATCATCATGTGATTAAGACTCAATGAGTTCTGGGGTTTGATCATGTTCTGCTTGTGAGAGAGGTTTTAGTCAACGGATCTGTAACATTCAGATCCGTATGTACTTCGCAAATCTCTAGGTCATATTGTAAATGCTGCTACCACTCTCCACTTGGAGCTATTCCAAATGGTTGCTCCACTATACGTATCTGGTTTGCTACTCAGAGTCATTCGGATAGGTGTTGAAGCTTGCATCGACGTAACCCTTTACGCCGAACTCTTTATCACCTCCATAATCGAGAAACATATCCTTATTCTTCTAAGGATAATTTTGACCGCTATCTGGTGATCCACTCCTTGATCACCTTTGTACTCTCTTGCCAGATGTGTAGCAAGGCACACAACCGGTGCGGTACTTAGCATAGCATACTGTAGAGCCTACGTCTAAATCATACGGGACGACCTTCGTCCTTTCTCTCTTTTCTGCCGTGGTCGAGCATTAAGTCTTAACTTCATACCTTACAACTCAGGCAAGAACTCCTTTTTTGACTGATCCATCTTGAACACCTTCAAGATCATGTCAAGGTATGTGCTCATTTGAAAAGTACCATTAAGCGTTTTGATCTATCCTTATAGATCTTGATGCTCAATGTTCAAGTAGCTTAATCCAGGCTTTTCATTGAAAAACACTTTCAAATAACCCTATATGCTTTCCAGAAATTCTAAGTCATTTCTGATCCATAATATGTCAACAACATATACTCATCAGAAATTCTATAGTGCTCCCACTCACTTCTTTGAAAATACAAGTTTCTCATAAACTTTGTATAAACCCAAAATCTTTGATCATCTTATCAAAGTGCACATTCCAACTCCGAGATGCTTACTCCAGTCCATGGAAGGATCGCTAGAGCTAGCATACCTTTTAGCAACCTTAGGATCGACAAAACCTTTCTGATTGTATTACATACAACCTTTCCTTACGAAAACTGGTAAGGAAACTCGTTTTGACATCCATCTGCCAGATTTCATAAATGCAGCTAATGCTAACATGAATCCGACGGACTTTACGCATCGCTACGGATGAGAAAATCTCATCGTAGTCAACTCCTTGAACTTGTGAAAAAACTCTTTGCCACAAGTCGAGCTTCATAGACGGTGACATTACCGTCCACGTCCGTCTTCTTCTTAAAGATCCATTTATTTCAATGGCTTGCCGATCATCGGGCAAGTCCACCAAAGTCCATGCTTTGTTCTGATACATGGATCCTATCTCGGATTTCATGGCTTCTAACCATTTGTTGGAATTTGGGCCCACCATCGCTTCTCCATAGCTCGTAGGTTCATTGTTGTCTAGCAACATGACCTTCAAGACAGGATCACCGTACCACTCCGAAGTAGTACGCGTCCTTGTCGTCCTACGAGGTTCGGTAGTGACTTGATCCGAAGCTTCATGATCACTATCATAAGCTTCCACTTCAATTGGTGTAGGTGCCACAGGAACAACTTCCTGTGCCCTGCTACACACTTGTTGAAGTGACGGTTTAATAACCTCATCAAGTCTCCACCATCCTCCCACTCAATTCTTTCGAGAGAAACCTTTCCTCGAGAAAGGACCCGATTCAAGAAACAATTCCTATTGCTTTCGGATCTGAATCAGGAGGTATACCCAACTGTTTTGGGTGTCCTATGAAGATGCATTTTATCCGCTTCGGGTTCGAGCTTATCAATTCTGAAACTTTTTCACATAAGCGTCGCAGCCCCAAACCTTTAAGAAACGACAACTTAGGTTTCTCTAAACCATAATTCATACGGTGTCATCTCAACGGAATTACGTGGTGCCCTATTTAAAGTGAATGTGGTTGTCTCTAATGCCTAACCCATGAACAATAGTGGTAATTCGATAAGAGACATCATGGTACGCACCATATCCAATAGGGTGCAACTATGATGTTCGGACACACCATCACGCTATGGTGTTCCAGGCGGTATTAATTGCGAAACAATTTCCACAATGTCTTAATTGTGTGCCAAAACTCGTAACTCAGATACTCATCTCTATGATCTTATCATAGACATTTTATCCTCTTGTCACGATGATCTTCAACTTCACTCTGAAATTACTTGAACCATTCAATAATTCAGACTTGTGTTTCATCAAGTAAATATTCTCAACATCTACTCGAATCATCTATGAAGTAAGAACATAACGATATTCACTGCATGCCTCAGCACTCATTGGACTGCACACATCAAAATGTGTTACTTCCAACAAGTTTCTATCTTGTTCCATTTTACTGAAAACGAGGCTTTTCAGTCATCTTGCCCATGTGGTATGATTTGCATATCTCAAGTGATTCAAAATCAAGTGAGTCTAAACGATCCATCTGCATGGAGTTTCTTCATGCGCATGCACCAATAGACATGGTTCGCATGTCTCAAACTTTTCAAAAATGAGTGAGTCCAAAGATCCATCAACATGGAGCTTCTTCATGCGTTTTATACCAATATGACTTACATGGCAGTGCCACAAGTAAGTGGTACTATCATTACTATCTTATAATTTTTGGCATGAAAATGTGTATCACTACGATCGAGATTCAATAAACCATTCCTTTAGGTGCAAGACCATTGAAGGTATTATTCAAATAAATAGAGTAACCATTATTCTCCTTAAATGAATAACCGTATTGCGATAGACATAATCCAATCATGTCTATGCTTGACAATTATTCAGGTTTAATACTAAGCTTGATGGTAGAGGGAGCGTGCGATGCTTGATCATATCAACATTGGAAACACTTCCAACACATATCGTCATCTCACCTTTAGCTAGTCTCCGTTTATTCCGTAGCTTTTATTTCGAGTTACTAACACTTAGCAACCGAACTGGTATCTAATACCCTGGTGCTACTAGGAGTACTAGTAAAGTACACATCAACACAATGTATATCCAATATACTTCTATCGACCTTGCCAGCCTTCTCATCTACCAAGTATCTAGGGTAATTCTGCTCCAGTGGCTGTTTCCCTTATTACAGAAGCACTTAGTCTCGGGTTTGGGTTCAACCTTGGGTTTCTTCACTAGAGCAGCAGCTGATTTGCCGTTTCATGAAGTATCCCTTCTTGCCCTTGCCCTTCTTGAAACTAGTGGTTGCACCAACCATCAAAAATTGATGCTCCTTCTTGATTTCTACTTTCGCGGTGTCTAACATCGCGAATACCTCAAGGATCATCATATCTATCCCTGATATGTTATAGTTCATCACGAAGCTCTTGCAGCTTGGTGGCAAATGACTTTGGAGAAACATCACTATCTCATCTGGAAGATCAACTCCCACTCGATTCAAGTGATTGTTGCACTCAGACAATCTGAGCACAAGCTCAACGATTGAGCTTTTCTCCCTTAGTTTGCAGGCTAAGAAAAATCGTCGGAGGTCTTATACCTCTTGACGTGGGCACGAGCCTGAAATCCCAATTTCAGCCCTCGAAACATCTCATATGTTCCGCGACGTTTCGAAAATGTCTTTGGTGCCTCAACTCTAAACCGTTTAACTGAACTATCACGTAGCTATCAAAACGTGTATGTCCGATGTTCGCAACATCCACAGACGATGTTTGGGGTTCAGCACACTGAGCGGTGCATTAAGGACATAAGCTTTCTACTGATCGCATAATCGCTACTATCAACTTTCAACTATATTTTCTCTAGGAACATGTCTAAACAGTGGAACTAAAGCGCGAGCTTACGACATAATTTGCAAAAGGTCTTCTGACTATGTTCAGGATAATTAAGTTCATCTTATGAACTCCCACTCAGATAGACATCCCTCTAGTCATCTAAGTGATTACATGATCTGAGTCAACTAGGCCGTGTCCGATCATCACGTGAGACGGACTAGTCATCATCGGTGAACATCTTCATGTTGATCGTATCTACTATACGACTCATGCTCGACCTTTCGGTCTCCGTGTTCCGAGGCCATGTCTGTACATGCTAGGCTCGTCAAGTTAACCCTAAGTGTTTCGCGTGTGTAAATCTGTCTTACACCCGTTGTACGTGAATGTAAGAATCCATCACACCCGATCATCACGTGGTGCTTAGAAGCGACGAACTTTAGCAACGGTGCACAGTTAGGGGAGAACACTTCTTGAAATTGTTGTAAGGGATCATCTTATTTACTACCGTCGTTCTAAGTAAACAAGATGCATAAACATAATAAACATCACATGCAATTATATAGTAGTGACATGATATGGCCAATATCATATAGCTCCATTGATCTCCATCTTCGGGGCTCCATGATCATCATCGTCATCGGCATGACACCATGATCTCCATCATCATGATCTCCATCATCGTGTCTTCATGAAGTTGTCACGCCAACGACTACTTCTACTTCTATGGCTAACGCGTTTAGCAATAAAGTAAAGTAATTACATGGCGTTGTTCGATGACACGCAGGTCATACAATAAATTTAAGACAACTCCTATGGCTCCTGCCGGTTGTCATACTCATCGACATGCAAGTCGTGAATCCTATTACAAGAACATGATCAATCTCATACATCACATATCATTCATCACATTCTTCTTGGCCATATCACATCACAAAGCATACCCTGCAAAAACAAGTTAGACGTCCTCTAATTTTTGTTTGCATGTTTTACGTGGCTGCTATGGGTTCTAGCAAGAACGTTTCTTACCTACGCAAAACCACAACGTGATATGCCAATTGCTATTTACCCTTCATAAGGACCCTTTTCATCGAATCCGTTCCGACTAAAGTGGGAGAAACTGGCACCCGCTAGCCACCTTATGCACCAAGTGCATGTCATTCAGTGGAACCTGTCTCACGTAAGAGTACGTGTAAGGTCGGTCCGGGCCGCTTCATCCCACAATACCGTCGAAACAAGATTGGACTAGTAACGGTAAGCATATTGAACAACATCAACGCCCACAACTACTTTGTGTTCTACTCGTGCAAAGAATCTACGCAATAGACCTAGCTCATGATGCCACTGTTGGGGAACGTAGCAGAAATTCAAAATTTTCCTACGTGTCACCAAGATCTATCTATGGAGAAACTAGCAACGAGGGGAAGGAGAGTGCATCTACATACCCTTGTAGATCGCTAAGCGGAAGCGTTCAAGAGAACGGGGTTGAAGGAGTCGTACTCGTCGTGATCCAAATCACCGGAGATCCTAGTGCCGAATGGATGGCACCTCCGCGTTCAACACACGTACAGCCCGGTGACGTCTCCCACGCCTTGATCCAGCAAGGAGAGAGGGAGAGGTTGAGGAAGACTCCATCCAGCAGCAGCACAACGGCATGGTGGTGATGGAGGAGCGTGGCAATCCTGCAGGGCTTCGCCAAGCACTTGCGGGAGAGGAGGAGGTGTCAGGGGAGGGAGGGAGGCGCCAGGGCTTCAGGTATGGCTGCCCTCCCTCCCCTCCACTATATATAGGGGCAAGGGAGAGGGGGGAGGCGCAGCCTTGCCCCTTCCTCCAAGGAAGGGGTGCGGCCAAGGGGGGGAGGAGTGCCTCCCAAGTCAAGTGGAGGCCCTCCCCTTTAGGGTTTCCCCTCTCCCATGCGCATGGGCCTTGGGGGGCTGGTTCCCCTGGCCCATTAAGGCTAGGGAGCCCCATTACAGCCCATGCTGCTGTATTGGACGTGGTGGAACAATTTTCGGACCTCCGGACCCCTCCGGAATCCTCCGGAACCTTCTGGAAGCTTCCCGGTACAATACCGAAAAAACCTGAACTTTTTTTGGAACCCGAACAACAACTTTCCATATATAAATCTTTATCTCCGGACCATTCCGGAACTCCTCGTGATGTCCGGGATCTCATCCGGGACTCCGAACAACATTCAGTAACCACATACGAACTTCCTTTATAACCCTAGCGTCATCGAACCTTAAGTGTGTAGACCCTACGGGTTCGGGAACCATGCAGACATGACCGAGATGTTCTCCGGTCAATAACCAACAGCGGGATCTGGATACCCATGTTGGCTCCCACATGTTCCACGATGATCTCATCGGATGAACCACGATGTCAAGGACTCAATGAATCCCGTATACAATTCCCTTTGTCTAGCGGTATTTTACTTGCCTGAGATTCGATCGTCGGTATACCGATACCTTGTTCAATCTCGTTACCGGCAAGTCTCTTTACTCGTTCCGTAACACATCATCCCGTGATCAACCCCTTGGTCACATTGTGCACATTATGATGATGTCCTACCGAGTGGGCCCAGAGATACCTCTCCGTTTACACGGAGTGACAAATCCCAGTCTCGATCCGTGTCAACCCAACAGACACTTTCGGAGATACCTGTAGTGCACCTTTATAATCACCCAGTTACGTTGTGACGTTTGGTACACCCAAAGCACTCTTACGGTATCCGGGAATTACACGATCTCATGGTCTAAGGAAGAGATACTTGACATTGGCAAAGCTCTAGCAAACGAACTACACGATCTTTGTGCTTTGCTTAGGATTGGGTCTTGTCCATCACATCATTCTCCTAATGATGTGATCCCGTTATCAACGACATCCAATGTCCATAGCCAGGAAACCATGACTATCTGTTGATCACAACGAGCTAGTCAACTAGAGGCTCACTAGGGACATATTGTGGTCTATGTATTCACACGTGTATTACGATTTCCGGATAATATGGTTATAGCATGAATAAAAGACAATTATCATGAACAAGGAAATATAATAATACTTTCATTATTGCCTCTAGGGCATATTTCCAACAGGGGAAGCCTTGGTTGCGCCGGGTTCGGCTGTCCTGTATTGGTTGTCGAGGCCGAGTCAAGGTGCCTGGACGGGTCGGAGAGTTTGGCCGGGTCGCGGGGCCTGGCCGGATCGAGCGACCCGACCAAGCACGTGCCGGCTTGTGGGGCGACGCTGGGCCCATTGTTTTTGAAAAAGATCCGGGTTCCGTTGCCTGCCCGGGGTTCATCCCCCGACAACACATACGTGTCGTTTCCCCTTCTATCACTGGGATCAAGCACCGTAATATCAAACCCATCACAAAGCACCTCTTCCCATTGCAAGATAAATAGATCAAGTGCCAAAGAAAACCCAAATATCGGAGAAGAAATACGAGGCTATAATCAATCATGCATATAAGAGATCAAAGAAGACTCAAATAAATTTCATGGATAAAAACATAGATCTGATCATAAACTGATCCAACAAGCACACATCAAAAAGACTTATGGATCTGCAAGAGACCATTGTATTGAGAATCAAGAGAGAGAGAGAGAGAGAGAGAGAGAGAGAGAGGAAGCCATCTAGCTACTAACTACGGACACGTAGGTCCACAAATAACTACTCACGCATCATCCGAGAGGCACCAATGGACATGTTGAACCCCTCCGTGCTGGTGTCTAGATTGAATCTGGTGTTTCTGGAACTTGCAGCGGCTGGAATTGATTTTTGTCGACTCCCCTAGGGTTTATGGAATATTGGGGTATTTATAGAGCAATGAGGCGGTGCGGGATGCCACTGAGGTGGGCATAACCCAGCCGGGCGCGCTTGGGGGCCCAGGTGCGCCCTGGTGTCTTGTGCCCCCCTCGGGCTCCATCTCTGGTACTTCTTTGGCCCATTGGATGTCTTGTGGTCCAAAAAATTCACAAAAAGTTTCGCTCTGTTTGGACTCTGTTTGATACTGATTTTCTGCGATGTAAAAAACAAGCAGAAAACAACAACTGGCACTGGGCACTATGTCAATAGGTTAGTACCAAAAATGATATAAAATGACTATAAAATGATTGTAAAACATTCAAGAATGATATAATAGCATGGAAGAATAAAAAATTATAGATACGTTGGAGACGTATCATTGCCCTTTCGCTGCGGCTGATGACTCGACACTGTGCATCTCGGATCCAAGGGGTCATAGTCACCCACTTTTTTTATCTCCTCCTCTTGCTAGTTATCGAAGGGGTCAATTAGTATAAGAAGAAGAAGAAGAAGAAGAATATTAAGATTCCTCCCACTTCAAAGGTAATTCCTCTGTTGTCCTCATCCCTAATGTGCTTGGTGATATGGTGAAACTGTTGATGTTACTTGCTCTAATAGTACCGAAAGATATGCCATTATTCATGATCTAGCTGATAGTGCACTTTCTTAGAATATTGCTTTTGCTTACAACAATCTAATGATTTCTTTACCATAATCTTATGATATCTTTTATGACTTGCATTAATTCCGCTAAAAATTATGTTCCTTTTGAAGTGTCTGGGAGCTTTAGTTGCATGATGCTATTATACATCTTGAAATTTCTGAATGGACTGTTGTGGGTAAATATAAGCACCACCCTAATATACATAATTATTCTAATGATATAGGACTAATATGTAATGTTAGGGACTAGTCGTGTAGGATGTACGAAAGCTATAGCAAACACTAATGTTACTGATAATGTGGAGTTTCTGGGGCTACATGAAAATAAAAAATAAACAATTTCTCCTTGTTTCCTTCGTTTCATTTCTAGTAGCTTTGATTTTTCTGGGTCTCTCTTCCTACTAAGGGGACCGTTGGGGCTATCATAGTATGGAGTTTAGTGTTGAACTTTATGATGTGATAGAAGCAACTATGTTGCCTACCCTACTTGGAGGTGATTTTAACTTGGTTAGATTTGCAAAGGAATAAAGTAATGAGGTGGTTAATCATCTGTTAACCCACCTTTTTAATTACCAGGTCATATACATGGATCTTGTTCGAACTTAAACTTGTCAATAGATATTTTACATGGGCCAGTAAACCTTATCCTTGATGCCCTAGATATTCTTTTTGCTACAACTAGTTAGGATCAAATACGTTAAATTTCTCAAAGTTTCAACTAGGGTTGTAAATGATCCTTTTCTTACTCTAGGTGATTCTAAATTCGGTGCCTTTTTTAGACATGCTTATTTATTTATTTTCAAGTTACATCCACTGAAACTTACGCCTTATTTAAGTTCCTAGTCCATTTTGTAACAAAACCCTTTAGTACAGCTCAGAAAACATTACACACCCAATCGCTACTTTTGGTCTGTTTTCTGAGCATGGTCGTCATACAAATCTTATCCCATGCTAACCTCCATCATTCTTTGCTTTTAGTCCTACTGTCTTTGCAGGTTCTACTGACATCCTCTGTCAGTTTGGAAGTGAAGATAGCAAACATTTTATCCCTAATAATAAGAAGGGTAACTTTGAATAAAAGCATTGCCAACAAATGAAAGTGGAAGATGGGACTCAAAGAAAACTACTAATTGATATTTCACATCTTAAAATATGAGCACAACCTACTAGTACACTTTATGCAATGTATAATTATCTATTTGGCAACACCTCAACTTTAAAGCTTTACACTCAAGATATCTCAGCCAATTTATTTGCTACATTCATATACTCTCTAGAAACACTACCAAGTTATGTAGATACTTAAGCATAATATCTAAAATGATACATACAAACACATTATGTAGATCAAGGGCATGCATTAACTCATAAGAGAACCTGAAAATGTTTGTTTGTTCAAATTAAATGGGAAATCATTATAACAAAAGATTTTGTCAAACAACCCAAATTAGATAGTACAAAAAATTGCAAAAAATTTAGTTTCAATTAACACTATATTTTTGTAATCATAAATATTAAAATTGTAAGGCGGATTGTATCGTAATATAAATAATTATTTTTGCCTTGTTAATGATACTATTTCTGCCAAAATGTAGTTGCTCATACGGTACATATGAAAACATCATGCATTAAAGGCAAGCTGAATTATTATAAAGTAAAAAAGTTGAGTATAAATCTTGTTCCGGAGAACAAATATTTAGATTCAGTCGAACTTCGTCGGTGCATTGGCATAGTCTAGAACCGCCTAGAGGAGATACAACAGACTCGTGTGACACTTGGGGTGAACTTGTTGGTGTATTGTTGGAGTTGGTCACGAGCCGCCGAGTTTCCTTCAGGAAGTCGTTGCCAACCTCCAGACCAAGCTGTATGAGATGGATGACAAGTTCAAGAAGGTATTTCTTGTAATTGGTGCTCAACAGGTTCGTGCATAGCTTGGGGATGGTGAGATTGTGCATGTCGTACAAGGTGTTTGTGGCGCGGTCGAGGAGGCAAAGCTTGTACTTGTTTTGGATTTCCCAACACTTCATGGTGACCTTGTCCATCTACTCCATCATGCAATGCCCGGAGCGGAGGGGTGTCACACCCGTCACCACGGCCCGAGCTTGTTCCTCGTCCATGTTGTCGCTAACTAGCTTCTTGACATCTTCGAGTTTACTGAGTTTGTGCTCCTTCGCGACTTCAATGGCGTCTGTCTCCGCTTGTGATCCTTTGCAGCTGCAAATGCAACATTCTTTAGAGAACCTCACACAGTCCCAGGTATCTAAATCGAGACTTCTTCATTTATATTGGCCATGGAAGCAATATAGAAATATCTCTTTGTTAGAATCTGGCATGTAAATTTCGTTGTTCACATTGTTATATATACACACATGGAGAAAGAATCTTGTCCCATATGAATATGGGTTGATCTTGCGGGTGTTTCACCGCTTTAGCCATATCATTCATATCCAGACTCCGATTGCGTGTTCTTCACCTCGCCTTGAATCTATCAGCTTACTCTTGATCATCACATTGGTTTCCACATCATTGGCCAACAAACATTCGGAGGAACATCGACAACCACCACGCGTCCATCACCCATGACTACGTCATCAACAATGACCACTTCACCTTTTGACACCTTCACCGGAAGCAAGGCCAATACCTACTTCGTCAAGGCTAAAGGTGGCGTGAGGTATCACTCCGTCACAAGCTTTGCCTTTCACCTTGCCATTACCTTCTTTAGCCATTCTACCGATTTTGTTGATCCTATTGAGACTAGCTATTTGAGTATTGCCACCATAGTGACATTTTCATATACATCATTGCTATCTTGAGCATCGCATAGTGAGCATACATCTTTTGGTGTTCTTGAGCATCTATCATTGCTATCTTGAGCATCATGTACATCTTCATCATCTTTATCGAGAAAAATGTACATCTTCATCATATACATCATTGCTATCTTGAACATCATATACATCTTCTGGTGTTCTTTGTACTAACTTGACAGTTAATGAGTAGATCGGAAGTTTCCCCGTAAAAAAAAGTAGTTTGCACATCACTTGGTATCTTGTGTACATGACTAAACTTATAGAGAATTTCTTTTCCCTTTATTTAGAGTAGAATCAGGAGAATTTGTGGACGGACGTGTTCATCTCAGTTCATGTGTACAGCCGATTTCCTCTGCATCATGTGGTGAGAGGCCAGAGAGTACAGCTACTCAGTCCCTGTGCAGGGTGAAGCTGTCGTACACCTTGCCGTCGCTGGACCGCCGGTACTCAAACTGGAGTGACCTGGCGTCGGACGCCGTGAGCTTGCCGAAACCGTAGTCCATCTCCCGGTACACGCTCCACGGCGGGGCCTCGGCGGTGAAGCTGCTCAGGTGGCTGCCGCCGCCCCCGACGACGACGTGGACGGTGCCGTGCCCGTCCGGCACGCACCTCTCCTCGTAGACAGGGCACGTCCGCTCGTACTGGTGGACGTGGCCGTAGAAGGCGACGTCCACCCGGTGCCACCGCCACAGCCCCTCCAGGCTCTGCCGCGCCATGGGCTCCGCGAACGCCCCGTCGTAGCCGTAGAAGAAGCCCGAGGAGTAGCCGAGGACACGGTGCGCGATGAAGACCAGCCACGGCTGCTTCGCCCGGTCCACGCTGCCCAGGCAGCGGTCGAGAAACCTGTACTGTACTGCTCCGTGCCCTCCCGCCAGTCGTGCTCGCTGTCCGCCACGCAGAACCGGAACATCCCGTAGTCCATGGAGTACCAGTAGTTGTCCCTCTTCTCCGTCGGCGCGTAGTATATGGTCTCGGCCGGCACCCCGCACTCCCCGCCGGAGTCCGTGCTGTTGTACAGCGACCCGCTGTTGGGGAAATCTCGCTCGTGGTTCCCGCTGCAACGTCGGTCGATCACAGAGTCATCCAAGTTATTATCAGAGTGAAATGATTCTAGATCATGAATCTGAAAGAACCGGACGAACAAGTGTACCTTGCGATCATGTAGGGTACTCGAGAGGTGATTGGCTCGACCTGCTGCGTGAACTGATCCCACTGCGACAGATAGCCGTTAGCGTAGGAGATGTCGCCGATGTGGAACACGATGTCGGTGTTGTCGAGGTCCCTGATCAGCGCGTCGGTGGTGTTGAGTGACGCAGGCTGGTAATTCTGGTACTCGTTGCTTCCGTCTCTCTCGTCCTACAAACCAGGGCAGCAGCATATGTAAATTCAGAAGGATCGCCCATTTGGCACACCTAAAATGTCTACGACAATTGCAACCTGAATTAGCAGGTGTTGTCAACCATATGCTTACCTTTCCCATGTCACCGAAAATAACAACCCGCTGCAGTGACTTTTCCCCGGGATAAGGAGGTGCTCTGAAGGATTTGGGCTTGCCCCATATAACTTTTCCACCATGGAGCGTGTGTGCGATTTTGTAGTAGTATCTGCAAGAGAGAAACTGCATTGTCAGACCAGTATTTGTATTTCTCATAACTGAGACAAACTCTTTGTACAACATAGGGCTGGAATTTACTCTTTCTTTGGTGATAGATTCTTCAGGAAAGCTGTGTGTATGAAGCCTGGATCCCTCCAACCAACACTACGAACATGTTCTCCTGCGCGACCAAAAGTACAAATCAGTTAACAAACATTCAGAACCCAGTGTACTTGTCATGGCTATCGGACAGCATAACACCGAAATTTACTACTAAATGGAACCAATTCAAACCAAAATAGGATTGCGCAAACAACGTCAGCAAAACTAAAATGCAAAGAGACTGTTACAGGCATCATACCACAGAGGCTCTCGCGACCAAAGGTGACAGTGTCAGCTGTCGCGTGCACAGGATGGCTCCCTTTCATGCCCCATTCAACAAAGGGGTGCGCCTCACTGATGCCATACCCACTTGTCCATGTGACAGTCATCTAGCATGACATGGCAGAAACCCACCCACGGTTCAGGGAAGTTTTAACAGCAGATATATATAAACGATATGAAGTGCCAGCAAAACCCCACCTCGTTCCATGTTTTCCCGAGCGCTAGACGTGGGTAAACCGGGGCTTTCGGGTTCGCGAAGACGATCCTGTTCGACACCGCCATGAGCGCTGGCTGCAGATGGATTGGATGAAGTCGGTGTGATTCTCTGAATGATGGACAGATAGAAAGTGGATAGAATAGCAAGACGTGATGTGTTGTTAGAGCATAATTGGTTTGATGCCAACATTTGGCATTGCCAAATTTTGGCAAGCCAACATTTGCCAAAAGCAAAAGTTGCCAAATATTGGCAATCTTTTGTGAGGTTGGCAAGAAAAATTGGTAGCCAATCAATCATTAGCCAACATTGGGTATTTGCCAAATATTGGCATGCCAACTTTTGGCATCAAACCAATCATGCTGGTTGATCACATTTGAGAGTCCACCGGTGAAGAACCCGAAGGAGAAATCCTGGCGCTGGTTGATCAACTGGAACCTGAGAGCCCCTTGCCCTGACTTGTTATAACCTGACGAGTAATTCGCAAACTGATACTGAAACCAGCACAAAGAAATAATTCAAGTCAAGACTTGGCACTCCCATTCAAACTCTGAAGAATGTGAAGATTGCTCTGCTCAGTGTATATGGCACGCACCTTTATTGGCGCCGAGCAGATCGCAGGGCCAGGGCCTGACCCGTGGGAACCAGGGCACGTGGACGCGCTGCAGGAAAGAGCAAGAAGTAATTTGATGAGGGGTTCATCACTCGGTCGGACCACAGTTGAAAATCTGAGCATTCAGAAAACGGAAATGGACCAAAGAAATGAGGTAAACGGGAATCAGGCTTGCATAATCACGCGTGCATATTCCATGGAATGTACCATCAGTTTGACCTGGGGCAGGGCAGTGGGCACGCGCGGTGTAAAGGCAGAGCGATAAGAGTGGGCGCACGTCAGCAGTGGAGGAATATCGACGACACGGCACGTGACCATCTCTCTCGCTCCATGGGTTGACTTGACTTGAATAATGGAGGTACATGCACGATTGATCGATCGATCTTTGGCACTTTGTACCAAGGCGATTGGGAGGACGGAGGATGCACACACGGCCAGGCTGGGTGCGTCGAGAAAACGGCCGGCCGCCGGCAAACCAAGCATCCATCCCAGGTCGACTGGAAGACAACTGGCTGCTAGTCAGCTAGTGCGATGTGTTGGGCCAACTGGCTAAGGAAGTAAGGATGAAGGATGCATATGCATGCCAGGGCGGGAATGAAAGCGACATGCTTCATCAATGCGCACGAACGCTCCAGAGCTCAGCCGGCCGTGCAGGACGACGGCAAAGGATCGAGTTCCAAGTTTCAGAGTAATATTTGCGGAGTTTCTCAAGAATCGGAACGACAATAGCTTGAAGAGTACCATGTTTGTGCACAGTACAGCTTCTACTCTACGTGCTAGAGCTAAAGCAGAAGCAGGCGCTGCCTACGTACCTACCGGCCTCCAGAACTGACAACTGTGGACATGGAGTGGCCACTGCTACTGCTAGAGCTAGTAAAAAGCGGCAAGGAAAAGAAAGAGGTGCAGGGAGGAAGGTCCAAGGTGCTGCGTACCCGCGAGCCGAGGAGGTTGGGCGACGCGCGCACGGCGGCGGAGGCGTCCATGGCGACGCGGGCGCGGTGGATGGCGATCCGCGACAGCGGGTGCACACCGTGCCCGTCGGCGCCTCCGCCCCAGCACGCGGCGAGGGCGACGGCGAGCAGGAGCAAGGGCAGGCACGGGGCGAGGCGGGCGCCTCTCATGTCTGCTTGCTTGCTCTTGTGTATGAGCTGGGAACGGGCGGCCGGCTTTCCTTTCTTTTATGGAAGAAAGGAGCAGGGCTCCGTGCCGCGACAGGAGAGAACACGACTGCGCCTGCGCCTGCGCGAGAGAGGAGAGGGGGCGGGTCGACATGGTGTTGACTCTGCAACGTGTTAGGGCGGCTTTCCCCGGTTTTTTGTATTTAACCAGAGGAGACGGGATTCGGGGTGATGCGTCCACATGACACACGAGAGTTTTCCACGAGGGCTATGTCGTTACCCACGTAAAACCATCTTCACAACAAATGTGTCGTTATAGTTCTCCCTTTAAAACATCCTACTTGTTGCAATAACCGCATTTTTCGCAACAGAGGTCCTGCTGCCGAAATTTTGGCAACAGAGGTGTTGCTGCAATTTTTATTTATTTTTTTGCAACAGAGGTGTGGCTGCAAAAAAATATATATTTCTTTTTTGCAACAAAGATCCCGTTGAAGAAATTTCCTGCAAGTCAGGATGTGCTTGTTGCTATTGACTTCGTTCTAAAGTTCACATATGTGCTTCTGTTGTTGACTTCGGCACGGTCTCTTAACCTTTCCTCATCGACGTCCTTCGGTACCTGGGGCTCGAAAGATGTTGGATCGAGTGGATTGTCATCCTCATGTCCACCTCCAGCATGGGGGGTCCTCATCAATGGTTCCCTAGTCTCCAATCGCCCATGCCTGCGGCCTGCGCCAGGGAGCCCCCATCTCCCCCGTGCTCTTCACGACAATCAGTGAACTTGCACCTATTCGTTCCCTTTTTGGTCATTTGTTGAAGATGCTCAATTTTTTTAAGTACGCAAAAGATAGAAGATTTAGAGTTCAGGCCAAAGGCCAGATTACAAAACATAACTCTTGTGGCATAAAGAGCATCTACAACCAGGCGCCCTATATCCGTCTCATACGTCCGGGCAGGCTGCCCGATCACTGACCGGTCACAAAATACCTACCCAACCGGAGCTCTCAAACGGGCCTCAAACGCCAGACTGACTGGCACCCCTCATATCCGTCTCAAATGTAGGGCGGGTATGAGGCGGTCCGGGCACGCCCGCCATGTCAGCCCGGCCCACCGCTGGCCCATCGCGACCCCACAAAAAACCCCGTCCGGCAGAAAGCCTAGCTCACACAACTCCGCTCCACTCCCCTCCCCTTCCCGACACTTTCATTTACCAAATCTTCCAAATCCTTAGCGCCGGCGAGCATGTCCAACACCGACAGCCACTCCGACGGCAGCTCCGGAGACGAGGAGGAGTTGGCGCTCTGTATTGCGCTCGAGCGCTCGCGGGTCAATACGGGCGGCAACTTCAGGTCCGGTGCGACGCCCCCTGTCGCCTGTCTCGCCAGCGCCGATGCCGGCGCCGGCCATTCCCGCCCCATGCGCGGACCTGGGAGGCCTGCCAGATCTGCTCCTCCCGCCCGACCGCCTCCTCCACCTCTGGCCGCTGCTTCGCGCGAGCAGCGCTGGGTCTAGTGCCCGCTCAGCCGACGCCATGGATGCGGACTCCAGAGTCGGAGGCACGAGTGCTCGCTGCGAGAGGCAGAGGGATAGGGAGAAGGCGGGCGGGTTCGCCGGATCTACGCAGTCCGCCCGCCGTCGCCGGGTGCCCGACGAGGAGGACCGTCTCTTTGAGTGGGCGTGCCGCCAGTCACTGACTGAGGTGGAGACGAAGGCCCGACGGCTCCGAAGGGTCAACGCCAAGAAGCTCCGGCTCGGCATTGAGCAATCCGAGCGGGATCGGAGGCGGCAGAGGCAGCGAGGTAGGAGACGAGGGTGGCCAAGCTCAAGCACCGGCAAGACCGCGTCGTCCGGCTTGCACGGCTTCATCGTTATCTCCGATTCCTCCTCGTCCTATGGGTCCGACATGGACCCACCTCCTGTCGCGGATTCCTACAGCTGCGCCGGCGACCGGAAGGGCAAAGGGGCGGCGCGGAAGTGGTGAAGATTCGTCTTTATTTCATGTTTTTAGGGTTAGTTTGAACTTGTCCGTAGTATTATGTGAATTATGTGAATTTTGGCTATCTATTTTATGATCCGGATGTGATCTTTTGATGAACCGATTGTGCATTTGTATGTCCACTCATGATCTAGATAGTTTTGCTCAACGTTGCATGGTTTAGTATGAAAATAGGGGACGGAATATGAGATACATAGGTGGGGAGACGCGGATATAGGGAGTGTCCGGTCAGTGTCCGCGGACGCGCCTGGCGTGTACGTGGGTATTTGAGGGGCCGGATTTTCTGAGTTTGGCTGTAGATGCTCTAATGTTACATGAAATGCTTGTTGGAAATATGCCCTAGAGGCAATAATAAAATGGTTATTATTATATTTCTTTGTTCATGATAATTGTCTGTTATTCATGCTATAATTGTGTTATCCGGAAATCGTAATACACGTGTGAATACATAGACCACAACATGTCCTTAGTAAGCCTCTAGTTGACTAGCTCATTGATCAATAGATAGTCATGGTTTCCTGACTATGAGCATTGGATGTCATTGATAACGGGATCACATCATTAGGAGAATGATGTGATGGACAAGACCCAATCCTAAGCATAGCTCAAAGATCGTGTAGTTCGTTTAGCTAGAGCTTTTCCAAATGTCAAGTATCATTTCCTTAGACCATGAGATTGTGCAACTCCCGGATACCGTAGGAGTGCTTTGGGTGTGCCAAACGTCACAACGTAACTGGGTGACTATAAAGGTGCACTACGGGTATCTCCGAAAGTGTCTATTGGGTTGGCACGAATCGAGACTGGGATTTGTCACTCCGTATGACGGAGAGGTATCTCTGGGCCCACTCGGTAATGCATCATCATAATGAGCTCAATGTGACCAAGTGTCTGGTCACGGTATCATGCATTACGGTACGAGTAAAGTGACTTATCGGTAACGATATTAAACGAGGTATTGGGATACCGACGATCAAATCTCGGGCAAGTAACGTACCGATTGACAAAGGGAATTGTATACGGGATTGATTGAATCCTCGACGTCGTGGTTCATCCGATGAGATCATCGAGGAGCATGTGGGAGCCAACATGGGTATCCAGATCCCGCTGTTGGTTATTGACAGGAGAGGCGTCTCGGTCATGTCTGCATGTCTCCCGAACCTGTAGGGTCTACACACTTAAGGTTCGGTGACGCTAGGGTTGTAGAGATATGAGTATGCAGTAACCTGAAAGTTGTTCGAAGTCCCGGATGAGATCCCGGACGTCACGAGGAGTTACGGAATGGTTCGGAGGTAAATAATTATATATAGGAAGTCAAGTTTCGGTCATCGGGAAAGTTTCGGGGGTCACCGGTATTGTACCGGGACCACCGGAAGGGTCCCGGGGTCCACCGGGTGGGGCCACCTATCCCGGAGGGGCCCATGGGCTGAAGTGGGAGGGGAACCAGCCCCTGGTGGGCTGGTGCGCCCCCCTTGGGCCCCCCTGCGCCTAGGGTTGGAAACCCTAGGGGTGGGGGGCGCCTCCACTTGACTTGGGGGGCAAGCCACCCCCTTGGCCGCCACCCCCCCTTGGAGATTGCATCTCCTAGGGCCGGCGCCCCCCTTAGGGGGCCTATATAAAGAGGAGGGGAGGGGGAGGGAGGGCAGCCGCACCCATGCTCTTGGCGCCTCCCTCTCCCCCTGCTACACCTCTCCCTCTCGCAGAAGCTTGGCGAAGCCCTGCCGAGATCGCTGCTGCATCCACCACCACGCCGTCGTGCTACTGGATCTTCATCAACCTCTCCTCCCTCCTTGCTGGATCAAGAAGGAGGAGACGTCTTCCTCAACCGTACGTGTGTTGAACGCGGAGGTGCTGTCCGTTCAGCACTAGGATCATCGGTGATTTGGATCATGACGAGTACGACTCCCTCAACCCCGTTCTCTTGAACGCTTCCGCTCGCGATCTACAAGGGTATGTAGATGCACTCCTCTCTCTCGTTGCTAGATGAACTCATAGCTTGATCTTGGTGAAAGCATAGAAATTTTTTATTTTCTGCAACGTTCCCCAACAGTGGCATCATGAGCTAGGTCTATGCGTAGTTCTCTTGTTGGGGAACGTTGCATAAAATAAAAATTTTCTCCTAGGGGGGTGGCAGCCAAGGGGGAAAACTTGTCCCCCAAGGCAAGTGGAGGCGCCCCCTACCCTAGGGTTCCCAACCCTAGGCGCAGAGGGGGGGGGCAGGGGGGCGCACCAGCCCATCAGGGGCTGGTTCCCCTCCCACTTCAGCCCATGGGGCCCTCCGGGATGGGTGTCCCCACCCGGTGGACCCCCGGGACCCTTCCAGTGGTCCCGGTACAGTACCGGTGAACCCCGAAACTTTCCCGATGGCCGAAACTCAACTTCCCATATATAATACTTTACCTCCGGACCATTTCGGAACTCCTCGTGACGTCCGGGATCTCATCCAGGACTCCAAACAACTTTCGGTTTGCTGCATAATCATATCTCTACAACCCTAGCTTCACCGAACCTTAAGTGTGTAGACACTACGGGTTTGGGAGACACGTAGACATGACCGAGACGGCTCTCCGGTCAATAACCAACAGCGGGATCTGGATACCCATGTTGGCTCCCACATGCTCCTTGATGATCTCATCGGATGAACCACGATGTCGAGGATTCAAGCAACCCCGTATACAATTCCCTTTGTCAATCGGTATGTTACTTGCCCGAGATTCCATCGTTGGTATCCCAATACCTCGTTCAATCTCGTTACCGGCAAGTCACTTTACTCATACCGTAATGCATGATCCTGTGACCAGACACTTGGTCACTTTGAGCTCATTATGATGATGCATTACCGAGTGGGCCCAGTGATACCTCTCCATCACACAGAGTGACAAATCCCAGTCTCGATCCGTGTCAACCCAATAGACACTTTCGGAGATACCCGTAGCATACCTTTATAGTCACCCAGTTACGTTGTGACGTTTGGTACACCCAAAGCACCCCTACGGTATCCGGGAGTTACACGATCTCATGGTCTAAGGAAAAGATACTTGACATTGGAAAAGCTCTAGCAAACAAACTACACGATCTTGTGCTATGCCTAGGATTGGGTCTTGTCCATCACATCATTCTCCTAATGATGTGATCCCATTGTCAATGACATCCAATGTCCATAGTCAGGAAACCGTGACTATCTGTTGATCAACGAGCTAGTCAACTAGAGGCTCACTAGGGACATATTATGGTCTATGTATTCACACGTGTATTACGATTTCCGGATAATACAATTATAGCATGAATAAAAGACAATTATCATGAACAAGGAAATATAATAATAATCCTTTTATTATTGCCTCTATGGCATATTTCCAACATCTCTTTGCACGAGTAGAACACAATTTGTTGTGGGCGTAGATGTTGTCAACTTTCTTGCCACTACTAGTCTTATCTTGCTTCGGCGGCATCGTGGGATGAAGTGGCCCGGACCGACCTTACATGTACGCTTACGTGAGACAGGTTCCACCGACTGACATGCACTAGTTGCATAAGGTGGCTAGCGGGTGTCTGTCTCTCCCACTTTAGTTGGAGTGGATTCGATGAAAAGGGTCCTTATGAAGGGTAAATAGAAGTTGGCATATCATGTTGTGGGTTTTACGTAGGTAAGAAAACGTTCTTGCTAGAACCCTATTGTAGCCACGTAAAACATGCAACAACAATTAGAGGACGTCTAACTTGTTTTTGCAGCATATGCTTTGTGATGTGATATGGCCAAAAGTTGTGATGAATGATATATATGTGATGTATGAGATCATGTTCTTGTAATAGGAATCACGACTTGCATGTCAATGAGTATGACAACCGGCAGGAGCCATAGGAGTTGTCTTAATTATTGTATGACCTGCGTGTCAATGATTAAACGCCATGTAATTACTTTACTTTATTGCTAAACCATTAGCCATAGTAGTAGAAGTAATAGTTGGTGAGTGACGGTGTCCTGGACTAGGGGGTACTCAACGCGCCGTCTCCCGATCAGTTGGATTGGGCCGAGGACCCCCATGGCCGTATACTCATGGGCCAGTCCGGACAGTTGCCGCATACAAGGAAGAATCAACAAGACTTGGCGATCAAGACAAGGACTCCTCCCCAACCGGCGTATTCGGCTAGGACTCTTGTTATCCTAGGCCTCTGGTGCATTATATAAACCGGGGCCAGGCTAGTCGATAGACATATACAACAACCATCATACCATAGGCTAGCTTTTAGGGTCTAGCCTCTATGATCTCGTGGTAGATCTACTCTTGTACTATCCATATCATCAATATTAATCAAGCAAGACGTAGAGTTTTACCTCCATCGAGAGGGCCCGAACCTGGGTAAAACATCGTGTCCCTTGCCTCCTGTTACCATTGATCCTAAGACACACTGCTTGGGACCCCCTACCCGAGATCCGCCGGTTTTGACACCGACATTGGTGCTTTCATTGGGAGTTCCGCTGTGTGATTGGTGAAAGGATCAATGGCTCGACTGCAGGTCAACTGCGACGTCGGCTTCTTCGTCACCAGCTCGACTGGTCACCTTGGCTTGACTCAGGACTGCGCCCTACCTCCGATCGTCATGTTCGGATGAAGTCCTTCATCAACACCAAACTCCGATCTCTATCAAGATCATGGAGGAGTCATCCATTGAGCTCGGGGGCTCAACGTCAACATTGCCCTTAGGCGACCGTGCTGTTTTTCTGGACAACAAACTTGTATCTACCGCCACCGCCTCCTCGAGTGTCGCCTAAACGATTACTTCGATGGAATTATGCGGAATTAAGTCTACAACAACCCTGCAAAAATTTCGTCGAGTTCCGGTGGAGGAATCTCCGGCAATCTCCGATATACCGGAGCCCTGTTGAATCCGGACGAGAATCCGGACGAGTTTAGGGCGTGGTATCCAGCGTCTAGCTCGGATGTCCTTTGGAGGATCCAGCCATTGATTTGCTGCGGAATTCCCTTATCTACCACATGCCAAAAATTCAGCTCAATCCGACCGTCCAAACTCCGGGAAACTTCCGATTAGTGCATCACTTTTTGGATCTATTTTCTGCGTGAAAACGAATCCGACCCGAGTTCGTCCTTTTTATGAACGGGATTTCGGACATCCTTTTTGAAGGAAGTTTTGTATGGGGTATTGTGTTTTGTTCCCGAACACATCCCACTAACTTTAAGATCTTTTGAACACGATCTTCAACATCATGCTGGTGTCAAACCAGTCCGGCAATATTGCTCCACGGCTGCCGACCTGCGCTAGACACATCGTCACTTTGTTGAGCCAAGCTCAACTTCTTCGGATCATCATCTTGGCAAGCCGAACAAGAGTCCGGCATCGCGAAGGATAACTCATCACCAACATCGCCGCCCCACGGATTACACGGAGCGGGCATACCGGCATCGCCGCACGGTCGCTTCATCAAGCCGGCATCGACCACGTCACGACCTGCATCGGCAAGGCTGCACTATTGCTTCTTCAAGCTAGTGTCCATCACGCCGACCTACTTCGACATCTCGGCTGGACTAGGGGCTTCGCCATCTCTTCATCAACTTACTCCGGACACTTCGGCATCACTAGCCGACCAGGCATGGGTGCGCGGATCGAGTCCCAATTTTGGGAATCACCTTCCTTCGGATTGCTACAACAAATAAACCAGGTTCTATTAATCCTAGTATTTCTTTTTGCTTGTTTGGGTTAAATTTTTCCCAAGGAATTATTACTCTGGTTAGTCCAGCATATGTACACAGGTCTATCAAATGGTGGCCGCATTATCGACGGTCGCACGATGGTTCGGCCAGTTTCCGTACACAGTTCAGCGAACGCCGCATCCGGAACTCGGACCGACCTGTGAATCCAGGCTTTGCCACGCCTTTATTGCATTACGCCGTCGACCTGCATCGACATCGACTTCGGCGCCAGGCCATATTTCTTTTACTACTCACTTTGCATAAATTATTTATTTTGCAACATTTTTTTAATTCCTATTATTACTATTATCCCCGGTCTGCACTATTTTTTGTGCACAGGAAATTGATCCAGCCGGACTATATCCTTTGACGTCACCTCGGCTGGACGGGGGGCTTCGTCAACACTTCATTACCCCATGCCGGGGACTTCAGCATCACTCTGCCGTCCTGCATTGACCGTGCTATGTCACCACTTCAGAGTGTCGAGCTCCTTGCTCCGCCACCTCGGGACCGGCTTGGGGGATGGAACCTTGTCCCGCATCAAGCTCAGACCGCGTCGTCAATACCGAACACATTAACCAGCTAAGTTGCCGTCATGCTCAAAGTTTTAAATTTCTAACTTGCATTCGGTTCGACCAAGAATTATACTTTTTTGTAAAAAAGTTGCTTGTAAAATTTTTCCTTGTCGAAACTTTGTTCGCACACACTTGACGCGCTACCCACGCTCATTATACCTGGGGGCTTCTTTAACAGAAGCTTATTAATACGGGCTTTATGCCCAACACATGTGTCACACTTCCGCATGTACCTTTTATTCACCATTATATGCATCGATATGACTTAAGTTTTGGCCAAGCTGGGTTGCCTGGCTCCTGTGCTTACCCCTACGTTCCCGATTGTTCGGCTAGGTGGTAAAGGGAGCACCTCTGCGATTGTTACTGTCGGGTCAGCCGGATGTGTACCTCAGACTGGGTGAAGCCGAAAGCTAGCGTTCTTAAGGGAATACTCGGTCGGTGAACTAAAGAAGATTTCTTACCTATTTATTTACCTGCCCCCAGATGTTTTTCTGCTCTTTTCGTAGTCCGGACATGCACTTTAGGGCATGCCTCCCAGGGAAAGGAACCCCTAACGGAACTATTCTCCCTGGAAGATGTTTCTTACTAACCATGTAATATAACATAACTAGTTGGGCACTTGTCTGATAAAGCACTAATGACCCCTACGCCTGGTCTCCACGCATGCCCCGGTTTTTATAACCGCGAGGGTATTCGGACACACTCCGGACTATTGGGTCCAGAGGTTGAAGCGAAAAGGTCCGCTACGACAAACGATCTACAATCCGGCTAGAAGGCATTCTACATGTCACCTTACATTTTATAGTCAACTTTTACCCAAGTCGCTTGGGGGCTCTTATGTTTATTTGAGCCGTTTCATACTAAATGTTTTTCTTCTTAGCCGTTGCAAAGTTAAAGCACGGCAGAAGCACTTTTTTTCTAAAGTCCAATTTTCGGATTGGCACCGAACACTTGATCTTGTTCGGACGTCATGTTTTTACTGACGTTTTTTGGTTTTCCAAGCTTTTGGCACTTTTAACTATTTGTGTGTTTTCAGCACAAGTCTCGCAGTGCAACGTCGGATACCTTTAGAGATTCGGCAAAAACATTCTCGGATATTGCTATATATGCATCAGCTTCGAATTGTGTCTTCGGTCAATAGTTGGGTTGCCCGGCTCCCGCGCTTGCTTCCTACGTTCCGCTTTGTTCGGCTAGATGTGCAAAGGGAGAACCATTGCGATTGTGCTTCCAGCTCGCATGGTCAAGCACCTCAGTGGAGAAAGCCGAAAACTGACTGTCACAATAGGTGTAAACTGGTCAGCGATCCGATGACTATATTAAATGATGGGCCATTCATAACATTGGCCGAAGTGTTTCCGGCTTGACCTCGACTGTCGCCGAACACTACCGGGGGCTATTAACTGACCTCCCAAACTAAATCCTCGATCTTTTGCTCTTACATTGGAGCCGAGGTTTCATGATCATGCTTAGCATGACAACCCAAAGAAAGGAACTGATAGCGGGACTATTTTCTTTGGAAGACATTTCTTCTGTTAAACAGCAATATAACATATCTCTCTACGTACCTTTGTTTAGAAAGCCGTATGACCAGATTGCCTTGTTTGTCGTAAATCTTTGCTCTCATAAAGGCTTTATAAAGTAGGACAAACACTCCTGGCTACCGGCCGAGGAGGTTGAAGCCCATGGTCGGTCAACAAAGTTTTGTACAATGCGGATCCGAGCATTAATGACATAAAGTACTTCGATACATTGAGTCATTACACATAATTTGTGATTTTACTGTGGATATTGATCCTTAATTCGGCCACCCGTGCCCGCATTAAGGCTCGGGGGCTACTGGGCTTCGGGCTTATTATTTACAAATATTAAAGGGGCACATTGATCCCCTGATCTGGTGTTGCCACCCGACCAGTGTCTCGGGGGCTACTGCATTGCTTGTTCTATGCAGAAAGTTTTAAGTGCAATACAGTTTCCGAGGAGATTTTGATCCTCAGGTTGGTCGGCCGCACCCAACCTAAGTCTCGAGGACTGAGCACACCGCTTTTTGTGTCCTGAAGTATTCTGCCGAGCTAGGACTTGATCCTTATACCGATTTTGCAAATCAACCTGAGTCTCAACGGCTACGGGGATCAGCGGTCTTATGTCATCCTTCAGTTGCATCTCGGGTTTTAGACCGATACATACCTTGAGGGCTACTGGCTATATATCTCGTCAGAGAATAAATTACATCAATAAAAAACATTGACCAAAAATCAGCCCATGACCGAGGTGCTTAACCACCTCGGAAGCAGTTCGACATATAGCTCGGATGCAAATGGCTGGCTCCTTAGAGGGCATTTCCGGCATTAAGCTCGGTTAAACTCCTTCAAACTTCTTTGAACCAAGGTGATTTATGACACCTCGGATAAAGTCTGACGTTGGAGCTCGGATACATAGTCCGGCGTTGGAGCTTGGATACAGTCTGGCGTTGGAGCTCGGATACATAGTCCGGCGTTAGAGCTGGGAAGCAGTCCGGCATTGGTGCTCGGCTGCAAAAGATACCTCGAATGCAGTCCGGCGTTGGAGCTCGGACGCAAGAGGACGTTGCCACCCGGGAACAACTTCAAACCCGAGGCATGGCATAAAAATAACAAGGCATTGATAAAGGCCGTAAACTTAAAGGGGCTCCTCAGATACCCAAGGCGTAAACTCGTCGAATGCATTTCGGCGATCCTCAAGATAGAAGATGAGAAGATTTGTTGAACCAATTTTCAAGACCGGCAACCGAAGATGAAGAACAGTTCGGAAGAATCGAGGAGCGTCCCTAACTTGAAGACCGGTTCAGGGGGCTACTGACGGTGTCCTGGACTAGGGGGTACTCAACGCGTCGTCTCCCGATCAGTTGGATTGGGCCAAGGACCCCCATGGCCGTATAATCATGGGCCAGTCCGGATAGTTGCCGCATACAAGGAAGAATCAACAAGACTTGGCGATCAAGACAAGGACTCCTCCCCCACCGGCGTATTCGGCTAGCACTCTTGTTATCCTAGGCCTCTGGTGCATTATATAAACCGGGGCCAGGCTAGTCGATAGACATATACAACAACCATCATACCATAGGCTAGCTTTTAGGGTTTAGCCTCTACGATCTCGCGGTAGATCTACTCTTGTACTATCCATATCATCAATATTAATCAAGCAGGACGTAGGGTTTTACCTCCATTGAGAGGGCCCGAACCTGGGTAAAACATCGTGTCCCTTGCCTCCTGTTACCATTGATCCTAAGACGCACTGCTTGGGACCCCCTACCCGAGATCCGCCGGTTTTGACACCGACAGTGAGCAACTTCATGGAGACACGATGATGGAGATCATGGTGTCATGCCGGTGACGAAGATGATCATGGAGCCCCGAAGATGGAGATCAAAGGAGCTATATGATATTGGCCATATCATGTCACTATTTGATTGCATGTGATGTTTATCATGTTTTTGCATCTTGTTTACTTAGAACGACGGTAGTAAATAAGATGATCCCTCATAATAATTTCAAGAAAGTGTTCCCCCTAACTGTGCGCCGTTGCGAAAGTTCGTTATTTCGAAGCACCACGTGATGATCGGGTGTGATAAATTCTAATGTTCACATACAACGGGTGTAAGACAGATTTACAAATGCATAAACACTTAGGTTAACTTGACGAGCCTAGCATGTACAGACATGGCATCGGAACACAAGAGACCGAAAGGTCGAACATGAGTCGTATGGAAGATACGATCAACATGGAGATGTTCACCGATGATGACTAGTCCGTCTCACGTGATGATCGGACACGGCCTAGTCGACTCGGATCATGTATCACTTAGATGACTAGAGGGATGTCTAATCTGAGTTGGAGTTCATTAAATAATTTGATTAGATGAACTTAATTATCATGAACTTAGTCTAAAATCTTTACAAAAATGTCTTGTAGATCAAATGGCCAACGCTCATGTCCACCTCAACTTCAACGCGTTCCTAGAGAAAACCAAGCTGAAAGATGATGGCAGCAACTATACGGACTGGGTCCGGAACCTGAGGATCATCCTCATAGTTGCAAAGAAATATTATGTCTTAGAAGCACCGCTAGGTGAAGCTCCCATCCCAGAGAACCAAGACGTTATGAACGCTTGGCAGTCTCGTGCTGATGATTACTCCCTCGTTCAGTGCGGCATGCTTTACAGCTTAGAACCGGGGCTCCAAAAGCGTTTTGAGCAACACAGAGCATATGAGATGTTCGAAGAGCTGAAAATGGTTTTCCAAGCTCATGCCCGGGTCGAGAGATATGAAGTCTCCGACAAGTTCTTCAGTTGTAAGATGGAGGAAAATAGTTCTGTCAGTGAGCACATACTCAAAATGTCTGGGTTGCACAACCGCTTGACTCAGCTGGGAGTTAATCTCCCGGATGACGCGGTTATTGACAGAATCCTTCAGTCGCTTCCACCGAGCTACAAGAGCTTTGTGATGAACTTCAGTATGCAGGGGATGGAAAAGACCATTCCTGAGGTATATTCAATGCTGAAATCAGCGGAGGTAGAAATCAAAAAGGAACATCAAGTGTTGATGGTGAATAAAACCACTAAGTTCAAGAAAGGCAAGGGTAAGAAGAACTTCAAGAAGGACGGCAAGGGAGTTGCCGCGCCCGGTAAGCCAGTTACCGGGAAGAAGTCAAAGAATGGACCCAAGCCTGAGACTGAGTGCTTTTATTGCAAGGGAAGTGGTCACTGGAAGCAGAACTGCCCCAAATACTTAGCGGACAAGAAGGCCGACAACACCAAAGGTATATGTGATATACATGTACTTGATGTGTACCTTACCAGTACTCGTAGTAGCTCCTGGGTATTTGATACCGGTGTCGTTGCTCATATTTGTAACTCAAAGCAGGAGCTGCGGAATAAGCGGAGACTGGCGAAGGACGAGGTGACGATGCGCGTCGGGAATGGTTCCAAGGTCGATGTGATCGCCGTCGGCACACTACCTCTACATTTACCTACGGGATTAGTTTTAAACCTCAATAATTGTTATTTAGTACCAGCTTTGAGCATGAACATTGTATCTGAATCTCGTTTAATACGAGATGGCTACTCATTTAAATCCGAGAATAATGGTTGTTCTACTTATATGAGAGATATGTTTTATGGTCATGCCCCGATGGTCAATGGTTTATTCTTAATGAATCTCGAACGTGATGTTACACATATTCATAGTGTGAATACCAAAAGATGTAAAGTTGATAACGATAGTCCCACATACTTGTGGCACTGCCGCCTTGGTCACATTGGTGTCAAGCGCATGAAGAAGCTCCATGCTGATGGACTTTTAGAGTCTCTCGAGAATCATTTGACACATGCGAACCATGCCTCATGGGGAAAATGACCAAGACTCGTTCTCCGGAACAATGGAGCGAGCAACCAACTTATTGGAAATCATACATACTGATGTGTGCGGTCCGATGAGCGTTGAGGCTCGCAGAGGATATCGTTATGTTCTCACTCTCACTGACGACTTGTGTAGATATGGGTATGTCTACTTGATGAAACACAAGTCTGAGACCTTTGAAAAGTTTAAGGAATTTCAGAATGAGGTAGAGAATCAACGTGACCGAAAGATAAAGTTCTTACAATCAGATTGTGGAGGAGAATATTTAAGTCACGAATTTGGCACACACTTAAGGAAATGTGGAATCGTTTCACAACTCACGCCGCCTGGAACACCTCAGCGTAACGGTGTGTCCGAACGTCGTAATCGCACTTTATTGGATATGGTGCGATCTATGATGTCTCTTACCGATTTACCGCTATCTTTTTGGGGATACGCTCTAGAGACAGCTACATTCACTTTAAATAGGGCACCGTCTAAATCCGTTGAGATGACACCGTATGAATTATGGTTTGGGAAGAAACCTAAGCTGTCGTTTCTAAAAGTTTGGGGATGCGATGCTTATGTCAAGAAACTTCAACCTGGAAAGCTCGAACCCAAGTCGGAAAAATGCGTCTTCATAGGATACCCTAAGGAAACCATTGGGTATACCTTCTACCTCAGATCCGAAGGCAAGATCTTTGTTGCCAAGAATGGGTCCTTTCCGGAGAAAGAGTTTCTCTCGAGAGAAGTAAGTGGGAGGAAAGTGGAACTTGATGAAGTACTACCTCTTGAACCGGTGAGTAGCGCAGCTCAGGAAGATGTTCCTGTGGTGCCAGCACCAACTGAAGAGGAAGTTAATGATGATGATCAAGGTACTTCGGATCAAGTTACTACTGCTTCATAGGTCCACGAGGACACGTTCCACACCAGAGTGGTATGGCAACCCTGTCCTGAAAATCATGTTGTTAGACAACGGTGAACCTTCGAACTATGAAGAAGCTATGGCGGGCCCAGATTCCAACAAATGGCTTGAAGCCATGCAATCCGAGATAGGATCCATGTATGAAAACTAAGTATGGACTTTGACAGACTTGCCCGATGATTGGCGAGCGATAGAAAACAAATGGATCTTTAAGAAGAAGACAGACGCGGATGGTAATGTTACCATCTATAAAGCTCGACTTGTCGCTAAGGGTTATCGACAAGTTCAAGGGGTTGACTACGATGAGACATTCTCTCCCGTAGCAAAGCTAAAGTCCGTCCGAATCATGTTAGCAATTGCCGCATACTATGATTATGAGATATGGCAAATGGACGTCAAAACGACATTCCTTAACGGCCATCTTAAGGAAGAACTGTATATGATGCAGCCGGAAGGTTTTGTCGACCCTGAGAATGCTAACAAGGTATGCAAGCTCCAGCGATCCATTTATGGGCTGGTGCAAGCATCTCGGAGTTGGAACATTCGCTTTGATGAGATGATCAAAGTGTTTGGGTTTATGCAGACTTATGGAGAAGCCTGCATTTACAAGAAAGTGAGTGGGAGCTCTGTAGCATTTCTCATATTATATGTAGATGACATACTTTTGATGGGAAATGATATAGAACTTTTGGACAGCATTAAGGCCTACTTGAATAAGTGTTTTTCACTGAAGGACCTTGGAGAAGCTGCTTACATACTAGGCATCAAGATCTATAGGGATAGATCGAGATGCCTCATAGGTCTTTCACAAAGCACATACCTTGATAAGATATTGAAGAAGTTCAATATGGATCAGTCTAAGAAGGGGTTCTTGCCTGTGTTGCAAGGTGTGAAATTGAGCTCAGCTCAATGCCCGACCACGGCAGAAGATAGAGAAAAGATGAGTGTCATCCCCTATGCCTCAGCTATAGGGTCTATTATGTATGCCATGTTGTGTACCAGACCTGATGTAAACCTTGCCGTAAGTTTGGTAGGAAGGTATCAAAGTAATCCAGGCATGGAACACTGGACAGCGGTCAAAAACATCCTGAAGTACCTGAAAAGGACTAAGGATATGTTTCTCGTATATGGAGGTGACGAAGAGCTCGTCGTAAAGGGTTACGTCGACGCTAGCTTCGAATCTGGATGACTCTAAGTCACAAACCGGATATGTGTATATTTTGAATGGTGGTCCAGTAAGCTGGTGCAGTTGCAAGCAAAGCATCGTGGCGGGATCTACATGTGAAGCAGAATACATGGCAGCCTCGGAGGCAGCGCATGAAGCAATCTGGGTGAAGGAGTTCATCACCGACCAAGGAGTCATACCCAATGCATCGGGGCCGATCGCACTCTTCTGTGACAACACTGGAGCTATTGCACTTGCCAAGGAGCCCAGGTTTCACAAGAAGACCAGGCACATCAAGCGTCGCTTCAACTCCATTCGTGAAAATGTTCAAGATGGAGACATAAATATTTGTAAAGTACATATGGACATGAATGTAGCAGATCCATTGACTAAACCTCTCCCTAGGGCAAAACATGATCAACACCAGAACTCTATGGGTGTTCGATTCATCACAATGTAACTAGATCATTGACTCTAGTGCAAGTGGGAGACTGTTGGAAATATGCCCTAGAGGCAATAATAAAATGGTTATTATTATATTTCTTTGTTCATGATAATTGTCTGTTATTCATGCTATAATTGTGTTATCCGGAAATCGTAATACACGTGTGAATACATAGACCACAACATGTCCCTAGTAAGCCTCTAGTTGACTAGCTTGTTGATCAACAGATAGTCATGGTTTCCTGACTATGGGTATTGGATGTCATTGATAACGGGATCACATCATTAGGAGAATGATGTGATGGACAAGACCCAATCCTAAGCATAGCTCAAAGATCGTGTAGTTCATTTAGCTAGAGCTTTTCCAAATGTCAAGTATCATTTCCTTAGACCATGAGATTGTGCAACTCCCGGATACCGTAGGAGTGCTTTGGGTGTGCCAAACGTCACAACGTAACTGGGTGACTATAAAGGTGCACTACGGGTATCTCCAAAAGTGTGTGTTGGGTTGGCACGAATCGAGACTGGGATTTGTCACTCCGTATGACGGAGAGGTATCTCTGGGCCCACTCGGTAATGCATCATCATAATGAGCTCAATGTGACCAAGTGTCTGGTCACGGTATCATGCATTAGTAAAGTACTTACCGGTAACGAGATTAAACGAGGTATTGGGATACCGACGATCGAATTTCGGGCAAGTAACGTACCGATTGACAAAGGGAATTGTATACGGGATTGATTGAATCCTCGACGTCGTGGTTCATCCGATGAGATCATCGAGGAGCATGTGGGAGCCAACATGGGTATCCAAATCCCGTTGTTGGTTATTGACAGGAGAGGCGTCTCGGTCATGTCTGCATGTCTCCCGAACCCGTAGGGTCTACACACTTAAGGTTCGGTGACGCTAGGGTTGTAGAGATATGAGTATGCAGTAACCCGAAAGTTGTTCAGAGTCCCGGATGAGATCTCGGACGTCACGAGGAGTTCCGGAATGGTCCGGAGGTAAAGAATTATATATAGGAAGTCAAGTTTCGGCCATCGGGAAAGTTTTGGGGGTCACCGGTATTATACCGGGACCACCGGAAGGGTCCCGGGGGTCACCGGGTGGGGCCACCTATCCCGGAGGGCCCCATGAGCTGAAGTGGGAGGGGAACCAGCCCCTGGTGGGCTGGTGCACCCCCCTTGGGCCCCCCTGCTCCTAGGGTTGGAAACCCTAGGGGTGGGGGGGCGCTTCCACTTGACTTGGGGGGCAAGCCACCCCCTTGGCCGCCGCCCCCCCTTGGAGATTGCATCTCCTAGGGCCGGCGCCCCCTAGGGGGCCTATATAAAGAGGAGGGGAGGGGGGAGGGAGGGCAGCCGCATCCATGCTCTTGGCGCCTCCCTCTCCCCCTGCTACACCTCTCCCTCTCGCAAAAGCTTGGCGAAGCCCTGCCGAGATCGCTGTTGCATCCACCACCACGCCGTCGTGCTGCTGGATCTTCATCAACCTCTCCTTCCCCCTTGCTGGATCAAGGAGGAAACATCTTCCTCAACTGTACGTGTGTTGAACGCGGAGGTGTTGTCCGTTCAGCACTAGGATCATCGGTGATTTGGATCACGACGAGTTCGACTCCCTTAACCCCGTTCTCTTGAACGCTTCCGCTCGCGATCTACAAGGGTATGTAGATGCACTCCTCTCTCTCGTTGCTAGATGAACTCATAGATTGATCTTGGTGAAAGCGTAGAATTTTTTTATTTTCTGCAACGTTCCCCAAGAATGCTTTGCTCCTGCACGGCTCCAAAGCGAGCACTACTCTTTGAACTTGGCCACCAAGACTCCCACCCGAACGAAACGTTTATAGACGGCGCACTGGCCGAACCATTACGCCGGTCGCGCGCGTCGCGTTCGATGAAGGAGCGATCCTGTGGCCCAGCGCGCTCGTCCCCCTGTAGGCCTACCTTATCCCCTTCTGGTTGTCTTCCTCCTCAACCCGTCTCCTTTCTTTTTTGCATCTCCATGTCCTGGTCCCAGCCATGGACGCGGGCACCCTCGAGCTTGACCTCTCCCCCTCCTCTATCTCTACCTCGCCACCAGAACCACGGTTTTGCACGCCCTCACCACTGCTGTTGCACGGCCCATCCCTGCTACTACTCCAAGCTTTATTTGTCGGGCTTCTGCAGCCGGCGACGGCGCTCGAACGACATTTTTTTTGCTTCAACCGAACGGCGGCTGTGAAACGAGACTAGGGCAGTGCTACAACCGGCAACGTCGGAAGCTACAACCGGCTTTGGTGAAAGCTACAACCAAAGAATAGAAAATTGGATCCAGAGACAAAAAAGCTACAACCACCTATAAGAGTGTTACAATCATTGACAAAAAAGCTTCAAGCCTATATAGAAAAGCTTCAACCATCAACAAGGGAAGCTTCAACCAGCCACTATCAACCGAAAAAGCTGCAACCGTTAAGAAAAAAGCTTCAACCTTAGGGAAAAAAAGATTCAACCGAAAGACATACAAAGTTTCAACCGGGGCACTGCAAGATGAAAAATTTGCAAGCGTTTACAAAATAAGCTTCAAACGTAGTTGAAAAAAGCTTCAATCGACATGATGAAAAGCTTCAATCTGCGAAAAAAGTTTCAACCGACATGAAAAAAGCTTCAACCGGTGTGATAAAAAGCTTCAACCGGCGTGCCAATGGTGAGAGCGGCGGCGTTGAGAGCTGCGGTCGGGGGCACGACATTGCAACGACGGGGTGTGGTAAGACTAGCGGTTGCTAGGTGCCGCAACGACAGCGGGCGTCGGCGTGCTTCAAGGGGGCGTCGTTTTTTGCTACAAGGGGAGTGGCGGCTTCCTGCTGGACCGGCGGCGACGAGGAAGGCGACCGACGGCGAGCACATCCAACAACGTGGGGCGGCGGAGGTCCAGGTGAGGGGGCGGTGGCCAGCGGACGGGCTTCAAGGGAGCGTCGTTTTTTGCTACAAGGGGAGTGACGGCTTCCTGCTGGACCGGCGGCGGCGAGGAAGGCGACCGACGGCGAGCACATCCAGCAGCGTGGGGCGGCGGAGGTCCAGGTGAGGGGGCGGTGGCCGGCGGACGGGAGGACGTCTAGACGACAGGGGCTGCGCGCGGGGAGGAAGAAGGAGATGGGGGAAGTCAACACGAGCAGATCAAACGGCTGGGACTTGTTGCATCGGGCGGCTGGGGGTCGACCGGCCGAACGGTTCGGCCGGTGCGCCGGCGTCTAGCACTGCCCATTTCAAAAATACTCTTAAGCGTTTCGCTTCTTTCAGATTTCCCGAGAGATAAGCATCATCAGAAGACGAGTGGCATTCTCGATTGAGATTGCTTGGCGGCATTTCGGACTCCACCAATCCTTAATTGGATCCACGGCGATCCAATCGTTGAGCTGGACATCAATTTTGCCAATCACTCAGTTTGCAGAATATAAATTATACTCTAGAAAGATAAGGAATTTCTGTACAAGCAGTTTAATCCTATCCTATTAACTATACTAATGTCTGCAAGCTAGTCTAGTTGGCTAGGGTGTGTGGCGCGCAGCTGTCGACGGCGCAGGCCATGATGTCCTTGTAGTCCCTGGTGATGGTGAAGGCGTCGTGCACGGCCCCGTCGTCGCTGTGGATGAACTCGAACCGCATGGACGAGTGGTCGCTGGCGGTGAGCTTGACGTACCCGAAGCTCTCGTTCCTCGCCACGCTCCACTGCGGCCACGCCCCGCCGGCGTAGCTCCTCAGCCTGGCGCCGCCCGTGCCGGCCACGACGTGAATCGTCCCTCCCATCGCCCCCGCGTAGCTGCTCTGCCGGTCTTTGCCCTTGACGGTGCACGTGTTCTCGTAGACGGGGCACGTCCGCTCGTAGTTGTGGACGTGGCCGTAGACGGCGAGGTCGACGCGGTGGCGCTGCCAGAGCGGCTGCAGGGCGCGGCCCATGGGCTCCGCGAAGGAGCCCTCCTGCGCGTAGAAGTCGTTGGAGGAGTAGCCGAGCGGGCGGTGCGCCAGGAAGACGAGCCACGGCTGGTGCTTCCGGTCGGCGCCGGCGAAGCAGGCGTCCAGGAAGGCGTGCTGCTCCGTCCCGGGCCGCCAGTCGTGCTCCGTGTCGCCCACGCAGAAGCGGAACATGCCGTAGTCGGCGGCGTACCAGAACTTGCCCCGGTGCGCCGGAGCCGGCACGTAGAAGTAGGTCTCCGCCGGCACGCCGCACTCGCCGTGCGAGTCGTTGCCGTTGTAGAACCCGCCCGTGTCCATGTATGTCCGCTCGTGGTTGCCACTGCGCGCGCGCACACACACACGTCTGAGCACAGTTCACCTGAATGAACCACCAAATCAAGATTCTCAGGGTGCATGGGTGGACGAACCTGGCGACCATGTAGGGGACCTTGGAGGCGATGGGCTGGATCTGCGCGGTGAATTGGTCCCACTGCGCGAGGAAGCCGTTGGCGTAGGAGAGGTCGCCGATGTGAAACACGGCGTCGTAGTTGGGCAGGTCCTTGACCAGCCGGTCGGTGGTCACCTGCGCGCCGGGCTGGAACCCCTGGAGCTCGCTGCTCCCGTCCTTTGCCCCCTGCAGCCCAGCAACACATACCATTATCAGTGGCCTTGCTTACACACCTGAACATTTATTTTCTCTTGTGATGCAAATTTCTCACGAGCCCCATGTCGCCGAAGACGACGACGCGCTGCAGCGAAGCCTGGCCCGGGTAGGGGGACGCGCGGAAGGTGGCGGCCTTGCCCCACGCCACGGTCCCGTCCTGCAGCTCGTGCCCAATCTGATACGAATACCTGACGAAAAAACACGAGGATGTATGAGTACGAAACAGAGCTTGTAGTAGCATTTCAGAAGTGGAAAACTCTGATTCAACTGTCAGTGTTGATGTTCTTACTCTCTGTTTGGCCAGAGGTCCTTGAGGAACGCGGTGTGGACGAAGCCTGGATCCCTGTAACCCTGTCCGCGGGCCGGGTTACCTGCAATAATTTGGAGTAAAAAAGACGCTCGTCAGACAACACTACCAGAGATAATTTCGACACTCTGAATTAACTGTAGCTACATCCCTGAAGCCGAAGTGTATGAACCCTATACGTACGTACCACAGAGATGGCCTCGTGTGAAGGTGAGCGTGCCGGCGGGTGTCCGCTTGGATGTCTCCTCGCCCTTCATCCTCCACTCCACGAACGGGTACGCCTCGCCGATGTTGTACCCGCTCGTCCACGTCACCGCCATCTGCACGCAGGGCAATCACATGAGCAGGGAACAGAATACACATGTGCAGGCGATCAATATTTTTGGTTCACTAATTTGAGCTCACCTCGTTCCATTGCTTCCCCTGGGACAGCCGCGGGAACACCGGTGCCTTGGGGTTCGCGAAGGAGATCTTGTTCGACACGGCGAGAAGTTTAGGCTGCAGACAAACGCATCATTAAAGTCCGAAGGCATGCATAATTGTTCATACATCGTCACTGACGCTGCACCCTGCAACAGGCTTACATTGTCCTTGCCGCCGGAGAAGAGGCCGAAGGCGTAGTCGGAGCGCTGGTTGATGACGAGGAAGCTGGTGTTGCCGCCGCCGGTGCGCAGGAAATCCGGCTCGCAGTTGCCCAACTTGTACTGCAACAACAACAAACCACAGCAACACATAAAATCAGGAGCAGAGGCCGGTGATGAGACGCACATCCTGGCTGCATGCCTATGTATCTATCCACTGACCTTGATCGGACCCACGGGTAGCCCTGCGGGCGCATCTCCTTCCCCTGCTACCTTGGCGCTCCCGATGCCGGAGCTGCACGCAGACACGATCACAGATTGCACGGACAACTTAACAGATCTCATCATACTAATTAACTGTGGCGATTGTGAGCACTGTTTGCGTAGCGTGCCTACCTGAAATCGGCGGGGGAGAAGAGGCCGATCCAGTGGTCCGAGGAGGGCGACGGCGTCGTGAAGTTGACCGTCACCCACGCCGAATCCTCCCCCTGCAACGCAACGCGGCCGTGCATCCAGTGGCCTGATTAATCAACTGTACTTCATAGGACACGCATGGGCAAATCGTGTACTCACGTCCTTGCCGAGTACGTCGGGGGAGGCGTGGATGGCCGACGCGGAGTCCATGGCGACCTGCGCGGCGGCCAGGTTCAGCGTCGACAGCGGCTGGATATTGTCCGGCGCCGAGTCCTCCACCGTCATGGCCGTGGCGGCGGCGGCCATCAGCAGCAGGGCCGCCACCAGCAGCGCCGGGAGGGCGCTTGCTCCCATCTTTTGCCCTACCAACACGATGCCAACGTTGAACGACACGGGCGGCCGAGGATGGGAGTCACGATTTTATAGGGACTTGTTAATTCAGCTGACTCGTGAGCCGTGACGATACTGTACTTTTCGAAGCAAAATAAGATGTTCTTTTTGGGGAAAAACAAGATGTACCTAGTAGTACGAGTTTGTTATACCGGTTTAACTTTCTTTTCTAGAAAGAAAGGAGATATACACTATTTTTTTTCTGAAAAAAAGAGATATAAGCTTTTCTCAAATGATAAGTGTCACCAGTAGCGTAGCCAGCTCAATAATCCAGAGTGGTCCAATAGTAAAACTTTCATTTTATTTAATTATTCCTACTGGATTTTACTTATTTTTTATATAATATATAGGCTATAGGGAAATCTCAGGGTGGTCCATGGAATAAAGTTGTCACTGAGTGTCACACGTGCACGAAGCACTTCGGCCCTAACCAATAAAGTTGTCATATCCGTCAAAAAAATAAAAATAAAGTTGTCATAAAAAAACCAAAAAACACTTGCCATCCGAAAAGAAAGTTGTCGTGCTTGACAACTAAAGTTGTCATTCTCGCGTCATTAAATTGGTCGTAAAATAAAGTTCGGAGTTGTCAACGTGTCTGTGCCACACGTGTGACACTTATTAGGGTCCAAATTTCTTTTTACAAAAAAGAAGAGATATAAACTAGAAGTCCGGTTCGTAAATAGGAACCAAATTCTGTGCACGGAGAATTTTTTGAGAATCCAGCTCGGCTCATGAGAAGCCCATGAGAACTCACCCCTAGTTGAGTTCTGTGATTAAGAAGCTTATACTTTATTTTATTACCTAAAAAGCCTACACTTCTTTTTTTAGAACTTGCTTCATTTTTGGAGAAACTGATAAAGAAATGAACTTCAATGCAACTTGGAGTAAATTCCACATAAACAGAACCTATACACACATAACAAAATTCATTCCGGTTTACAGTGAAAAATGAAGCACCAAAAATTATTTGAGAGGAAAATTAATAATCTATATTACAAGCCCTAAAACAAGATAATATGCGGTTAAGACAGGCAACGAAGCCAATGTGCTGACTATAATCCTGCAAAATAAACATGGCTCGACTTATTATTATATATAACATTCTACAACTAAAATCAATTGCATTTGTCTAAAAATGAGAAGCACATAAAGAAAGGAACCATCAAATCAAATAATGTGATCATCAACAATTACTTACGCGGTACTAAGTACTCCAGCATGCATGTCATACTCTCGCGAGAAGACAAATGTTGCGACTGACTGTGGCAGTGCAGCCTATCAAGTGAATGTAATGAAGAGTGATTACTGATTAGAATAGTTGGCTTGAAAATAGAGACAATGTAACATTGTTGTAACATGTGAGTCGCAAATCACCTGTAAGACAGTAACACGCAAAAGATCACCACGGAGTCCTAAAATTAAGGCTCCAGCTACGGTGGCGGCCGGTGCCACGATGAATCTCAGCACCAAGCTCAACGCGGTCAAGCCTAGTCCACACACGATAAACTTGTCTTGTTGTCCTATGAACATGCCTACAATGCAACAATCAGAGTTTATTCCCATGCCTCAGTGCTCAAGGTGTCCGTCCAGATCGCATGATTTGGAAAACACATGAATAGAAAAACCAAATAAATATGATGTTATGAATTTTAGTTGCTTAGTTGTTTTTGTGTTAGTCATACATGCACCAGAGACAGAGAAACTAGTAACACTTGTTTATTTGTATAAGTTGTAGCACATGAAAAAGTTAGGACGTCGATAAGTGCCACACGTGTGGGCGTTAGGAAGTCTGCCCACACATTTTGTGTGGTGTATAAGAGGGACAACCTACACACCTACATGTGGGCAAAACAAGTAATGCCCACAC